>NC_088602.1:38298102-38612873 GCF_036013475.1 Columba livia | reverse complement strand
TAAAGAAAAGAAAAGAAAAGAAAAGAAAAGAAAAGAAAAGAAAAGAAAAAAAAGAAAAGAAAAGAAAAGAAAAAAAAAGAAAAGAAAGAAAAGAAAAGAAAAGAAAAGAAAAGAAAAGAAAAGAAAAGAAAAGAAAAGAAAAGAAAAGAAAAGAAAAGAAAAGAAAAGAAAAGAAAAGAAAAGAAAAGAAAAGAAAAGAAAAGAAAAGAAAAGAAAAGAAAGAAAAAACAAAAGGAAAAGAAAAGAATAAACAAAAGGAAAAAGAAAAGAATAAACAAAAGGAAAAAGAGAAAAAAGAAAAGAATAAACAAAAGGAAAAAGAGAAAAGAAAAGAATGAGAAAAGAAAAAAAAAGAAAAGAAAAAAGAAAAGGAAAAAAATAAAAGAAAGGAAGGCCATGAACAAGAACCTACATAGATGCAGACTTAATGAACAAGCAATAAGAGAGACAGCAAGGAGAAACAGACCCGGTCAGCCACTGGGATGGGAATACTGTATCTTGAAAACCAACTACTGGGTGGATGGGCATAAGTGAAACTGAGTGAGACGCTTAGCAATGGAGTAGTACGGACAGGTCACAGCACATGTGCTGGGTGCCAGCTGCTGCTGTCTCAAAATTGGTGCGTGGAACACATGCACGTAGATTCACTGGCAAACTCCAAGCTGAATCACCTGGTGAGTAAGGAGGCCAGGTCCAGGCAGAGGTATCAGGCAGACCAATGGTCTGTGCTGGTACACCCAGAGGAACCTGCAAAGGGGACAGCAACAGCTACATCCCTCAGCCTGAGCAGAGACACTGGTCCCCAGGGTACAGGTCTGGGCTCCAGCAGCCCAGGCAGAAGGGCATGGGTAGCTGTGAGAACTGGCAGTTTCTAACATCCCTTAACAAAATTTAAAAGGCCATGTAAAAGCTAAAAATTTCTTTCATGTTGCTGTACTCCAATGATGGCCTTGGATACAACCAGTACCTCACTATAACAGATTATTTCAGCTCTAGAAAGTTACTCACCTAGTCATTTGGTTTTTAAACCTACAGTTTGTATCTAAATACACATTAGTTAAATGCCCTACATGACCTCGCTTCTGTGATCTGCAACTAACAAGGCAAAACCAGAAGTAATTCATCTCCTTTATAAAAGACTCAGGTCTGAAGTACCCAGTTGCTGGCCCTATGTCTACCCGTGTGCATCTGTTTTGGCAGATGCTGAATTGAGCCCACAGACAGGAGAGTTTATTGAATTACATCATTAGAAGCTGGATTTTTAGCTGGTCAAAGGACTTTAAAAAGAGGACATCAAAATACCCTAGACATAAATGTACTTAAAGCAATGATAGGAGCAATGCTAACTGGGGATGAACATTATCTCTCAGTTTGTACTAAGGGCGCAGAGAGAAAAGCTGGCCAAAATCTGTAGAAACAAACAGATAAAGTAAACAAATAGAACATGGCAAAAAGCTTGACGCATTTCTAGTCTGTTAGCTAATTCTACCTTTTTTTTTCTGTGTTTGAACAGTGCCAAGATTAGACTGATAGAAAACCCGTAGAGCAGAAAAAATATATTCTCCCTTCCACCTGCAACTACTAGCAATTCAGCTACTGATTTTACACAGTGTTTTATGGCCTAATTGCTTACACTTAAACCATCAATCCTTGGATTTCCTCTAGGAGAAGGGAGAAAATTAATCTGTCTGTTTTGGTTTCTTTAGCAGTACTGAGAAAAAAAGTTACTGTCAGTTTTTGTTTACAAGAAGAAAAAAAAAAATCCATTCTTTCTGCCAAGTCTCCCGTGTTTTAATACAGTGAATAACACTTCCCTTACAAATGATTTTTGGGTGCCGGTGGGATTCTAAGCTCTCAAAGATTTATGTAGAGTCTCATTAGCTTGGTTAAATGGCAGATGTAATACAGATGGTATTCTCCACTTGCATCATGGGCTATATCTATATAAAGTGCTCTTTCTTTAAATAAGCGTAAACCTAGCAAGGAGACTGAGCCCCACCCACTATTTGCTTCAGTATCTCTGATGTTTGGAATCACTCCAGAAATTCTCCTCAGGAAAATCCTGGTATGAAGGGAGACAATTTAAAGAAATTCTCATGTGAGCTGATCCATGTTGCTTGGTCATTAGCTCATTCTCTTGTTTTGTAGAATAACATAGTGACCTAGACAATATCTATACCAATAAACAAGATTACTTTGATTCTGTCCTTTGGCACATGTCTTCCCACCATGTCATTCAACTCTATCACCTCCTTAAAACAGGGTAGCCTCATCTACAGTGCCAGCTTGAAAAGTGTTCTCTCATGTCCTATACTCTTTCTCAGCATTGACTGACATGTAGCAAAACCATCCCAGAAAATGGTTCTGGAAGATAAACAGTATTACAAGTCAGTTTTTAAGCATGTTTAGTTTCCTGCTGAGGCTGCTATAATTTCTGCTCTGAAAAGCTAAATAATTTCTTTTGGGGTGTGCACAGTGGTGACGGGGAAGTTTGGATGCAGTGCAGACATACAAGTGCCAAAAGACTACACTGGTCTTCTATGCAGCTGGTCACTAGTACTCATCTTTGTATTTCCTGATATTTGCAGCCTGACTGGTTGTACAGACTGTTTAATTGCAGGGGACAGTCAAACAGATCAGAGACTCATTACAAAACCAAGCATTTGTATCTGAGAGATTTGTTCCAAAGCTACTTCCAGATGACCCAGCTGTTTAGGTCAAGGATCTAAGGAGACTAGTTATAATCTATATGTCATTAGATATATAATAGTCTACTCTATTACTTCTATAGAAAACTTATGCTTGGATGAATTTTCAAGCTTCCTCTTTTAGTTCACGTGCATCTCTGAAGAGTAAATTTAAAAATATATTTATCATAACAGCATCTGAAATGCTCAAGGTTTGATATCTGAGTTCTCCTTTGTGTTGTCCTTCATCTGACTGTAACTCTAAAATAACTGCTCATTTTAAGTCTATCTGAAGTTCAGAGCACATGACAAAATTGCCTATTTTGCTAGCAAGATGTAATCTGTTACAAGATAAGGCGGGACAGAATGAAGAAGATTTAGAAAAATGAGTCAATTTCATCACTCAGAAGTGTAAATCATAGAGATGTAATATTCTTTCTGAAACTTTTTAATCATCAGTTACTAAAATAGCCAGACTAAGAATGTCAGCCTTACAGCTGCATCTTCTTAAAACTGAACATAGCGAAACTCTGTGCTCTCCAAAATTTTAATCTAATACTGTGCATCCTGCCTATCATATGGTTCTCTTTGCACAGCAAAATTTGATCACTGGTTAATAAAACATTTTTATGCATACCAGTAATTACCCCTTTTGCCCAGTACTTTCAGTTAGCAACAGAAGCCAGATTAGATTCCTAAAAAATTCTACTTAGAATGAAATTACGACAAACACTCAAAGAACTTCTGATCACACTAGCTCCATTTTCCACCCAAAAATATGGCAAGCTTGCTCATACCATTTGATCACCCAATAATGCATTAAATATAATTCCACACTGACAATTAGTGAAATCCCACAACTGTACTTATACAAAGCAGAAATTATAAACTTGAGTTACTGAAGTCCAAGACAACCCCCACCATCCTCTTTACAAGTTATTGGCCAGAGTGATAAAATCTTTCTTCGTGAGAAGTCTTGTCTTCAAAGCAGGGAATATACATTTCTGTTGTGCTTTATTAGTTATGCCAACTGAAGTGATGATGACTCTTGGCTGGAAGGAAGGTTCTCAACAACCTTTCAGTATATCTCATTTGTTTCATTTCATGGGTCACTTTTTGCCCATTGTCACTACTGGTCTTCTACTTCGCAAACTCTCCTCTGGCAGGCCATCTTGTGCAACAGTACCTAACACATTGCCACTCCTTTGGAAAGAGGTTGTATTATAAAAGACGCCACAGTTCTGCCACTGAAGGTAGTAAAACTCTTCTTAGTGAAGTCCCTAAGTAATGGTCTTTTGCCCTAATCTAAGGACTGTCTATATGAAACTGACCCATTGACCATGTGATTTAGTTATTTCTTGAGTTCCAAATGTGAATATGCATAGTCTTCTCTGCACTGTTAGAATGTATCAAGTCTTAGTTTATCTAAAAAACAACTGACAATCAAGTAACGTTTAGTTACTTCCGTTGACTTCTCCTGCAAACACCTTAATAGGAGGGCTCTTTGGGAAAAGGACCTGCCTTTCTCCTTTAACAGGTGCCAGGAATGAACTCCCTACTCAGAGGAAAGGGAAGCTTTGTGTCCAAGAAAATTCCCCTTTGGTTCACCTAAATGGGAGAGGAATAAGACATATTTATTTACTTACGGTTTAGGTGTTCCTGTTGATTACAGAAAAATTGTTTCAAAAAATTGTATTTTAATATATTCATAAGCATGCCTAATTTCATGCCACAGTGTTTTGTAGATTTGTTTTCAATTACAGACCTTGAATCTACTCACTCAAAGGCAAATCTTTGTATTTTTTTTTGTTCATAAGAACACTTAAAGAGGGAACTTGAAAACATCATTAACTGGAATTCATCCTTCATCTTTTCATCCCCTTAGAGCTTATTTAAACTTCAAAGTCTTGACCCATTCAAATGATTTATACAAGTGCTCTGAAGTTGAATAAGATACATGACAACCAATAGCACTGCTCAAAATATGATCTTTCTTAATTGTGAAATTTCCTACATAGAAATGCTGGAGAAAATCTGTAATATCCAAGAGAAGAGAGTCACATTAATTTTATGAAATAGCAGGATGGACCTTAAACAAGGAAATACTCTGATCATGGTGTTTGTTGGGTTTTTTTGTTTGTTTTGGTTTTGTTGCACTTGGTGGTGGTGGTGGTTGTTTGGTTTGGTTTGGTTTTCTCAGCCTTATAATTAGATACTTATCATATTGATTGTATTTGATATGTTGTGATTTTTCAGCATAGTCATATACAAACTCACAACCTCTGATAGCTAAATTCATACAAACACAATGGAAGATAAAATGGTGACATCATTCATCATGCCTGGATGGATCCTTTTTGGCTTAATCCTACAATAAATAAAAATATAAAGAGCTAATTACACAGCCTCACTCTGCTACATATCTTATTTCTCACATATTTTAAAATTCCTTATTTACTTTATATTTCGATGTTTATCCTGAAGGTGTCCCTGATGATGATCTCTAATGTCCTCTCCAACACAAACAATTCTATGATTCCATGATTCTTCTGTGGCCTGAATAAGGAACAAGCAAAGTCACCAGTCTTGTGCAGTGAAGAGGCTGCCTGGAAGACACCATTCTTCCCATCTTTCTTCAAATAATGTAAAACAGTCTGGGAAGTGATGCAGCATACGTAATATCTGGCAAATTGCTTACTGTATTGCAATATTTATTCTCTTGCAGAATTTGTGATAGCTTAGTTTGTAGAACTAGTTCCAATGTGTAAGTATGCTGCAGTCTTTGAGAGGATATTGCAAACTGCTTTTTCCATCTGCAAACCTGAAGCTCTAATGTTCTTGAAATTAATATTGTTTATTGTTACGTTGTAAAAACTCAGTAATGTACAAGAATTCCAATATATGTAGATTTTCTATTGTTTTATCCCTAAAAGTTTCAGTGCAACCACTCCCTCTTTACTTAAGAAAAGCACAGTTAGTTCTCATTAGTGTTATTGATCATTACGGACAAAACTCTGGCCATATTCTTGACTAAGAAAGTAAAGGGAAGAAAAAAAAAAAAGTGTAGAATGGGACAGTTTTGCCAGAGTGTAATCCCTGACTGGCACACAGTTGCATTCAATCTTCTATTTACTGTCATTTCTTTCATACTGGCTTAGTTCAGAAGCTCCTCCAAAAAACTGCAAGCTACTAAGGTTACCCCAACATGCTCTTGTCACTCTCTAGCTCCTTTTTCCTGATATATTTGCTGAATTGGATAGTGATAATTACCCACTCTACTGCTAACTTGATACAATTATTGAACATTCTTGTTATCTGTGTTGTAATTTCACTTATTAAAATGTGTATATAAATGTAAAATTGTGTTATGTGAGGCACTTCATGTGAGTAATGAACAGAGTTGTTTCACTGAACTGAGACGAAACAGAATCAGGCTGCTAACAGAGGAGGAAAGACAGAGGACTATAAATCAATTACTCCACATTTCTATACTTCTTTTCAAACTGTTCTATGGCTCTGGGATCAACAAAAGACCTCATCAGCAATATACAACTGTGCAAGAAGCTTCTTGTGTTCTAGCTCTAAACTTGTCAGGTTCTCCTTCTCCCTGGTGGAAGTGCTGTTGCCATCTTTGCAAATAATTTACTTGATTTCCTTGTTTTGTACTAATACATAGATCTGAGGTCTTTTTCTCAGAAAAATATATTTCAGTATTTTCTAACAAACTAATTAGTTGAAAGCACACAAATACAGGTCTTCTTTACAATAATGAAAAAAGAGTAGCAAATCATAGTTGTAGATAAAGCTTTCTTCGTACAAACCACCATGTAAACCAGCCATTTTTATTGCTGAAATTTCTTGATACCACAGGCTTTAGACAGCATCCTCATTTTTATTTTCTAATACTCTGCTGACACCTTCTGGAATGCAAAACTATTTTGTTACTTTACAGAAGGTTTGTGTAGTGATAATGATGGAGTCAAGAGGTTCTCTTACAGTTGATTACAAGTGGTGATGTATGTAAATTCTGTTCCCCGTGTAATGATTTTCTATACCTTTAGAGACTACAGACTAAAGTCTGCTTCATGTGGTTTTTTTTTTCAACAAATTGTCTAAGGAATGTTGTTGAAATCAACATCTTATGTTGCCACATGGAAAAAAAAAAAAAAAAAACATAAATATCAGTATAGCTTTTACATTCATAGTGCCAGCTTTCACCAGTTTACAAGTATCAGAATTATGGAACAATTAGGAAAACATAATAAAAAGAACTCATGTAGATCCAGAAGATCACGTTTCAGGAAAACAACTATATTACTGCTACTGCTAAAGTCAATTATATTTGATGCTGTCTGTAAAAACTAGCTACTGGCATCAAGGGATTAAGCAAAAATATCTAATTTATTTTTTAAAATTACTAGAGATTAAAATCAGGAATAGGCCATCATTTCAACCCCTATTGCATTTTCCCTGTTTGATTCCTCTGCATTCTTTATTCTCCATCAATGTATCTGAAGGTGGAAGTCTTGCAGCACATAAAGTTTCACTGTTTAAATGTGAACCTGATCCAGTTGTTGATGACCTCTACACAAAGCTGGCAGGTGCAACAAAAGATTTATGGGACACCTTCATCCTTCTGGAGTTGCAGCTGGAGGCCAGGCGTCTAATGCCTAAAATAACAACAAATACCTACATTTAGACTACTGAATCCCCTTGTTGCATATTCAAAGACAAACTCATGGACACTCATGACTTTCATCATTAACGACTGAAAAGATGGAAAAAAAAACCTGTTGTTTCTTCTTTTAAAAAAATAGTAAAAAGAACCTGTGATTCATAAAGTTAGTTTCTCAGGTCCTGCATTTGATATAGTTACAATAATAATGCTTCGCAGTAGTGATGAGAAATATTTTTGCTTTTTTTTTGAAAGAAAGGGTTGTTATTTTCTAACAATTTTGTTCTATGGGGCTTATAAAACATGTATATCTTTACATGCACTGTTTAAAAATTCTGACAAAGGCGATTTCCACTAAAACAAAAATCCAATGAAATAATAATAATTTTTAAAATGGTTGTAGACTAATTCACATGAAATAAACAAGAAATCAAGTTATTTATTTTGACTTTGTGTAATAATAATGCATTCTTCATTGTGGCTTCATTGGATCCAGTTACCTATAGAACAAAAAATACAGCTGCTTAATCAAACAAGACTGCAGAGACCAAGGGACTGAATTAAAGGAAACAGTCACAGACAGTAACTCAGGATATTTTCTACTCAATGCTGCCAGTCACAAGGAAGGGCAGGCAGCAGCACATGTATAACATGGATCAGGATCTGGCTGCATAGCCAGATTGACAGCAGGATTTTGGCTTCCATGACCATGAGACACTCTTCAAAGATTGCAGGTCACTGCAGAGAGGTAGGATCCACTTGTCAAAGTGCAATGACATCTTTGTTAATAGGATAACTAATTTATTGAAGTGGATTTCAACTAAATTATTTTGTGCATACTGTAGTGGACAGTTGCAGCTATTCAAGAATGACAGAAAAAGTAGAAGAAGGGTGTTGTGCTCTACATAAAAGATCATCTTGACCATACAGAGATCAGTTGTAGAGCAGAGGACAGATCTGTAGGTCAGATGGTGTGATGTTTAGAGGACTGAAGAAGTTGACATATGAGTAAGGCAGGGGTGTCAAATGTAGGAGCAGTTACACTTATACAGTCCTACAATCACATTTGGCCCTTAGAAGGCAACCAAGAGGCTGATGTGGCCCCTGGCGAAAATGAGTTTGACACCTCTGGAGTAAGAGTTGAACCAGATGATCTTCAGAGGCTTTCTCCAATTTAGACTTCTTTATGACTCTGTTTTGATGTGCCATTATCAGTGGAAAATGTGCAGTCTTTGAAAGGAAAATTTCCCAGTGGGACAGATTAGGAATGTCCCTCACTGGGAAATTATGTCATGTGTGATGCAGGATTGTTCATGTGAGCAACTGCCTCAATTGGACCCATGAATTTGGCTCTTACTGACAGAGATAATGTGCAATGACATCAAATGGTTTTTCTCCTTTAAGAGGTGAACAAAATCCAAAATTTAGTTCACCAGTGGACGCAATTCGTATTGACTTACACTCTGTGTGAGAAGAACTGGTGATATAGGAAGACAAGCAGTACTATCTGTGTTTTTTTCCTTTTTTTCAGACAACATAAAACTAATGCCCATGAATCTCACTTTGTTATTTAGTAGGTTGACAAGATGATTTCACAGGAAGTAGTAAATTATATGCTTAAATCCTTAAAACTGCCACTAGAAACTGAGTGTATGGATTCCAACATTACTTATCTATTTAAGATTATTTCTACTTTTCAGAGTTCTTATTTAAAATATGAGGTAACCTAGAATGGATTTATCTTTTGCTGTTGCAATGAATATATATTTTGAAGACTGTTTTACCACAGTTCTGTGTCTGAGTGAAGTTTTGTTACTTACTAAACAACATTCCTTAGACAATTTGTTAAAAAAACCAAACACATGAAGCAGACTTTAGTCTATAGTCTCTAAAGGTATAGAAAATCATTACATGGGGAACAGAATTTGCATACATAACCACTTCTAATCAATTGTAAGAGAACCTCTCCAATATTATAATAATAAAGATTCCCAACCAGCCAATCAGGCATATGGTCATAGGCAGCTCCATATATAAAACTTTGGAATCAGAAGTGATGACAGAGAGAAGGGCAATTTAATTTATTTCAGGGAGAAGATTGTCTGGCTTATTACTGCTGATATCCCCAAAACAGCCTGCACTATCTCAAACATTATACCAAATCTGGCCAGACTAGATTGTTCCTGCATGTTCTACTGAGAACAGAACAAATTGCAAACAGCACCGTTCTTGCTGGATGCAGCACAAGGGAGAAAATGTCCTCTCCCACACCTATGGGATATGTAAAGGTGCTGCTTAATGAGTAGAGACTTTTTGGAAACAAACACAAGAATCAGTATCTACACATATTGCAGAAAAAAAAGGTAGGACAAGGACTCATTTACTTATCCCCGGTCCTGGTATTAGCTTATTTTTCAAACTTGTCCTAGCTTGGTTTTGGCACCTTCCAATCCTCAGATTCTCAGAAAACACCCATGCAGTGCCTGGGGACATGTATGTGCCTATTGCCTGCATAGTAGACTCGGAAGTGTAAAAAACATTCTTCTTTAAGAGGAAAAAGGAAGGAAGAATTTTAGGTCAAACCTATATACATCTGCAAATGTAACCAATTTCACAGTATACAAGGACATCTACAGAAATCCTGGTCTACATGTTTCCATATAATGCCAAGAAAAAATGCAGGAAAAGAAACAAGTTTAAACCTTTCTCTTACCACTACTCTGAACATGATTGAGTATGGACAGGAATTGGTAATAAAGTGTGAAACAGCAGATAACTGTAAAGGTTTGATGCAAAATCAATAATTTCTGCTTGATTCTATTATCAGTTATGGGTAATAAACACCCAGAAGAGGAGGGGGGCATGTGTGTGTGTGTCTATTTTTTGTTTGTTTTTTGTTTTTGTTTTAACTAAATACTGTGTGTGTTGTTTTTTTTTTTTTGTTGTTGTTGGTGGTGGTGGTGGTGTTGTGGTTGTCTTTTTTGTTTGTTTTGTTTTTATTTTCCCCTCAGAGTAGGTAGTGTACACCCTAAGTGTAGCAGACAGGTTATAACCTAATACCTTGCTGGCTTAGAGACAGTTCACACCCCTCATCTTATTTGCTTCCAGAGGCAGTAGATCATCCAATACACAGTGCTAGCATCAAACTGAACTGTTTGTCCAGGTCCCAGGAAAAAAAAATAATAAAAGAAGAGAAGCACTGGAACAGGCTGCCCAGGGGGGTTGTGGAGTCTCCTTTGCTGGAGACATTCAAAACCTGCCTGGACATGTTCCTGTGCGACCTCACCTAGGCGTTCCTGCTCCAGCAGGGGAATTGGACTAGATGATCTTTTGAGGTCCCTTCCAATCCCAAACATACTGTGATACTGTGAGGTGTAATGAACCTCTACCCATTATCTAAGCTTCGACCTTTTTCTTTGTGACATCTGAGATGCTCTCGCACTTTTCTAAGTCACTTGGGTTCACACCATGATTGTTTGCCTCATTAGTGGTAATGAATCTTTCTTCTCTGAACAACCATCTTGTGAAATCTGCTGACAGAATTCATTGTTCAGAACAGGAGCCAAAAGTATCTCCAAGCAAAATTTAAGAAGTCAAGTTTTCTTTCATGAGTGGTACCAAAAATATACAGTGAAGCAGTTGTACCACTTGATGGAGCCATTATCAAGTTGTCAGCTAAAATACTCATACCAAAAATTAATGAGCTCAGCTGTAGCTGTCAAGAGAAGACTGAATCTACTTAATTTTCTAGAAATTCAATAACTAGTGAACCTGGCCTAGTCAACAATGGGTTACATCAACCTGCCAAACTTGGAATAAATCTTTATACTATTCTCATGATAATCTACAATTTAGATTGTTATGTGAGAATGCTTTGGGAGCAGTGCCTCACCATTTATGGTTTTGTGGCATTTTCTTTTTCCTTCTTACTCAAAACTGACATTTTTCGTATAATTAGTAGTGTTTGTTTTCAAATATTTAACAGAACTGGAGGGGTTTCAGCTGCTTACCTTCTTCACTGAGTATTTTACTACTTTTTTGTTCTTTCCAGGGAGGAAAACAAACAAACTTCTCCACCCTAAAATCAAAACAGCTGAAGACATCTGGCAATAGTCTAGGGAAACATTATTATCTCTGAATGTCCTTGTCAAAATTCTTATCTTCTTTTTGCAAGCCACTTCTTTCCCTTAGGACTTGTGAGTATCTCACATTTAAAGTTGGAATGCAAGTAGATATGCAGGGAGTTGTACTCATTTCTGAAAAAGGCACACTTAAAACACCAGAACACATTATGGACAGTTGATTAATATTGCCTACATGCCAATAAATTACTGGTAGTCATTCTCAGGCTTTATGGAAGGTGACCTAATGAATAAAAAGAGAATATGAGTAATTCAAAAATAATAGGAAAATTTTCCATCAGCTGCAGGCTCTTCACATACTAAATTAACAAGAAAAACATTGAAGGACTCATTTCAATTTGTGATATGCATATAAAACCAATTTTCCACCTTCTGTGCTCTAAGGAAATTATGCTGACTGGAAACACTTCCTATCTTCAGTTGAAAGATAGTCCAAAAATCCATCCAATGCCAATATTTACTGACACTTTAGACCAGGCATGTTATTTCAGAACAGAACCACAGCGTAGTCACATTTGTTTCCTCATTCAGGGGTAAGAAATGGAGCAGGGTCATGCTTTCCACTTCTAGAAAGTAAATGTTTTGGGAGGACAATCATGAAAGGCAGGAATTCACCAGAGCAGAATAACTGCCTTTCACATACATATCATCATTTCTCTGGTCAAAGGAAAACAAAAGGATGAACAGAGAGACTTTATATTTAAAGTTACACATAGATGAAATAAAAATCACTGATTCCAAGATTGGAGTGCTTCCTAACGTGGTATAAAACTGTAGGCTGAGATGACCTGCGCAGTGATTTACACCAAAATAATCTGATAACACTGGAGGTGACAGATTGATGGATGATCTATGCCTAGCACTTTATAAAGTGCTTTCTCATAGCTTTAATAATTTCTTTTTCCATTTACTCATGTTTTTGTAGTACCTCCTGAGGAACCCTTTTTAACAATTCAGGGTTTTAAAAGAGCGTGGGCAGCTATTTTAAATTCCATTAAGGTTAATAGGAATTGGAACAGTCAATACTTCTGCTAATTGAGTTTTCTTATTTCAGATTTCCTGTTTCTTATTTCATATTCCAGATTGGAAGCATTCAAAGTCCAGACCAAGAACTTCATTGTGTGCTGATTTTTGATTGCAGCATTTTGATCCCTCATGCTGGACTGGCATCAAAGAATCACAGAATGTTAGGGATTGGCAGGGACCTTGGAAGATCATCTAGTCTAATCCCCCTACTGGAGCAAGAATACCTAGATGAGGTTACACAGAAATGTGTCCAGGCGGGTCTTCAATGTCTCCAGAGTAGGAGACTCCACAACCCGCCTTGGCAGCCTGTTCCAGTGTTCTGTCACCCTCACTGAGAAGAAGTTTCTTCTCATATTTAAGTGGAACCTCTTGTGTTCTGGTTGGCACCCATTACCCCTTGTCTTACCATCGGTTGTCACTGAGAAGAGCCTGGCTCTTTCCTTGTAACACTCACCATTTGCATATTTATAAACATTAATGGATGTCCAGATTGCTTAATTACTCCCTAACCCAGTTCTCATCAATGTCTTAATATCTCTTAATGTCTCATCAGTGTCTTAACATAGGTATACTGCAGTCGTATCTCTTACTTTTGTTACATTTTATAGACAACAGTATGCCTTATCATATATAAAATTAGATTAATAATCAATAATTATAAATAAATGTAAATAAATGTAATTAATATAAAACATGACCTCCTAAATACCCATATTCTTACTGACATACTCACGTGCTCATTCAAACTCTCAAACATCAAATTCAATGGGTACAATGATTTTTTTTTTTCCAGAACCAGAGACAATAGACAGATTTTATGACAGTTTACAGGATTTACAAGAGAAAATCATTCTGTTGTAGAGCCCAAGAAATACGTATATCCAGCCACAATAATATGACACTCATATCTTTCCTGACTCACTTTTCTCTCCTGTCTGAAATATTTCCTCTACCTCCCTCCATTTGTCTTCTTCCCTGGAACGTGAATTTTCTCCTTTCAAGTGATTGATAGAGAGCCTTCCTCCCACTCAGTCTTTAGACCGCTTTTTTAGCTAATAGTTCTCATCAACCTTAGCAGATGACCAACACCCACAATGGCAGCCTAACTGGATGAGCTCCCTTGTTTGGTTTGATTACAATCTTTGCCCAAAGCATTTATTTTCTAATAGAAAATTGGCAAAGTTCAGCCAGGTTGCCTTGGGGGTCATATGTGTCTGTTCCCTGGAACAGCACCTAAAGTTGAAAGGAAGGAAAAAAAAAAGGTAGAGGAAGTAATCAAATTATCAAATTTCAGATTCATAATGGAATTTTTAGTCTCACATAGTCCTCAGTATCAAACAGAACAGTTATAGTGTTTGTGCACAGGTTCTGTATGTCGTCATGGAATATAACTGAAGCATGTTGGGGAAAAAACTTGCTCTAAAGCAGAAGGTGGGTAACAGAGAAAGACAGATAAAGGTCTTGACTGTGTGAGGTTATTCTCTCTCATTAAAATGGATGAAAGCTCACAGCATATGGTCCATCATAAGAGCAGATAGCTCAAGAGATATCAGTGTAGTGTAGAAATGGTCATACTCTGATTTGCCCCTTTCTAATTGGAGACAGTCTTCAAGCACAGGATCAGCTTGTCTATACATGAAGAAAAGTAGTCCAATGTTATTTGTATCAGTTGACTCCCACTATTACACATGATGACAAGTGAGAAAAAAAAACATTTCCTTGCAAGTGCGTGACTTAATAACAGCATTTTTAACAGTCTCATGGTGTGGCTCTGATAACACTCATCAGATGGCTGTCAAGCATGGCTAGCAGAGAATGCAGAGACTAATTGCAGTCACCGACCCATCAGCTACTGAGCCAGTATTTCCAGTAGAAAGACAGGAATCACTGGCATGAAAAGAACCACATCCTACATAAACTATGATAATTCTGTTACGTGTTGTATTTTGTTTTGTCTTTTAATGCCAAAACCAAGCTGTTTTTTTTTCCTTTTTGTGGTATCATACTGTTCATTATTGCCTTGGCAGGCAAACACAAGTTGATTTTGGCCACAGATGCTTTGTTTGTCTTCCAAGCACACTTGACATCACACTGGTGCATTTTGTCAGGGTAGCTTATCTCAGGCTCAGTTCTGTTGTTCCAACAACTATGCAGCTTCCACTCGAATTTGAGCACAGAACAAGTGAGTCTGCAAGAGACCAAGCACACAGTTCCTGAGTGGTTTACAATCTTAATTTTCTAGTAATAGAGCAAGACTAACTGAATTTATTTTGTACACAGAGGATGCAGGAGGAGCTACTCTTTGTTAAAACAAAAACCAGCAGTAGGGATGACAGGAAAAACTGGGCTGTGGGGCATGTCTCTGTGCCTCTACAACAGCACGTCAGTAAGGTCCCACAGATATTTCTGTCTGCACTATTACTTCACTCCTGCTGCATGATCACTCTTTTCTAACTTTGTCACACCTGCTGGCTACCCTACGTTGCACTACATAAGCTCTTCTTCAGTTGCAGCAAAGGAAGGGTCAGTCTCTGTAATTCACCTAGGCCAGAGTTCCAAATCCAGAACAAAATCAAGCAGGCATCTTTTCTTTGTAAGAAAACATACTGAACAGTACACAACCTATACTGCAAATAAATTAACTACATGCTTATATCTTCCAGTATAGCCTCCAATGGAAGACTTTGTCCTAAAAACAACTAGAATGTGTCAAACCTTTCCCCTCATAGTGAGAACCAGACAGTCACCAACCTCCAAAGCCTGGAAAGATAGCTACAAGAAAATAAAATATTCTAGACCTGTGAAAGAATAAACAGATCACAGTACTGAATGTCAGTAATTCTGAGTGGCCTCAGAGATCTGTAAAGCAAAGTCTCAAGCTCACATTCTTGCCTGAAGTGATTAGAAATGTTTCTTGTCAGTGGTTTCTAACCAAGACCAGTTTAATTAGATAGTTTTGCCCCTGCTTCTGGCTGGCCAGCTGAATCAACATGTGCGGCATTTAATTTTGTATGTACAAGTTTACTGGAATAGTGTCTCTTGTACGAACAAGAGTTAATCTGTGCTTCAACACTTAACAACTAAGAATAATTTTCTCATTGGATATACCATCTGTTTTACTCTTTAGTTACATTACTCTCCATAACATGTCTTTTTTTTTTTTTTTTTTTACTGGTTGGAGGAACATCAACTATTACAGGTCTAGGAAAAAAAGATCCAATTATTTATCACCTCTTATTACCCAGTAAACATTGTGACTATTCTCATAAAGTAACTGATTGCAACAAAGTATTGTTTGACTGATTATGGAGTAAAAGGCTGTCATGGTTTAATCCTGGCTGGCAACTAAGCAACACAAATGAAAACAATTTTTAAAACTATCAAAATATTTTCAAAATCACATTAATTGCCTTAATACCTTCCTTTTTTTCTTATCTGTCCAGTACCTTGCAGTAGAGCAGTTCACCTAGAACAAATTCAGAAGCTCCTGACATTGATGTTATGTTCATTCTTTGAAATTAGGCCACCTCTTTCTGAAAGTAAGTCAACAGCAAATGGTTACCCAAACATCCTTTGTATTTTTAAAAAATCTTCCCATACATGAATAGATCCAGTTCCCAAGATGATCATAGAATGACTGGGTCTGTCTTTACCTCCCCTTCCTTGCTTATTATCCTTTGCCAGGCAACACCCTTTGTACTACCCCTGAGAGAGAGCAGGGCCAGGCTTAATGAAGGCTAAAAAGCAAATGATGCATTCTCACTCGCCACTTAACTTGAGAAATTGGCTGTCACTGTTTATTTTGCAGGTTTCTGAGTGAAATCTTAGGTTCAAAAAAGTTAAATGAGCTTGAACAAGAGATGGTTAAGCTTTTTTTGCCATTGGTGGCAAGTAACCTACATGATATTAACCTCCCGAAACCAACTGTTCAGTCAAAACAGAATCAGAGGTGAGACATAATTATAGGCGGGGTTATGGATCTGCTGCACTACGGAACAAAGGCATCTTCCTAAGAGACTGAAATGTTTACTGTTTTGACAGGGAATGTTACCTCTTTTCACATAAAATTATTTGAATAACAGAAAGTAGCATAAGATTTTTGCATTTTCCCAGTATGCAGAGCAGTGAAAAAATCACACTGAAATAATTTTCAAGAGGACCCATGAGACCCCAGTTTTCATATTTTGTATAGGAAAAAAACAAAAATAAACCAAAACAAAATAGTCTGTCTAGTGTTAGTAAAAGTATTAGTACACAGACAATTAATACACAAGTATTCTGAATCTTACATAAATAAATTTTAGGGGCAGATCCACAGAGAAAGTTTAGAATTATAACCTTGAATATTTCCACATATGTAGATACGTATAAAAGTTTTTACCTCCTTAAATAAAATTTACACTGCTTTTAGGTGCCTAAGATACCAGCATAATCAAAGAAGTAAAGGAAAAAAGAGTGAGATTCATAGCCACCATCACAGTGAGCAGTCAGGCATCTAAGACAGACTACTGTAAACAATTAATATAAGGATGCATCTGAAGTTGGGGGTTTGTTGGTTTGCTTGTTTGTTTTTGTTTTTCTTGTGTTCTTCCCACTTTTTAGTTGCAGTCAAGTATTTGGTTTTAGGTGATTCAAAGCATGATCAAACTGAGGATTTACAAAAATGGCTTTATTTCCATGAGTTAACAAAGGGAGCCATTCCTAAAAGGGGTTGGGAGTGCTCCCTACTTTTTTCCAAAGTCCTGTGCCATGGATGGTTCAGGGCGCATTCATTTGGTACCGCTATTAGCATCCATCCTGATCTGAGGCAGAGAATTCATTCTTTCCAGAATAAACACCTAGGAGTGCTTCACTACTGCTATCTTTACATGTCTTCTGGTATATTTATCTTCTATTAGGCAAAATCTAAAATTCTTTTTCTTTAAAATTTGATAACCTCAATTTGAGGAAAATATTAATTGTTGCAGTACTTTCTAGCAGTTGACAATGCTATTCTATCACTCAGGTAGCTGGCTCAGCATTTTGCAGTATTAGGTGTTCTTCTTACGGTTGTAATAAAGCAATCCACAAATATATCAGTTGGAGCAGATGAAAACAATATTGGCCATATTGTGCCAGAAAACTATGCCAATCTAGTCTGATGTCATGTTTCTACAGTGACAAGCAGATGATGTCTGAAGACAACAATAAGCTCAGACAAGCCCATGATGTAAGTAATCATGCCAATATCACACAACATAATGACAGTGAATAATATCCTAGTGTCTGAAGAAAAGAGGATTGGACACTCACTGTAATAGCCACTGGTGATTTTTTTGTTCCAGTACCTTGTTCAGTCACTAACTGAACAAATAAAAGCTTTTGGCAACCACAACTTCTTTTGCAGCCTGAGTACGCACTATGCAAAGACAGACCTCTTTTTGGTTTTGCTTTGTGTTTTTCCTTTCAGCTAGACACTAGTTTAATTTGGTGTTCCAGATATTAGAAACCCCCTTCTACAGTTTCACCTTTCCTATTCCATTCACATTTTTATAAATCTCTGCCATAGTCTACCCCATCATTTTACTTTTTCCAGACTGAAAAGCTTTATTGTCTCATGTCATAAAGACATGTCACAGTTTTGATCATCTTTGTTCATCTTCCCCATACCTTTTCCAGTTCCAATATATTTTTCTTAGGATAGGAATACTTTCTGTTAGCCTCTTTGGTTTTTTGACTGCTATCAAGAATTTATGTTTTCATTGAACTACCCATTATAACCCCAAGATCTCATTTGTGTGTTCTAATGGTTAGCTCAGAGCACATTATTACATGTGTAAATTTTGAACCATTTATTTTGAAGTGCATGACATCACTTTTATCTAAGCTGAACTTAATACAGCCTTTTCTTGAAGAAAGTTGAAAGGTCTTTTTGTGGTTCTTCAGATAGCACTTGCCTTTATTATCTTGACTAAGTTAGTGAAAAAAAAAAAAAATGTCTTGCTCAGTTTCCTTATAGTATCACTCACAAACAGCTTAAAGAAGACAGGCCACAACAGCTCTTCACCCCAATCTTCTGCTGCTGTGACCTCCCTCTGCTGTGAAAAATGAACATTTATTTCTATTTTACCTTGAGGACCTTTCCTTGCAGCTTGTGACTGATTATTGTTTTTAAGACCCTTTGTTTATGAAACTTAAAATACTTTCACCTTTAAAAGATTTTTGAAGCACAGACTGCAACAGGCAGGACAAGCAACAAAATGGAGAAATGTGAAGCTTTGGAGTACTCTAGGAGACTTCTACTGAGAGGGGACATGGTTGTAGCATGTCATGACAGCCTTTCGCT
Organism: Columba livia; assembly: GCF_036013475.1. Classification (NCBI taxonomy): domain Eukaryota; kingdom Metazoa; phylum Chordata; class Aves; order Columbiformes; family Columbidae; genus Columba; species Columba livia. The sequence continues at coordinate 38,594,018 of NC_088602.1, read as the reverse complement.
GCTTATGATCAGCTTTTCTTCCTGCAGATCCTAACATGTAAATCAGTTTGCTACACATCTAGGTCTTCTCAGATGCAGGATATTGTTGCAGGATATACCTGGGTAAAGGAGCTAATTAGGACTTTACAGTTCGATGATTTGGAATTTGCATGAGAAAACAGGGACCTGTATGCAGCCCAAGGAACCAAACTTTAGATGTCTGTGTTTAAGTAGTTTCAGCCACAGAAATCCCTGAAAGTGCCTGGGCTGGAAAGAAGGATTTAAGAGGAGAGGACAACATGATAAGCAAAGTGAAAAATTACTTTAAAGACTTATATTTCAGCTATTTCATCCAGGAATTCTGGATTCCTTTATTTAGGGCTCTAGATTCTTGTGTTCATGTGTGTGCAGCAATAGGACTTAACTTTAGAGACTATGTTGCCAATTATGTCCTTCAGAGAACTTCCAGAAAATGAGAGGAAATGTTCTACTTCATGAGTTGGGAGACTCATGAAACTGTGACAACCATGTATACCATTAACTATTTCAACAGGATCTGAGAAAATGAACAGCAGTGACAATCTTGAAATTATAGTATTCATACACTTAACAATTATTTCCTGATGCTATGTTTTTATTTCACAATAGAAGAATGTGAATATTCTCTTGTTAACTAATTGACATTTTCTATTTTTTCTATACCTTATTAGAAGAGACATAGAAGTAAGCCTTGATGATTTTCTTGAATTTTACCACACAAATATATGTAAAGTATTTGATGTTCTTTGATCATGACTCAGCTTGATCCTTAACTAATTGCAATTGAGCTTTATTTGTTTTCCTAATTGAATAACCTTCATTCCCAATAAAACTCTGTCAGTGAATTATATTGAGCTCTTGAAATGTTGCCTTTCAATGTTGCGAGCAATCTAAATCAAATTAGATGGACTTCAAGTCTGAAAAGTCTGAATTGATTTGTTTCATATATGGTTCAGAATAAATATTTTTCTGCAAACACAAGTTTCTGAGTTATTGGGATTTTTTTGGTTGGTTGGTGTGGTTTGTTTTGTTTTGGTTTTTTTTTGTTCTTTGGGTGTTTCCTGAAGCTACTGCAGAAATGAGGTTGCTATTACAGAAACCTTTTCCTTGGGGTGAGATTTTTTTTTTTCCTTTTAGTGTCCCTTGCCTTCTATTGGCCTCAGTTTTCTAGAGTCAGCAGCTTTTGTAGCAACCCATTTGACTAACTTATGAGTATGATGACTACTCAGAAACCCCAGAAGTTCAAATGAGAACTATATGGATTTGCATAAACATTCCAAGCAAGAAAATTTCCCAGTTGGGAAAGCTCTACCAAAGTATTCTATATTTATCAACCCATATTTTTAATCTCTTTTTATAAATTAAGATAACAGAGTAATATATAGTATTATAATAGCTACAATTAATATACTACTACTACAGGACTACTTTATATTAAGTTTATTATGAGCAAATGTGCAGGTGTAACCATAAATAGAGTGAGTAATCAATCAGCTGAAAATGTAAGGGCTCAGGATTGTACACCTGTTTGAAAAATGTAGCTATAAATAGTGTTATTATAATGATAGAGAAGACACAGAAATGTTCACATTTTAGTCCCTGATCAAATAAGGCATTTACGTACATATGAATCTGTGAACTGACTTGGATGGGCCTACTCACAGTTCAGGGTTCAACACAGTATGAAACTAAGACCTAATAAAGGTAGTCACCAACTTTCAGTCAGCATCTCATTATAGCAGCAAAGTTTAGAGGAAAATTGCTAAATGTATAAAGATGCCTAACGAGTACATAAATGAGATTTTCAAAAGGTACCACAGGATACATTTGAAAAAACGATACATGGACTGCCTAAGTTAAATGTTAAAGTTAATTTACAAACTTAAATCCAAAATTACAAACCCAAAGTCTTACTTATTTGAAATGTTATCATTACAGGTTCCTAAAAAACCTGACACCTAAAAGTTCATCAACAATTCAGCAATTTAATTAAGATTAATCTGACCAAGTGTAGACATGAGTTTTGAGCTAGTCACCCTAAATACCTTCAACAGTAATTAGAAAGAAATAGGCACTTTTAAAAACGGTTCTTTCTCCACAAACAATGCAAGGTCTCAGAATCACAGAATCACAGAATGTTAGGGATTGGAAGGGACCTCAAAAGATCATCTAGTTCAATCCCCCCGCCAAAGCAAGGACACTAGGATGAGGTTGCACAGGAATGTGTCCAGGTGGGTTTTGAATGTCTCGAGTAGGAGACTCCACAACCTCCCTGGGCAGCCTGCTCCAGTGTTCTGTTACCCTTACTGAGAAGAAATTTCTTCTTAAATTTAAGTGGAACCTCTTGTCTTCCAGTTTGAATCCATTACCCTTTTTCCTACCATTGGTTGTCACTGAGAAGAGCCTGGCTCCATCCTCATGACACTCACCCTTCATATATTTATAACCATTAATAAGGTCACCCCTCAGTCTCCTCCAAACTAAAGAGACCCAGCTCCTTCAGCCTTTCCTCATAAGGGAGATGCTCCACTCCCTTAATCATTTTCGTGGCTCTACGCTGGACTCTCTCCAGCAGTTCGCCATCCTTCTTGAACTGAGGGGCCCAGAACTGGACACAATATTCCAGGTGTGGTCTCAGGTGTCTATTCTGATCAAATTATTAATTAAAATGGAGGAAGAGATGTCATTCAATAACATAAAAGAATCTAAATATACATGAGATGAATCCCAAAGTTTTCAAGGAAGCCATACAATGCTCTTCACATTAGAAAATTGGCAGTTTTCTTCTGCTCACTGTACTTCACTGGGATGTTGTTCACAAACACACAAGCTTTAGAGAAGATTTTCAGCAATTCAGCCACTTGGATGGTAGAATATCAGCAAATGAGAAATAGTGAAGAGAAAGGAAATTGATTTAACAGGCTAGGATGCATAAATGAGATTTAGAGAAAATAAGTGTTTTACCACTCCTGATGGAGAATAACAGCATATTAAAACAATATGTCATTTAAGGAACCAGAACTTAATAAGAATTATAAGCCTACATGTTGTTGGGATCATGAAATGAACATAGAAGAGCCAAGAATATTTACCTCCAGTTTTTTAGGTAATGAAGAAAAAATAACTGCTGATATGGATCCTAAACAAGAAGTAGAAGACAGGATTCCATTAAAGCTGCTTCAGGAACAAGCAGTAGGAAGACAGAGCTCAGCAATGGGACTAGGAATTCATAGTTTTCCCCCAAAATTCTTGCTCTGTAAGTCTCAAGAGGTCCTCACAGTCAAGACAAAGTCCATCAGAATTACAATGAAAGTACTCCTGAGGTCATCTCCTCCCATGACCTAGTGCTGACTCACTCTTCATTGTAGCTCAGTTTAATCCAGTGATGAAAATATGACAGTTGAATGGTAAGAAGAAAAAACTGTTTTTTCCCTCTCAAAGGGGAAATTAATCAAGAATAAGTTAAGTTTGTAATTCAGTTTTTTAGAAGGTATATTCTACATTAATGCCTAAAGCTGGGTTTTCTTAAAAGAAGGAGAGCTCTGATGTTTATTAGAACTCATGGATTATAAGAATGAAACTACCAACAACCATTTTTCTTCTAAGGTACATTGATTGAAAGCAAATCAAACAAGGCCGTATTTAGTACTTTTAAAAGTTATAAACATCCTCTTTATATAAATATTAAAGACTAGAAAGTTACAGCAACTCTTTGTTGCTTGGTACAAAGAGTTTTATTTCAATTCTGAGTAGGCTTCAGGTAAGTAGAACTTCATTTACTTGTCTGAGAGAGAAAATGAGATGTTTATACACAATTTATACTATGTACATTGGAATCTGCATCCTCTTCTGTTTTCTCAGAACCTTACTGTGGCAGAATGCAAACCCCCTCTCTCCCCCTCCCTCCTTCAGTTTGGAAGGAGTAGGCACATCTCCCTCTCTCTCTATTACTTGAGGCTAACAGCTTCTTTTGTTTGGCCCCAGAGCACCCTGGCCAGGGCTATTAGGAGAAGGGAGTGCCAAGGCGCCAGTGAGCCGTTGGGCACCTGCGGCCAGTGTGGGGGATGTTTAGAGGCTTCAGGGGCACCCACAGCCAGTGTGAGGGTGCAGAGAAGCTTCTAGAATGCCTACATTCAGATCTGATCAGCCAATATAAAAAAGAGATTCTCGTTGAGACTCCGTCCATTGTCGCGGGTCTCTCAGAGCACAAGCAAGATGCTGCCGCCGAGAGCCCCCCTCCCGGGGATGGAGACTCCGCCTGCCTTGCCGCCACGGGAGTAAAACTTCTCACAGGATCGCGAGCATATTTATACTTTTCGTACACATATGCACGTGTAAAATTAATCCTCGCATAATCGCGGGTGTATTTTCCTTCCGTGCACATTTGCACATGTAACTTTCCATGTTTAATACAAGCACGTGTACTTTCCATGCACATTTGCACATGTAAGTAAATTAACCCTCACAGGATTGTAAGTGTATTATAAATTTACCCTCGCGCAATCGCGAGTGTACACTTTTCGTACTCACTACGAGTATGTGTATCTCTTAAAATAATCCCACACCGTGTCCAGGCAAGTGTGTACTCCTCTGGGACTCAGGGACAGCTCCAGCATTGTTTTGGGTGAAGCCATGTGCATGCACTCTGTGGACCGCCTGTTCTATTAGTTGCTGCCCCTTAATAATTTTTCTCAACTGATATCCGAACCTGTATTTAAGTCATTTTTGGAGTGCTAAAACCCTGTTTCTCACTGGTTTAATAAACTTGTTTTGGACCCTGTTGTCCCTTAAACTAACCTCGGGGTACCTCCGTGACACTTACTTCGAGATGGAATATGTCTAAATGTAATAATGAAAACACAATAAAAATAGCTTTAGGTGGACACAAATGATGAAAAGACACGTTAGAACTAAATTTAAAGTATATCTGTCTGATTAAAACAGCCAAGATGGCTTTAGTTTCATCCACAACAACAAAAAAATTAATAACTATTATAGTGCTTGTTCCCATTTGGACCCACCAATATATAACTAATTCTGTGTCTATATATGTTCTGAGTGGAGGTTTTGTTTCAGACAGCAAAAAGAATATCTTTAGATTTTCAAATTGTTTGGTATACTTCTGCAAAGGAGAAACCAAAAGATCTATGGATATTTGCTATATACATTTGCAACTACAAAACAGAAGTCAGAATGTAAAGTACTAGCCAGATACAAAGCTTATTCTGCTTTTAGAAGTGCAAACTCAAAATAGAAATAGAAACAGCTAAGCTGAGAAGCATGCATGTTTTGTTTCTAGTAATTTATCAACATGTTATACAGTCAAGGTACCCAATCGTATAATACCTTATCTGTCAAGGCTTGCTGCCAGGCTGATTACTGTTTTCCTCTTTGATAATGTAGATCTTCACATTTTATGTCATCGTGGTGGTTTGGTTTGATTTGTTGTTTGGTTGTTTTATCGTCTTTGCTCTGTCTAGTTCTGAATTCTCCCCAATTCTGTAAGATTTTTTTCTGTTACTATTTGCAACCTCACCACAACTTGATTTTTGATTGCCATATTCCTGCTTATCAGATAATCCTCAACATAGAACCTTGGATCACGTATTATTCTCTTTTTGTCCTGTGAACTTGTCCAGTAGTTGAAAATTTGGGCACAGAAAAAAAAATTATCTATGATGTACAGATGCAACATGGACATCATAGAGTTACTTAAAAGAGAGGACTGTATATTTTAATTATTTATTCCCTAGTGTATAGTAAAATTATGGACTTGGGAATTGTTGCACTGCATGGGAGTTGAAGTGTCTTGGTGTTCTCAGTATGCCCACGAAAAATAGTGTCACTTAGCATTTGTGCCAAAGTCTCTTTGCTAAAGTATCTTGTGGTAGTAATCAGTTCTTAATAAAATCAAGCGCAAAATGACTTCCCAGCTACATTATAAATTTCTTCCTTATGACTGAGAGCAACTATCAATATTTTATATAAAGCTGTGAAGACTGGAAAAGAAGCTATGTAAATAGAAAAGAGCTAAAGGAAGAGAACAGTAGGATAAATTCCACTGGCCCTAAATCAGCAATATTGAACATATGAGCCCCTGAAGGTGGCCAAAAATCTGTACACCAGACTGATTTATTCTGATAGATATCTGTCTCTCTCTACCACGGTGATCAGATTTCCATCTGTGGCTTGTATATCAGGAAATGACAGCTCTCTAACAGAAGTTAGAGAGAGAAGTAATGTCAGTAATGAGCTCCTGTGTTCTGGACTGAACAGTGGTTTTGTCAGTCCTTTGCTTTCTTCTGCTTCAGATAAGACAGTAGTTAAGCTCCCAGGTACAAGGAAGGAAGAAATCTGTGGACAGAAAGTGTGTAATTTGGAGAACAATATAGCAAAATGAGCACAGAGTTTTTCTCCCTTCCTTTCTTGTCCCACTGAGCATTCTTCTATTTTTTCTCTCTGGTTGAGCTTCCTTTTCCAACTGCCATATAAGACTCTGGACTATGCAATTGTTTTCAACATGTCCTTACAACAGGGGAAAAGAGCATGATCTTTGCATTACAAATTCTGACATAGTCTGGTCGATAAAAGTTCTAACTGGCAAATTCCTCTCTTAAGTGATGTAAACCAATAGCAGTGCATTAGAACTCCAAAACAAAGAAGCAAAATAACCAGGCACACATCTGTTTATACAAATCATGGAACAAAAATTGATGTCTCAAATTTTTAGGAAGAAAAGATAGTATAGAGTTTTGGTATCACCTCTTGTTCAAGAAAAATTTCCCACTGAAGTAGGAGAGAGAAGGAAGATGAAGAGGACAAAACACAACAAACCAAAGCAAAACAAAACCTAATAATGTCTTAGAACTGAAGAAAAACAATGAGTAAATATAAACAGCTGAGCAGATAATACAAAGAATTAAATTAATGGAGAAAACTGAGAAAACACAGAGATTATTTTGTTTATTGTGAACATATTCTATTTGCTCCTAGGGTGTAATCTAAAATGTCCCTTTCATGTATGCTAGTTGTTTGAAAATATTACTTTTACAAAACACTGGCTAAACTGGAAGAACCAAGATACTCCTGGTTTCTGAGGTGGCTAATGGCTTTTTTGAGGTACCCACTTTATATAGTAAGGCTTCAAAGATCAACCTCCTCACAAGTTCATGAGAGAAGTTTCCAAAAGCTAAACTCTCAGGCGGTGTCACTGGTGTTCATCGAAGGTGCTTGGATGATCTGAGGTGCACCACAAGAAAAAGTACATACATTAAATAGCATTCACTCCCAACTGGGTAAAAACCAAAACAAAACAGAAATAACCCTTTACCAGTGTGGGTACCTAAAATGAAAGAGGGAAACACTGAATTATTTTAGGTAGATAATCCTATGAAATGTTGATAAGTCAGGGGGAAAATTCATTATACACACCACTCGCTGCTGTAGCAGTTATGCTTGACTCAGCTTTACTGGACATCATTGTCAGCATAACTTGGAAGAGAAGCAGAAAGGCACAAAGAGGCAGGATACAGAAGCTAAAATTCTACATATAACTTCATCTGAAAGGTATCTGCCTAACTTTCAGCCAGATGCTTCGCCTTCATAGGATTAAGGAGGCCTTTTGTGGAGAAGCACTTTTAGTACAGTAGAATCTGAAAGAAAAAGGTTAGTTTTCACAGAAGTGATTTCACATTCAACCTAACTGAATCTGAAATGGTGATGGCAAAATCTGGCTCTGCTTTCCAAGTTTAGGTACCATCCACAGTGTATGAGAAGAGTGGATTGCTATTTGTCACATATCACTTTTCATATCTTCTTAGTGGAATTCCAATACAACTGCAGAATTCACTTAAAGAAGTTAAAGATATATTCTAGTAAATATTACCTTTAGAAAGAGACAAAATATTTCTGGGTAGTTCATCATGGGTGTCTCCATTTGAAATGTTATTCTACTTTGAATTTTATATTTACTGAAAAGCCTGGAAAATACTGGATTTTTTGAGCTTAACCACTCCTTAGTGGAAGAGAAGTTCAAGTCCAACATTACAGATTTCAGTGGTGAAACTTCCCTCTAAGTTTAAACAGTAATTTTCATTCCAGATTTTTCTTTCTCTTTTCTATGAGACATGTCAGATTCTTTAGGAAGGCGTTATGGACACAAGGTGGAGCCAAAGACCCTTGAAATAAACCATGTAATAATGAGGGCTTTTTTTGTTGTTGTTTTTTTGCGGGGCGGGGGGTGCTTTATTTGTTTGTTTGTTTGTTTTTAACTGAGAGCTCTTTTAAAACAAGCAAGTGAGAATAAGCTAGAAATCCAGCATCTGAAGCAAATGGTTAAAGTAGCTAGAAGTGGAACCTAGCTATTACTGTCTATAATTTAATCATAAGGGAGTTAATGCATTTTCATTATGGAAAAATTAAACATTTTTTTCAGTCCATATTTTGTTTTTAAAATACTCATGCAAATTTGATAAGATTAATTTTCTTTAAAACTCATAGTCAAAGAAAATGTGAATTACCAATGAGTTTTGGATTTTTTTAAAAAAAGGAAAATAAGTATGTTTTTGTCCACAGAGCTTTTAATAGTTTATAAGGTAACTTGTTCCTTATTCTTGTTTCACTAGTTTTTGACTGAATATTTTACCATTTGGTTGTTTAGATGTTTTTCTAGTGTGAACTTTAATTATGATATGTGGAAAAAAAATATTATAGTCTACATTACATATATTGTCTTTGTTGATGCTAAGACAATTTGGAAAGCCAAGAGTAAAGTGAGAGTGAAATTAAAGCTTCTCTCATTCTAATGTGAAATAATTAATCTTTAATCCTCCGAATTGAGTTGATAAGTATTGTCATTACCACATGAAGTAAGCATATTTCATATCAACTCCTCACTGGTTTCAGTGGCATGGCTCACATCAAACTGTATTTCATGTCCCTTACAACTTGAGAATATTTATTTTATTTTAATTTCCTGACAGTAAACTGGAAGGATCATATGACTGATAATATTTCACAGCTGTCATCATCATCTAGTTCTACCCACATATACAAGCCTTCATAAAATAACTGTAAGAGACTTTGGAAATTAGGGTCACACACCAACTAAAGTTAATGGCTTCAGAATTTAGATGATAAAAAAGAACAAGACTTCAAAATTAGCCATACTAAAACTGAAACTGATGAATTGCATGTCTGAATTTTCTGTATTTTTCTTCTAGTTTTATAACAAAAATGTTCAGATGTTTATTCAAAAAAAAACTTTCTCAGAGCTGAGGTCTTTGAGCTGCAGCCTCAGCTAACACTTTTGCTGTTAGAGACTCACAATGCACCTGCTGAAAAGAGGAGAAGCTGCTAAAGCACACAAAACCAGACTCAATTAATGACAAAATCCTTCTCAGAATTATTAGTAACTATGCTTAACTGTTAATATATAAATGGCTCATGTTAAAAATACTGACTTTAAAAATCATATGTGCATTTAATTATATAGAAATATTGACACTCTCACAGATTCAGTGTAAAACCAGCTGTAAATATTTTTTGTTCTTTGCTCTGGGGAAAAAAAAAAAAATAATAGTAAAAAAAAAAAAACAGAACCAAAACAAAACCACCACAATCAGCAACAACAGCAACAACACAAAAAAAGGATCCCCAGGCCTGACAGTGTGATGGTAAAGAATAGGGAATAGTTTCTGACCCATAACTGCTATCACATGCTTAGACAGTGATGAACAAAGGCATCTATCTTAACTTCCAGCTGTTTAAGAAAAATAATGTATAAACAACAAGCATCTCCAATACCATGATAAAAAATATTTGTTCCGTGCTACTTTTCCTCTGCTTTTCCATTAACTGTTCAATTCCCCTATAATCAGATTTCTGAATTAAAAAAAAAAAAAAAATCTTTAGGAGTTTGTGGGTATTTTTAATTTTATTTTTAAAGATCATTCTATTCAAATAAGATCTATCTCAGTACAGTAATGTGAAACTAATAGTAAAAGTGATACAGGAAACCGGAAATTTACATTTCTCCCTTACTGCTTCTGGTCTGTTTTTAAATTTTATCTCCTTAAAATGGAACTCACTGACTGCTACAGATTATGTTTAGATCTGGGCAGTAGTTCTCATCATAAAGAGAACATGCAGAAATGTAACCAGCTTAAATATCCTGAACTGGAACATTGAATTTCAGGACTGCAAAATGCCAGTTGTTTTCAAAGAGGTGGGTGATGGGTGGGGGTGGGAAACATTAGCACTGTAAACTTGGAGGAAGAAAAACATACAGAAAATACTGTGGCAGAACAGATCCTCCTGGAAGCTAAGTTAGGGCACATGGAGCCAGGGAAGTGATTTGAGACAGACAGCCTGGCTTCACCAAGGGCAAGTCTTGCCTGACCAACCTAGTGGCCTTCTACCATGAAGTAACTACATCAGTTGACAAGGGAAGAGCTATGGATGTCATCTATATGGACTTCTGTAAGGCCTTTGACATGGTTCCAAACAACATCCTTCTCTCTGAAGTGGAGAGATATGGATATGATGGATGGACTACTTGGTGGATAGGAATTGTTTGGATGGTTGCATCCAGAGAGTAGTGGTCGATGTCTGGATGGACATCAGTGATGATGTATGTATGTATGAATCAAGTATCCCTCAGGGGTCCATATCAGGACAAGTACTGTTTAATATCTTCAACAAGGCCATGGAGAGAGGGATCAAATGCACTTTCAGCAAATTTGCACATGACAACAGGCTGAGTGGTGTGGTTGACACACCAAAGGGGAGCGGTGCCCTTCAGGCACATGGAGAAGCTTGGGAAGTGGGTCCCTGCAAATTTTGTGATGTTCAACAAGGCCAAGTGCAAGGTTCTGCACATGGTTCAGTGCAATGCTGAGTATCAATACAGTTTGGGGGATTAAGGGATTGAGAGAAGCCCTGAGGAAAAAGGCTTGGTGGACGAGAAACTGGATGTGAGCTGACAACGTGCACTCACAGCCCAAAAAGTCAACTGTATCTTGGGCTGCATCAAAAGAAGTGTGACCAGGAGGTCAAGGGCGGTGATTCTGCCCCTCTACTCTGCTCTGGCAGGACCCCACCTGGAGTACTGCGTCTAGCTCTGGAGCCCTCAGTGCAGGAAAGACGTGGAACTTTTGGAGAGGGTCCAGAGGAGACCACCAAGATAGGAGAGCTATTCCAGCCCTCTGATCATGAGGACAGGCAGAGAGAGTTTGGGTTGTTCAGCCTGGAGAAGAGAAGGCTCCAGGGAGACCTTATTGAGGCCTTTTGATACTTAAAAGGGGTTTAGAAGAAAGATAGAGATAGACTTTTTAATAGATCCTGTTGCAACAGGAAAAGGGTAATAGTTCTGAACTGAACTCAGGCTAGACACGAGGAAGAATTCTTTTACAATGAGGATGGTGAAACGCTGGAACAGGTTGCCAGAGGTGTGATAAATGCTCTGTCCCTGGAAAAAATTCAGGGTCAGGTTGGATGTTTCATATAAACATGAAGCAAATCTCATGATGCCTTTACTTTTGATCATGTACGATCTTAAGTGTGCTCTGAAATTTGAGGTGTCTATATAAAAGCCTTTGGCTATGTTATATAATGCTGTGATTGAAGTCCCCTTTGTTTTTTTTGGATGCTGCCCATTGTTCACTCTCTTCTGATTTATGCACCATCTGTAGCCAGCAGTAGGAAAGCCCTAATTTTTTTACAGAAGTTGTTCTCAGAAAACTAATGATCCTCAGGATGCTATGTAACTAGATAGTTTTTGGGATTTTCCTGTAGTTCCTATGTTCTGGAGAAAAAGTAGTTAGGGATCATAGTGAAAGTGATTTATTTATACTACAATGCACTAGAAAGAGAAAAAAAATGTACTTAAATCTTCAATATTTCTATTATTATTTGTTGTGGTTTAAACTGACCTAGCAATATAACCGTGATAGCCACCCACTCACACCCTTATCGGCTAACTCTGAATAGGGGAGAGAATCGAAAGGGAAGGGAGAAAAATGTGGATCAAAGTAAACAGAGTTTAATAAAATAACAAAATAACACTAATATTCTACTACTAATAATAATATCTATTAAATGGAAATAGAATATCAAAGAAAAGATACTCAATTCAATTCCCCATGAACTCCATGTACACTGAGCAGCCAGTCCTACGAAGCAGCACCCTGATCTCAAACAGCTGATGCCAGAGAGAGAAGAAAGAAAAAGACATAAAGGCCCAGAGGTCTCTTCAAAATATCAGGATGGTGAAAGTCTAAACAAAAAAAAGTCCCAAACAGAACTCAACTGAACAGGTCTTCATCCTGACCCATCCAACTCTGAGAGGAGCTGAAACATTCTGACTCTCCTTAAATATGAAGCATGATGCTAATAGCATGGAATATTCTTACTAATCAGTCTGGATGTTACTCAAGGTCTGACACATATATCCCTTCCTTCCCAGCTGCCTCAAACCTGTGGGCAGAGCACTCAGAACATCCTTGGCTTCTAGACAACAACAATTAAAAAACTTTGACTCTGTCACAGGGTGTTACATTCTTGTTCTCAAACTAAATCCAAAGAATGACTGTGCTAAATATGAAAAAAAAGAAAGGTTTCTAAATGCATGAAGAAAATTAACTCATTTTCAGTCAAACTGTTTTTGTAAGCAGCTTATTAAAGATTCAAATGAAAGTATCTCTTTGCAAAAACACAAAAATACACATTAAAAAAAAAAATAAGAGATTTATTGAATGCCCAATATTTCAAGATGAAAATTGAATAAACAGTGATATATTTCAGCTAAAAATTAAAACATTCATCTAGGAAATGATAAAAAGATATTTTATGTTTTGAAACAATGTAATAAATCTATTAACTGTGTCAATTAAAGCAAACTTATGCTGTTCTCATAAATATTTTGAGATATTTCAGAGATATATTGTCACAATTTTTGCCCAGTTCTAGTTTGAATTGCAGAGCATTTTCTTGTTTTTCACTAGCTTAAATAAAATATACAAGAAAGCTTTTTCCTGAAAAGAAAAATGGATTCCAGCTTGGTCCCTCAGTAATTTTGATTGAATAAGAACCAAGTAAAATTGGGCAAGAACGCAAAATTCTCTTCATTAACTGCAATAGAAGACACATCTACTTATCAGCCCTCAAGACACTATTAACGCAAACTTCTTAAAAACATTGCTTGCAAAATACATACAAAGCTGTGAGGCTTTTAAGTTCATAAGCAAAATCATAGCTGACTACGGATATAAAGAGATCAGAAATGTTTGAAACACCTTATACTGTAAGGGAAAAAAATTTAGCCTAAAATTGTTGTCTTGGTGTGATACAGGTAACCTTGACAGTTATGGAGCTAGGAAATAGATAATGAAAATTCTTGCATTGAAGATAAATCAGTTCTGGTTTCTCAGAGCAGTGATTTAATATTCAGTTTTTTTAACTCTAATGGTTTCAAAGATACTCCCTAAACACCCTCATCAGTGCTTCCAGTCCCTCTTGCCCCTGAAGGAATTCAGCTGTGCTATGCCTTGCTGAATCATTTGGTTCCATTTTCTGACACTGAGCAAGGCATGGAAAAAAAAACAATCAAACGAACAAACACCAACCAACTAACCAACAAACAAAGACAACAACAACAACAACAACGAAAAAAACACACCAAAAAAACCCAAAAAAAACCACACAAACAAACCAAAACAACTAACCACACAAAAACACCAAAACATACACAAAGAGAAGAAAAAGGTTGATATATATACCAATAAAAGAAACTGACTTCTGTCCAAGAATCCCTAAAATTCCTCGTTTCTAGTAAAGCATCGCCTACTGCAAAAGACAAATTAAAGTGAATAGACTTCAACTCCTATCTACAAAATATTCCGTCTCTTTGGGAAAGGATAGAATGTGAGGGCTTTGAAATTTGTATGCATAAATGCCTCTGTATTCATAGCTGCAAAAAAACTTTTCATCTTAACTTTCCTTTCAGCAATTGGATATAAGTCCCCTCTAGGGTATCATTTAACTGTTCCTAAGGAGGTCAAGGATTCAAGTTAAATTAATCCTTGTTTGGAAGTGTCTGTACCTTGTCATTTGAGACTAGAGGGATCCTTAGGTGACCATCTCACTTCAGATATCTAAATTTTATACACATACATATAAAACTTGGGAATTTCATCTAGAATTGCACACCCAATGTTCAATAGATATTTAGTATATCCAAGAAAATACTGGAAGACTTACAACCTTTTATTTAAAATAAAAGCTATAACATCTTCCAGAATTTATGTATGATACAGTTCTATTATATAAAAATGATTCTTCTTTCTCATGAAATGGTGTGTCAAATACTTGTTTGGATTTTTCAGTAGTAGCAAATTGATCATATTTCTAATATGTGCTAAACTCTTATTTGTGATGCATTTTACTCTATGCATTTACTGGTGTCATTGATAACTATCTACTCTGTGAGGTAGCAGTTTACAATGCAGTCCACTAAAAGCAGTTTTTACAACATTCAGTTGTAAGATGCTCTTTTGCATAGCAAGACAAGACTTCAAGGATCCTTTCAACTACAGCTGTAGAGCAGGCATGGAAGAGAGCCTTACTGCCTAAAGAGCAAATTCTATTAATCTCCTGTCAATGACCTACACAGAAAATCCAGTTGAAAAAGAATAATTTACTAGATGTTAGTGAGATTTATGATTAACCTCATCCCCCAGTCCCTGGCATGTGCTGCCTTGTCAGGCTGTTCCTAAGTTATGACAAAGTAGACACACTGGCTGCAAAAAGCAGTAGAAGCAGTCATAAATAGTAAAACACTGTATCCCCATTTCAGGAACACCGGCTTGTGTCAATGTAACAACTCTATATTTTCAATTGAGTCACACACGTTATGCTTTACCTTTCAGAAGTAATAGTTGAGTTTTCATTTAAAGTAATGACACAATAGAATACAGGGGAAATTTACTGACAGCTGCATTTAGAAACTACATTTAATTTCATGCATTTCTTACAGAAAAACGTTGGGAGTTAAGTGGGAGTTAAGTGGGAGTTAAGTGGGTCAGTGAATTGCTGAAAACTTTTTTTTATTGCTTAAAAATATTTATATCTTTTTTGGTGGAAGCAAAACAAAATAATTATAAAACATAGATAAACAGCTTTATGCCAAGAGATATGACAATTATTTTATATTCCTCCAACATGGTAATGCTAGATGGGATTTTACTCAAAGGACCTTAAGGAAGTTAGACATCTAATTGCCATTAAAATTCAGTAAAAAATCCTCATTTGCTTCTCTGGAAGTCACTGCTATTTTGTGTGTGTAAATATCTATAAAAATATAGACAGAAATTTGTATGCATGTATGTGTTTTTCAGTATCTATGTGTTTGTAATACAATGGGAAATAGGATAAGTAACAGAGAATATTTTTTCAGATATTTCATCAACATTCTTAGCTGAAAAGTATTCCTAAGATATGTCTGTTTTCTGAGGGACATCTTCAGTGGAACATTCTAAAACTAATATTTTGCTAATATTTCCCATAATAACTGATAAGAGTTATATATAGATACTTCCCTCTTTTGGATTCACTATTACCCTGCCATATTCACTAATGTCTCTATTTTTTTTTTTTTTCATTTTAAACTTTTCTACTTGCATTTAATTCTTTGCCAAATGATTATTTATTTTCTTATTCTCTGGTTTGCCCTTCTCCTGGTTTTATAAAGGACTTCATGTTGTTCGACAGCTAAATGAATCTTCATTGAGGACAACAGGCGTAAGTTAAAGCTGAATTCACATAAGTGTGTGAGCAAACAATGATTATTTGACTTACGGTTGGTTGCTGTTGATGTTGGAGTTTTGGAAGCCTTCAAAGATCCGAAGGACTGTATTAACAGTTAGCCTGCAATAATCACAGATTGCTATAGATTTTACCATCAGAACTCAGATGGAATTAATATGTTCCACTGTCACTGTATAGTTCATCCTAGAATGTGAATGTAAATCTGTGTAAATGTCCACTGAAGCAATCTCGCAGGAAAAAAAACAAAACAAAACACTGCCAAAGAATTGCAGTTTGCCACAGGGGACATATATAAGGTGGCTGAATGATGAATTAATGACCCAAAATCTACAATTTTCCTGGAAGGTTTCTTACATCTTCATACACTATTGTCTTTTATACTTGCCTGTTAATGCTGCCAGAGTCGACAGTTCAATGTGCATAGACAGGAAAAACAGATCATCCCTGTTTTTTATTTAGGGTTATTAAAATCAGGGAGGGCTGAATATGTTGAAAGTGTCATTGGTGATTCCATCTGGCAGTACTGACAGTACTGCAGTCTAGGAGATGAATCTTCCCTGGCCACAGAGATCCCACAGCTTCCAGCAGCTTAAGACTCACAGGGCTGCATCCTTCTTCTGAAACTCCAACTGGGTCAGGGCCTCCAACATCGCAAGAACAGTTGCTCCAGTGGCTGCTGGGGATCATTTCTTATAATGTCAGCACCATAGATGAGAATGTGTATGCGGCTCTGAGGAGGGTTGTTTGCCCTTTGTATCCCTCTGCATGAAGTGCTGCACAAATTGCTTCATCTGTTCGCTGACTCTGTTAACTGCACTCAGCTCATTCATGCTTGCAGAAGTGACACCAACAAGCCATATGGTGCTTTGGCTAAAAATTCTAAAATTTGAAATTGTGAAATCTGGATATTTTCAAGGGTTTATTTGGAAAGAAACTTAATTCTTGATAGGGTTTAACAGCACAAAATATTGCTGATTTTCTTACAATTAGCTCCATGTCTTCCTTGGTCTTTTCTTCGAAGCAAAGATAATAATGCTTGATATGTAATCTAACCACTGGTGAAAGTGAATGAGTCTTTAAATACTATATTGAACAAAATGTTTTGTGTACTTTTTTTAGGTTGTTTGTGGTTTCTTTTTTTTTTTTTTTTTTTTTTTTTTTTAATGTTTTTAGTTCCTGGAGATTAAGATAAGCTGAGTTGCATACTTTATCTGTCCAGGAAGAAACAGGAGCACTGTCTCTCCAATTATTATTTGTTTTCCAGAGTGCATGGTGACACATTCTTCCTACTAGCCTTTTTGTACAAGAAGCTACAACTATTTTTATAGACTGTAACTCACATTTGCTGAGCTATATTTGAAGATAGGTATGCAGCTGACAAAGAACACGGTGGATTTTTTTCTGTCAATCTTTTAGCAGCCTGTGAAGCATATAGTTTTATCTCTAAACAGTGTAATTTAATGTAAAGAAAAGAGAAGGAAAACCTGGGTTTGGAATTTCCCTGAATGTGATGTAACTTAAATTAGATCAAATAATAAGGTTTACAAGGACAGTAGGTATCCTAAAACCATCTTCTATGTTCTCCCATCTGCTACATTAAAGCAGGCTTTCATCCTCCCCAAAGCTGATTATTAAAGGAGCTAGAAATGTTCCTTATCAAAATGAAGAAATGAAAAGTTGTATGTCATCTATTTTTTAACATCTTCCTTCTAAACATGCAATGTCCGGAACAAAGTTATATGTTGCTGCAGATCATTTTTTTGAGGTCTTTGCCTTGTATATTCTCAAGGGAATCTACACTGAAAGATAGATGTAGCACTTTTCAGTGCTGTGGGAAGTAGAGTCAAAGGCCTGAGGAACTTTTCACCAGACATAACTTTACAAAATCTCTGATGTATTCTACGCAGAGCACTGTAAGGAGTTTTTGTGAGTCTGTGCTTGCAGAATTTAGTTACAGAATTTGCTTTAAAATTTACAGTTGTCACAGAGCTGTGCTTCAGGATGCTCACATTAAAATTATTTTGAGGTACATGGAGATAAATCTTGAATCTTGATGTAAGCAAGAAAGAAGACATAGTATATACATATCTGCCAAACCATGCTGTTACTCTGAAAAAAAATCATCAAAGAAACATGTGTAATGTGATGTAGGCTAGTGTATCACTGAATGTGAAAAGTCACTCTGAGAACTGAAGATATGGAAAGATCACAAAATTGGATTAATTTGATATTCAACAAATTAATTAATCAAGGACGCAGTGCTGACTCTTTCTTATCAAATTCAAAAAATATCTTGTAATTCCAAAATTTATCTGGAGATACTGCACAAGTCAAGTAGTTTTTTGGAAGCAGGCAGTACAACATTAAAAAGTCACCCTGTCAAGGAAGTCCGGTGCACTGCAGCTTTGAAAGGCAGCATCCTAAGTAACTCATGATAGGATGAGAACAAACCACCTCAAGTTGAACCAGGGAAGGATTAGACTGGATATTAGTAAAAGTTTCTTCATTGAAAGGGTTGTTCAAACATTGGAACACATTGCCCGGTGAAGTGGTTGAGTCACCATCTTTGGAGGTATTTAAAAGACATGTAGATGTAGTACTTAGGGATAAGGTTTAGCAGTGGACTTGGCAGTGTTAGGTTTGTGATTGGACTTCATGATCTTAAAGGTCTTTTCTAACCTAGATTGTTCTGTCAGCAGTGAGCTTTTCCCTCCAAAAGTCAGGGTATGTCCAGATGGAGTGTGTCACTCTTGCCCAGCTGCACCATCAACTCTCAGTCACAGAATCACAGAATCACAGTATGACAGTATGTTAGGGATTGGAAGGGACCTCAAGAGATAATCTAGTCCAATGCCTCTGCTGGAGCAGGAACACCTAGATGAGGTTACACGGGAAGGTGTCCAGGTGGGTCTTGAATGTCTCCAGATAAGGACACTCCACACCTGCCCTGGGCAGCCTGTTCCAGTGTTCTGTTACCCTTACTAAGAAGTTTCTTTTCAAATTTAAGTGGAACCTCTTGAGTTCCAATTTGAACCCATTATCCCTTGTCCTAGTTATTCCTGGATCAGTTCACTGTGTTAGCCATCCTGTGATACTGCCACCAAATTGGTTCAGCATAAGCCAGGAGAGCTGGTAGATCTTTGTTATTTCAATGTGGTGCCATTTACATGTGGATAAGACATTTTTGGACCTGAACAGGTGCAGCCCTTTGTTTTTCTACATGGATTTTTCAGCTCAGTGAAGATTAGCTCAAGGATCTCTGTGCTCCATAGGCACATCAGTGGCAATGACTTTCATCTGTTTTACCCTCATTGTATATCACTAGAAAAAAAAAATATCATCTGCTCTGTGTTTTATTCAAGTTCTCATGTTTATTAGTACTCCACATATTTGACACTGGATTTACGTGGTTAAATTGCACATCATTGTGACTTACTGTTTCAACCATTGCAAATTGTTGTAACCTAGTAATATTTCACCCTTGCAAAAAAGGCAATGTATGGGATTTATGTGGCAAGATTTTGATAGGGAGGGAGGCTGAAGAGGTGATTTCTGTGAGAAAAAGCCAGGGGCTACCCCTGCATCAGACAGACAGTTCCAGGTGGCTGCAAGATGGACCCACTGCTGACGAAAGTTAAGTAAATCAGTGATATTGGTGGTACCATATGAAAACATAGTTAAGAATGGGTAAAAAACTCTGTGCAGAAGGTGGGAGAAAAAGAAATCAGACAAAATGTGAAAGAACCCTGCAGACATCATGGTCAAAGAAGAAGGAAGGAGAGGAGGTACTCCAGGCACTGGAACAGTGATTCCTCTGCACCCCATGAAGAGAAAACAATGGTAACACAGGCTGTTCCCCTGCAGCCTGTGAAGAACCACTCTGAAGCAGAATCCATCTTGCAGCCCATGGAGGACCACACAATGGAGCAGCTGGGCATGAACTGGAGGAAGCTGCACCTCATGGAGAATCCATGTTGGAGCAGGTTTTCTGGAATAACCTGTGGCCTGTGGAGGACCCATGTTGGAGAAGTCTGCTTCGGAAAGTCTGAAGTCTGTGGAAAGGTCCCATGCTGGAGTAGTTCATGAAGAATTGCAGCCTTTGGGAGGGGGACCCCACAGTGGAACAGGAGAAGAGTGTGAGATAACACAAGATAGCATGAGCATGGCTCATTATGGCTAATTTAAATTTACCAAAATTAATTAAGCCATAGTCCTCATCATCATTAGCAGATAACTCTGCTTAGTGTAGGAGCTTGAATTTATGATGACTACCTCTAATTCACACAGGTAAGTCCATAAATCTTCAGAGAAAGTAAATAGCATGTAACAAGTTGCCATGTGTGTAACATTACTTAAACATTTTTTCCAATTGATGGTTCTTAGAAAATCAAGTGTGAAAAGAATATCACAAGCAATTATATTGCTCTTAGCTTACAGTACTATTAACACATGAACATTATTTTGTTATTCAGCTCAGTAATTAAACTTCCCATTGTGTAGATTCATATAAATAAAAGCAATAAGTTTAAATTAATACTGTTAGTCCATATTACATATAATAGCAATCCTAAACCAGAATGGCTGAAGTGATGATTTAAGATTTGTTGTCTCTGCTATGGCACAAGCGGGCTCAGCTAGAATGAGCAATCACTGCAGTCTGATTAGTGTGTGGTGTTCCATCCCCACTACTGCTTGCTGTGAGATAATATTTCACTATAAGAATGAATTATATTCACAAAGTACAGTGATAATATGCAAAGGACCATGTCTACTGATATTCATTTAGCAGCATGCCTTTGCTGATGCTTTTATCCTTGTCAGTTTACCTATTACAGGAAGGAATATACAACCAGGACATTAAAAAAAATCTTGGTATTTTTTCCAGGACTGCCACAAAACACTCTTCATAAACAATAGATATGACCTGAAAATGCCTCATTTGCAGAACAACCGTAGTGTTTTATTCAGTGTAGCACAGTGCAGTACTATACTGACAATTTAGCCATGGTTTTGTGCTGAATTCTAATTGGTTGCTGAGGCTCACAATGTTTATTGACTTTGCATCCTTTATTAATCTAGGATTATGGGAAAATGCAATCACCTAAGCAAAACTGATACTTCTTGCAATTGTAGGCATTTCTGGCTTTGTTCTCAGAGTATAGTAGATTGTCTCTACATCACTGCTTTGCTCACTCCCCTTGGCCGTGACAGTTTCCAATGGAAATAAGTAGCTATGTCATCCATAGGTCAGTAGGTAGATAATTAGAAAAATGAAGGTATTTCATCCAGTTCTAAACACTTCAATGTAAAGGCATCAATTCTGGTTATACTATATTTTCCTGTAATTCAGTGAATGTTTAAAGAAAATCACTTTATTTCTGTTAGTATAGTTTTTTTGTGCTTCTGACTGAAATTTCACTTTAGTACTTAACTGCTCACATTTCTCAAGTCTCAGAAAGCTAGTCAGGAAAAGAAGATGAGAATTAGAGAAACGGCAGAATACATAACAAGAGGGAATGGGAAGACACTTTGAATCCCACTAGATTTTGTCCACTCATGTTTATATGAGTGCTGAGCGGAAAAGATCCCCTTCTGTAGGCATGAACTTTGCTTTGGCACTTCATTTTCCCAGAGAATCTAAAGACCTTAAAGGGAACTTCTTCAGTCTGTAGTTCTTTAGAAAACTGTAAACATAAAGAGATCAGCTTCATAAGAGACCCTGTACCGGTATCAAATAACTAGCATCTATAACTCTTGCTATAACTGAAAAGTTTAATTGTAAAGGCAGCTGAGTGAAATTTCTGTGGGTATTGTTTGGTTTTAAATACTATTGGAAAGGTAATCTGAAGTATATGAGGCCATTTCTAATTCTTTGACTAAACAAACTGATAACAATTTTATAAGCATTTGCTCCTGTTTGTTTAAGGCTACATAGTTATTCAACGTTGTAACACTGCCAGTGGATTTTGGTGAGATGACCTAATGACTCCAAATGTTTTAATATAACTCTCATGTTAACTTTCTAAGATTTACTTTCCCACTAAGCTAGAAGCCATTATACAGTGACAAGCTAACTGCACTGGCAAACTAGAAGGAAACACATTTCAATAATGATAGAAAAGGCAATGAAAGATGCCAAAAGAGAATAGAAAAAGAAACAGACCGAGGATTAAACAGACTCATTATTGGCTTTGTTCGCACTGGATCAGTGCCAAAATAACTCAGGTTTACAGAAACAAAAGCAAGAAGTGGCTTCAGCCAGGAATATCAGAAATCGATAGCGTCAGGCTGCTTTCTGCAGTACAATTCTGACCATTTTTTTTCAGTTTTGTCACTAACCTTCAGGTCTGTCCATGACGTTTTTCATAATCTTCACTTCAGTCACTTTACAAATGTTACCATACTTATCTCCTTACATTTTCTCCTTTATTCCCTTCTCAAAAGCAACACCATCACATAGTAATCTCCTCCCCAAAACAAAAAAATAAAACAAAGAATTTTTTTTTCATTTTGTTATAGGCAATATAAACAGAGTAACCACCTCCACACACACTCAGTAGGGATCGAGATGGAAATGATGATGCTAGCATGACTCCAACTATCAATATACTTGCTCTGTTGTATATCATATCCCTTTCTCTGACATACTGTTTGTCTTGTACACTATACAGTATCCTGTATATTCTTTTCCAAACAAGTGGACTGATGAATGTGAGTCACTTCTCCCCCCACCCATACCTCTATGTAGGACATCACAGAATCACAGAATGTTAGGGATTGGAAGGGACCTAGAAAGATTCTCTAGTCCAATCCCCCTGCCAAAGCAGGAACACTTAGATGAGGTTACACAGGAAGGTGTCCTGGCGGGTTTTGAATGTCTCCAGATAAGGACACTCCACAATCTCCCTGGGCAGCCTATTCCAGTGTTCTGTCACCCTCACTGAGAAGAAGTTTCTTCTCATATTTAAGTGGAACCTGCTGTATTCCAGTTTGTACCCATTGCCCCTTGTCCTACTATTGGTTGTCTCCAAGAAGAGCCTGGTTCCATCCTCATGACGTTCACCCCTTAAATATTTATAAACATTAATGAGGTCACCCCTCAGTCTCCTCTTCTCCAGGCTAAAGAGACCCAGTTCCCTCAGCCTTTCCTCATAAGGGAGATGCTCCACTCCCTTAATCATCTTTGTGGCTCTGCGCTGGACTCTCTCCAGCAGTTCCCTGTCCTTCTTGAACTGAGAGGCCCAGAACTTGACACAATATTCCAGATGTGGTCTCACCACGGCAGAGTAGAGGGGAAGGAGAACCTCTCTCAACCTCTCTTCTAATACACCCCAGGATGCCATTGACTTTCTTGGCCACAAGGGCACAGTGCTGGCTCATGGTCATCCTGCTGTTCACCTGGATGCCCAGATCCCTTTCCCCTACTTTTCTCTCCAGCAGGTTGTTCCCCAGCTTATACCAGAACCTGGGGTTGTTCTTGCCCAGATGCAAGACTGTACACTTGCCCCTCTTATATTTCATTAAATTTTCCCCTGCCCAACCCTCCAGTCTGTCTAGGACTCACTGGATGGCAGCACAGCCTCCTGGCATGTCAGCCACTCCTCCCAGTTTTGTGTCATCAGCAAACTTGCTGATGTGACGCTCTATTCCGTCATCCAAGTCGTTGACAAATATATTGAACACTACTGGTCCCAGTACCGACCCTTGAGGCACTCCACTAGATACAGGCCTCCAACTGGACTCTGTCCCACTGACCATGACTCTCTGGCTTCTTTCCTTCAGCCACTTCACAGTCCACCTCACTATTCAATCATTCAGACCACACTTCCTCAGTTTAGCTGCAAGGATGCTGTTGAACACCGTCAAGTAAAGCTGTCAAGTCTTTACTGAAATCAAGATAGACTACATCCACTGCTTTGCCATCATCTATCCACCTCATTATGTCTTCATAAAAGGCTATGAGGCTGGTTAAGCATGACTTTCCCTTGCTGAAGCCACGTTGACTGCCCCTAATGACACTCTTATCCTTGATATGCCTTGAGATGGCACCAAGGATAAGTTGTTCCATCACCTTTCCAGGGATGGAGGTGAGGCTGACCAGTCTATAGTTGCCCGGGTCCGCCTTCTTGCCCTTTTGGAAGACTGGAGTGACCTTTGCTTCCCTTCAGTCCTCAGGAAACCTCTCATTTCCTAAGACTTAGCAAAGATGATGGAGAATGTTCTAGCAATTACTTCAACCAGCTCCCTCATCACCTGTAGGTGCATCCCATCTGGACTTATGGATTTATGGATGTCCAGATTGCTTAATTGGTCCCTAACCCAGTCCTCATCAAGCAAGGCAAACTCCTCCATTGTCCTGACTTCCTCTGTGGCCTCAGCAGTACAGGGCTCCTCAGGACAGCCTCTGGCAGAGTAGACAGAGACAATGAAGGCATTCAGTAACTCTGCCTTCTCTCTGTCTTCTGTCACGAGGACACCCACCTCATTCATCAGTGTGCCATGGCAGATGGCAGATTTATTTATTAAATGATGAAATTCTAAAATTGGCTGTATTGGGCAGTGTTTCCATTGTTTGTACTTTCCAAGTTAGAAAATGAGTCATGCACTTACCTTGGGAAAAAAAAATAAAAAAATCTGGTGATATTCCAAACACATAGAATTCAAAAATGTGGCATGCATTGCTTGTGATTTGTTAATCAATCTAAACATGTGAATATTCATAATCTGGGAAAAAAAAAAGGTCTACTGAGGCAGATAGTGCCATTTCCGCATACCTGCTTTTCTGCACAGAATGGTACATGAATTTTTTATATATATATATTTAGCAGTGATAGCCAGGAAATATTAACAAAATTTAACAATTCAGCATTTCAGGGTGAAATCATGGTCGCAGCGAAATGAGTTACAACATCTTACCTGACTTCAGTAACATCTCTGCAACTAATCAGTAGCTTTACTTGCTTCCCAGGTATTTGAACCTACCTCATGTACATCCAGGTACTTTAAAAGTACCAGGAAAAGAAAGCACCTGGGGCAAAGGAATGACTTCTTATCTACAATATCTTTGGCATCTGGCTTTGTTGTTTCTGACCACAAGACCTTGTTTAAGGAATGTTGACTGCCTGAGACACAGCAATCTGACAAAGGAAGGGAAGGGTATCTTTGAAAGTGGTTTGCTAATTCAATGAGGAGGGCTTTAAAAAAAGGCTGGTAAGGAATACTGGAAATCCCTGAAGAGAAGTGAGTGTCTGATGGGAAACGAAGAGCAATCCAGAGGACTACATGATGATGGAGATGCTCTCATCACCCCTGTGGAAGCAGCATGACTAGGGACTCATCCCAAGTGTCCACACACAGAATGGAAAACAATCTGGAGAAATCAGAAACTGTCTATGAACAGTTCCAGAGCTGTGGTCTCATTTAGATCACAGACATGTAATAGAGTATGATTCATGACCAGAGTGCTATAACAGATAGATATAGGCTCTTTAGCAAGGATGGGAGAGGAAGGCAAGCAGGAGAGGTTGAATTTTGTGTAATGGATCAGTTAATATTCATGGAACCTTACCTTGGATCAAAGAATAGAACAACTTGGGTTCTGATCAACAAGCCTTCTAAAGCCACATGAAACCTTCTTAAAAAAAAAAAAAAAAAAAAGGAAAAGTGAGATGAATAGCAGAACTAGAAACACAAACTTCCAAAATATCAGATTTTAACTTCTTCAGGAATCTGACTAGTGGGAACACGAGGAAGACTGAGCTACATAGCCCAGGAAAGCTAGCTGATCTTCAAGGACAACAGTCCTTTCCAATGTGAAGACAATCTCTTAATCATGTCAGATGGCTAACATAAATGAACACAGAACGCATGACAGAGCTGAAATTCAAAAACTGAAGTACAAAGAAGTTGGAAATGGGTAGCAGCTACCTGGGGGAAATACAGAGGCATTTCTCAAGCATATGGGTTTGAAACAAAAGCCAGAAGTTGAAACTTGAGTTGAAACTAGAAAAGAGTATGAAATATAACTAGCAGGATTTCTGTAAGTACACAGGCAGCAAAAGGAAGACTGAGAAAAATGTAATCTCACTGTTCAGTGGGCAAGTGATCTGCTGATAAATGATACAGAAAAGACTTAGAGCTGCTTTTGTCTCGGTTTTACTGACAAGGTCTACTCCTAGGCTTATCAGTCCACTGAGCTTGGCAGCAGCCTGTGGGAGTGAAACCATTACCCAGAGCAGAGGGCGAGCACGCTAGAAGTCACTGAAACAAGTTGGACATAAACAAGTCAGTGTGATGACATGGGCTGCATCTGAGTGTACTGAGTCAATCTCATTGTAAGACTGTTCTCTATATTCAAAAGGCCACAGTTATCGCAAAATGTTCCGGATGACTGAAAAAAAAGGCAAAAACATACACGTCTTTAAAAAATGGCAAGGAGGAGGATCCAGGTAACCGTAGGCTATTTTGACTAAACTTGGTCCCTGAAAATATTATAGGACAAATGTATAGACAAAAGTGACTCAGCAAAGGAAGGGTCACAGTGTTATATACTACATGAAATGAGCTTCAGGACTGTATTCAGGATCTTATCTCAAGTTTGTTGAGCTCAGTCAGTTTAAGAGTCTAGAAAACAAATCTCAGGATCTGAAAAAAAGACCTGAGTCACATTCTGTTTAGAAGAATGAAAATCAGACAAAATCCAGCTCCTCCCTTTCCTTCAGATCTGAGTTTCCCCACCTGGGAACCAGATGTTTGGTATCAGACCACAGTACAAATCAACACATGAACAATGGAGAGGTTTGAACTCAAGTTTGGATTCAAATCCAAGCTGACATCACAGCACAGACATAATCACAAGACATTTCCTTACTTTTCACTGTGAGAGTCTCCAGCTCTCTTGCTATATGCCATCACTTGGATCTCTGCCAAAAATGCGCATACCCACAGTTGGCTGAATCTCACAATGACAGAGTTAATGCTTGCCTTGAGTAATTCCACATCGTTTCCTTCTTCTGTCATTTCTTTGTACTCCATGAAGAATCATAATGAAATGCTAATCCTCAGGATTTTTCCCAGTGCAGACTGCTTTTGAACTGTATCATGACAATCATGTGATAGACATGGATTTTACCATGTATAGGACATTCCTCCTTTACATAACCTTCAGTCTATTTGACAACTGATTTACTTCATGCTTAGAAGGTTTTACCTTACTCCTTGGCTACCTGAACTCCTGGGCATATTTTAACCCAGTAGGTCAATGTAGTGTAATATGTGGCATTTAAATCCTCTGGAAAATTAAATAGGGTGTAAATCCAAATGTTTTCCTTCTACTAGTAACAGAAAAATAAAGGTTATCCATAGTAATTAAAAATGTACAAGTCTGTTACTTGAAAAAAATTACAAAAGTGTCATGTATGAAAATAAAATTTCAAATATTTGCTATCACTTTGTAAAGAGAGAAATACTAAGTTGATTTAGCTATGTGAATCTTATCTTACAATTATCTCTGTGAGTCTGTTCTTGTATTAATTTTGCTTAAGTTAAGATTACTGTTTGCTGCTCCTTCTTGAACAGAATGGGGATTCTCTTGTATTCAGAGGAGAAAAAAAAAAAAAAAAGATTTTATTGCTTTGTGTGAAGTTTCCTTAAGCATCAGGGTAACTTGTTTCCTTGAGATCGCATGTACAGGTTTTCTGAGAAAATATTTGGACTTATTTTCAGGTTTAAGTACAGTATTACAGATCCGTCAAATCCCACTTAAGGTCTAAACATGTTCGGCAGAGCTCTGCACAAACAAGCTTGTTTACACTTAATTTCTGAACTGTAATGGATGCAAGCCTTTTAAAAATCAAGAATCACCTGTCAAAACCCTTAGAAATTCATCTCTGCATCCTGAAGGGAGTGATACTATACCTCATCTCAACTTCAGAACCAATAACAACATGATTTCAATGACTTAGTTTCTCTTTTTTTTTTTTTCATTATGTTACAACATTATGAAAGTGATAGCATAAAAGTAGTGTGTTAGTATAATACAAAAAAAAAACCCAAGAGAACTAAATTTCAATGACCTCTGTGTCCAGTGACAGCTTTTTCAAGAAATAATGGGTTCAGGAACCTATCTTAGTCAGATATTTCCTAATGTCAGTCTACTGCAGAAACACTAAATCATTTTTCTGGCATTATTTGTGGTATAAATGGCTGGATTTGTTATTTAGTAGTTCAACCAGGCTTCAGGTCTGCCAACTCAAAGCTATATTTCACAATCAAGGTCAGATTAGCCTGTATGAGAAGAAAACTTTAGTAAAATGTGACAAATAAATTAGTGTAACTTGGCTTTAAAGTATTGATTTTTTTCCTTTCTTCCCTCAACTGTGAAGAAAAGTGAAATTATTCTCTCCAAGACTTTAGCAACAGAAATACATTGCCTGTTTAATACAATGATAGCTAACAAGAACTTTTAAATTCAGGAACAATGTATTTTCAAATATGTATTACAAAAAAATTAGTGCCTGATGTTGGCTTTGCACATATAACTTCTATAATACATGTTTGGTCAGAAGAGGTTTGTCCTCCTCCAAAAGTTAAATCCTGACCCTGGGAGTAGTGTGTGGGACCAATACTGTTACTTACTATCCATTTCTCCATCACTATGTTATCTAGCCTTTATGTTAAGGTAGAAAGCTTAAATTTTGATTCCTCATGTACCAGATCAAGCATTTGTAGAAAGGTTACAACAATCATGTCTTGAAATGTACTCTTCATCCAAGATGCAAAGCTCCAGGCACAGGCTGGTACAGGGAGAGGGGCTTCCCTCCATGCTGGCATGTGTTTCTCCAGTGTAGTTGGGGAAGAATAGCGTCTCAACTGTCCCTCCTCATGAAGAGATTCTGCAGAGGCAGAGAGGTTCTGCACAAAAGTCGTTGCAAGCAGAGCAAGGAGTTAAGACCACTGTTTCTTCTTAAACCTGGCTGCTCTCATGTATTTTGGACAGAGGAAACAGAGGGACAGACAGAGGATTTCTGTTAAACACAGAGCTGTTTCTTTGAGCTGCCATATTATCCCTCGTGCAAATCAGTTTCTCTGTCAAACTACATGCTGCATCTTTAACCCTGTGTCAAGGTTTAGAGGCAGGAGATTTAGCAATTGCTAGGTCTTGTGTTGTTTTCTGGAAGCAATGCTGCATCCAGGAAATCTTCTTTTATCCTATTGCAAGGCTTCCTTCCTCAGGAAATAAGCTGAATTTTAGTTGCTGTTTATTTTAACATAAAATCTATTTTTTATCTATTTAATCTATTTTTAAAACTTAGGGCTGGCAGATTCAGAAGATATTTCGTACTGAATCATACTGATAGTGAACAGAAGATAGAAAATTCCATAAACAAGGAGTTATTTGTCTGCAACAAAATCCCAAAACAAAATTTAAAATGTCGGTTCATAATCTGAATAGCAGAAGCTTCGTAGTTCAGTGTGGGAGTTTACAAGTTACCCATGGGTCTTCTGTGCATGCCCAGGACCAGTCCAATCAAAGCAGCTCAGCATCTACTTCCAGAAACTAAAGAAGTGAAACATATTCTCCAATGGACCTGATGCAAGAGATGTAACCATACACACCCTTCGTAACTACTGAAGATAATGACACGCAACAGATTTTCATCAAAATTTAGTGTTCATTCACAAAGTGAGGAACCAGCTCCAGGTTCCACACTTCAACATCGTCTATCTAACCAGCTGCATCTCCTGTAAGGTTACTAACTATTCTAACTAGGGAGTACTTTTCACTGGTTCTGCTGAAGTTGGTCCCCTCTACAGAAAAGAAAATTAAAAAAAAAAAAAATAAAAAAAAAAAATATATATATATATATAAGGCTCAAGGGTTCATGAGGAAAGTGTGAAAGTATGAACCTCAATTACATGTTCAATTTTGTGCTGTTTTTCTGTCAAAGGGCTTTGAAAGAGCAAGTTCTACTTTAACAAAAAACACTAAAAAGTGCATGTTTTTGTTTTGTAGTACAGATTTAAATGCCTGATTTTACAACCCCAATTTTGAAAATATTAACCATAAACCTTCATGTAAATCCTTATTACAGCAGCTAAAAACTACCTGTGGCTTTGCAGTATAATGTATTTCAATGTTTCCTCGGAGCTGAGTACAATATTATGAAGTTTGATAGCATGATAGGTAATGTAGCATAAGGACTAAACCAAAAAAGTGAACATAGTTCTAATATTCAAGATCTAAGTTCAGAGTTCTCTGCTTCTTTTTTTGTCAATTTCATTGATTTAGTACTATGACAGGAGCATTCCTGACTCAGTTTAAAGCTGTAGCAACACTTCATTATTGACTTCAGCAAGGGAATCCAGAAAACCTGGAAAATAATGTAAGATTTCTTTTTTTAATTTCAGTTTTTCTTTTTGTAGTAGTACTTTTATGACAGTTATAAAAATAGTCCAATAATTCTCCAACCCTCTTTAGTTTAAGTATGGCTATCTTGGTAAGGCCTTAAATATCATGATTCAAAAAACTAGGTATTTTCAACCAAATTGGCGATAGAACTTACTGTTATTTTACAATAATCAAACTGAAAAGAGACTGGATCATGCTACTTGATGTTTCTGTAATGAGAATATATCTTTTTTTCTGCTGCTGGCCTTGAACAAGGTAAAATAAGATCTGACTCTCAAACACCTTACTCAAACCATTGTAAACCTCAGTGCTCAGTGGAACAGAGATCACTTATCTAAACTTTGGTCAGCATCAGCTTCAGAGTCCCTGCCAGGGCTACTGTATGACAGAAGAAATGAACAAGCAATTTTTTTTATATTTTTTCCTTTCTTTCTTTTTATTTTTTTTTTCCCTTGTGTGATTAGGGAAGTATATAATTACTATTCTACTTTTTCTACTTGTGCCAAAAATTTACAGAAACAGTGTTATTGTTGATCAGAAAGTGACACAAATGCCTGACTTTCAATGACATAGTAACAGTTGTTACTTTGACAAAGTGGAGCATCCACATTGACTGTATTTTTAAACAACCTCACATCTTTTGTGAGTACTATTAGGTTTAAAACACTGTATTTTAAAATAAATCTAGGACTTAATACATCTTTCCAAAGGCAGGAATCAAATTGTCAGATAGCTTGTCTTGTCTAGAAGAGAAATTATAACTACATAGTATAAACTTTGGTAAATAATAGCATGGTGACTAGCAAGGATGTAGTTTACACCAACTATTGCAAAACTTAGTTTTAAAATTTTAACTACAGTGGTGTGCAAAGCAAAATAATGTATTTAATGGCTCTGAGGTGTATCTGAAGATCAATTATCAAAATTCTTAAATTAAAACACCTACTAACATATAAAAATCAGGCTTGACAGGCTGGATGAGGAAACACTACTAAATGAAGAGTTCTAGATTGTAAGAAGATATATTAAATATAGTTCATCTAAGGAAAATCACAATTCATGTGTTGGTATAAGAGGCCTAGGAAATTGAGTGTATCAGATGGAATATATCAAGTTATTGCCACGTTTCCCTGAATTTATGCCACACAACTGGCTTGATTTAATTTCTAACAAACTCTAATTTGAAATATTATTGCTCTGCAAGGCAAACCATCAGGCAGCTACAAATAATGATGCAGTCACTAGGGCAAAATCTCCATGTTTCCAATGTTCCCAAGAGAATACAGAATTTAAACTATTCATAAAAATATTTTAAACTCTGTGAAATAGTAAAAGTAAACAAAGATAGGATAACATACACAAAAAAGATATGATTGCAAAACTCACTTAATACTGCTTACTTTTAAAGTATATATATACACACCCATGTATCTAATACACAAGCTGCCTTAAACGTTTATCACCACCTAATTTGATTATGTTTGAGTGATTTCCATAAGAAATGGTTTAACAGCAGTGAAGGTTGTACAGAATATAGTATTTGCCTTTTCTTTGTAGAGAGGATTAACTTCAACAAAAAGCCACAGTTACAATTATATTCTAACTCATGTTAGCCATCACACTTCTAATAGCTTTATATTTTTTAAATATAGCCTGTATCCTCAAGACTGAAAAAAATCTGAATAGGAATCAATTTGCTTCCAATAGGAAATTGCTAAATAAGCCAGCATTATCCCCAGCCAGGAGAAGTACTATGGCTTTCACCTGTCCTTCCTAGGGGTGCTGCCTTCTAAAACAGCCTATTTTACCATGCAATATACTTTGTCCTCATCCTCCCTGACATCATGTGATGCCCATGAGGCTTTAAGACATCATCATTATTTGAAGAGGTGTTACTCCTTCCTTCTCGAGTCAGAGTGTCTGGAGTAATGCAAAGACTGCATAACATTTCAAAATGATAGCATATTTATATTACAAAATTTATGGCACATACTACATACTCTAGGAATTGGTATGAGGGAATGTGATGCAGGTCCTTTCTTTTTTAATGGCCTATCATGACCAGAATAGAGAGAGAGACAGAGCTGGGCAGTTTCAGCCCTTCTGCCTACTGAGAAAGGTTTCAAGACAGGATTATTCAAAGACTTGCAAGACACAAGAAGCTTTTTTAATTAAAAAAAAAAAAAAAAAAAAAAAAAGTCTTTGTGAACTCTTATTTCTGTTTAAAGCAATCCATGCACACAT
This sequence comes from Columba livia, assembly GCF_036013475.1. Taxonomy (NCBI): domain Eukaryota; kingdom Metazoa; phylum Chordata; class Aves; order Columbiformes; family Columbidae; genus Columba; species Columba livia. The sequence continues at coordinate 38,561,524 of NC_088602.1, read as the reverse complement.
ACATGTTTGATACAGAGATATGCAGACATTTATTTTTCAATTGGATACAGAAGCATACACAGGAACACTTTCCATGATTTAAATATTTCTATTTTGCCACAAATAATGATAGAATTTGTCTATGTTTAAGCCATCTTTCATACTATATCTGTTAGGAACAGCTGCAATTGTAAAATGTAACAATACAGGAAAGCCCTTAAAGATGCAGTTGAGCCTTTAAATATTTTCAATAAAGAATAAACACACTTTCATGTCCTAATTCTCCATTTTTATTACCAGAAAGCATCACTGTGACTCCATCGTATTATCCAGACACAAAAGTGGTAGGAAAGAATCAAGTTACATACTCGTGGCATAAAAACACAACATTACAAAACACTTTCCATAAAAGCATTCTCCACATTTACATCCATTAAAATATAACAAAACAAAAAGTGGTTTGGTCAAGTTGACCTTCTTTTCTTCATGAAAAATTCATTAACTAATTCTACTTGCAGAATGAACATGCTTACTGATTCTTTGTACATACCAGCCTCTGGAAGTAAAATAACAATTTCTTCCTTGTTGGAAAGTGAATTTATATTGAATTAAAATATTATGGATCTTCAGCATAATATAAATATGTGCTGAAAGAAAAAAAAAATAGCTTTTACACTAACTTTCACAAAGTATATTACAACATGAACCTTGAATCTCTCAGGAAAAAATACACCTAAATAGTTTACATAATAACCCTGAAATGACAATAGTTTCCACAGTGTGTTAATGAAAGACAAATACTTCCTGAAATGACACTGGGATGAGATCCAGATGTGAACCATTCTTCCTTCCCATAGTCCCCACTCCAAAGCATATTGAGTCTACAACCAAGGAAAGACAGATTTTTATGTGTCATTGATGCTATCCCACTCTACCCAGTAAACAGAGATGTAGGGAGTATTCTTTCCTTGAACATAAGGTTTTCTGTTTTTCTATTTCACAACAAAATGTCCCATTAGAGATTAAAGTAGAGAAAAGGAAGGAAACATTTTTCTTTCCCACCCTTATAACTACTCCATTGTGCAGCCAAGAACAGAGGATTCAGAAGAAGAGAAAGCAAAACGGGGTGTATAGACCTCTTCAATCTACAGAGTATTCCTCTGATTGAGAAGACACTTGTTTATACAGCAGAAATTTGTTTTTCAGACATTGACATGCTATAAGGAGAAAAAAAACATTGAGAAAACCATGACTTACTACCTGCAAGGGAAGACTGAAATCACTACGCTACAAAAATCCTCCTTTATTGCTGCACTGACCAGATTTAGGTTGGACATTAGAAAAATGTTCTTCACCCATAGAGTGGCAGAGCACTGGAGAGGCTGCCCAAAGAGATAGTAATGGCCACAAGCCTGACAGTATTCAAGAAGAGATTGTACAACATCCTCAGACACATGGTGTGAACTGTGGGGTTGTCATATGCAGGGACAGGAGTTGGACTTGATGGTCCTTGTGAGTCCTTTCCAACTCAAGATATTGTATGATTCTATGATTTTGTCTCTGGAAGAGATATTTCCATTTTTCCCTCCAAGACAATAAAGTTAGGACACAAAGCACTATTTAGTTTTTAAAGATTTTTTACAAAATTTCAGAGAACTCTATAAGGTGAGTTTTTACCAGCTGTCATGAAGGACACTGAACCCAGGTTGTACTCATCCAGACTGCTTCTCTAATTTTTAGGTTTTTTGGTGGTTTGTTTTTTTTTTTTTTTTTTTTTCCAAGTAGGTGGACATTCTTAACAGCTCCACTGCAATCATTTTCTAATACAACTTTTCATCCTTATCACTACTGATGATTTTGCTACTTAAACTGAAAGGGAAAGTAGATTTATGTCTCAAATTGTTACCTTATTCAGGGCTGCAAAGGAACACTTCAGCTTTGGAAATTAGGTGCATTATCAAGCACATGTACTTGTTCACTAGGTCTTCTGCACTGATTTGGACAGAGTTACGAGAAGAACACTGACCTCTTTGAATATTTTTTTTCCAGCATCAAGCTAGTTTCTTTCATTTTTATTGAATTCCTTCCCAAAACCAGGGGCTAATATTTGAGCAGTAAGATGCTGACCAATATATCTTGTATTTTACAACTTTCATTCCTAATTCCAACCACATACTCATATTGAAGGAACTGATTATCTAAACATCACCATTCTCCTTCATTTTGAAGTTCACTTTTTCTATTCTCTTTGTGGTTTATACATAATTTTTTTTTTTTTTTCCAATTCTTTATCTTGTCTTTCTATAGAACATTGTTTCACCATTACCATTAATTCTTCACCTAGAACAGATTTTTTTTTCCTGGCACCCCAGCAAAGGAGATGAACATCAATGATTCACATTTTACAGATGGAAAAATGAAATAACCTGCCTGAAACCAAAAAATAAACTAGTAACACTGTCTGGATTGCACCCTAGCCATATGATGTAGCTCCAAGTGCCTTCAGTAATATTAGCTTGATTTGAGTGGTCAGTGACAAACAACACTTCTGAGAGTGGGAAATCATGACCTGTCAACTGTGACCACCAGACAAACCCAAAGGATGCCAGAGCACTAGTAAAAGACCAGCCAGATTGTTAAAAACAGAGACTACCATGAAACACGTGCTTGTGAATTCCAAATCACACAGTGGCACAGGCTGGGGCATCCAAAATCTGAAATGTGTGGACTTGGTATTTTCCTGCTAGCTTTAATAAAATTAATGAATGCAGCCTGACCTAGAGTTTTGCGGTCCCATTCAATGATTTGTCTCAACTTTATAATTTTGGTTATACAATTTTAGGCTTACTCAAGGGTTACAATGCAAAGATCCCAGTCAGCAACCTACGATGTAGCCAAGCTAAAAGACGCTATGTAATACTCCTCTATTAAATGGTCTGAATGTGTCAGGTTTTGATTGATCTACCTTAGAGCTTGAGTTGCAGGCCACCGTAATTTTCAAAGTAATCTCCAAATTTTGCTCAAGAAAGAAAAACAATATGAGTATCCAAAGTCTCGAAGAATTACAATCTGTTTTGGTTTTATTTTTGGTTGTTTGGTCACTTTTGGTTTGTTTTGTTTTTCTGTTAGGTTGATTGGTGATTTTTCTTGGGGGAATGGGGTCAGTACTATTTTTAAAACATCACTGGTATATATGGATCTTGGTAAGTATTTTCTCTGAAAGAAATTCAAGGACTGAAAATTGTGTTGCAGTTAATGTACGTTTTAAATTATTATAAATGTGCAAGGATTTTATCCCAGGAATTCAAAATCTATTTAAAAAACACTGAGATTAATCCCATTTAACAATAACAAAGGTCCATACAGCTTTCTGAATTGATGATAGAAACAGAGAGAGTGAGAGAGACTAGAGACTTCTTTTCACCAATTCATTTTCAAAAGGATCTTAGGCTGGCCAGGTTCTTAAGTACTTCAGCTATGACACCTTTGCAAGTAAGTGACTGGATTTACCCATAACAACAAAAAACAGAAAGGAGACTTGTGAATTGTCTGAAGGGAGGGATGTATTTTGGTTTCTTGTTTGGAGCTTATTTTGGAATCCTTGGAGTACTTTTGTTACTTAGAAAACATCAACTTCAAAAAAAATAAAAATGTTAGAAGTGTTCGTTTTGTAGTTAATATTTTGTTCACATGCCAGGGCTTGTAAACATGGAACTGTGAATGAATGTTGGAAAGTCAGCTGATAAAAGTGGGCTTTAAAGAGAGATTGGAATGAAAAGTTTAACTGTCCAGAAGGGGTAGAAGGGGGGGAGATAATACATTTGGTTTTCATAAATTTATTTCTGAAATATACTTCAGTTCATTAAACAAGAGTCTCAATGGCAAACTGTGTACAACTGGTTATGATGGAATATCACAGACATAACCTGCCACATATGTCACAGGTTACTAGCCTACAGATGAAATTAAACAGATCTCAAAATATGGCTGTCACGGAGGTACCCCGAGGTTAGTTTAAGGGACAACAGGGTCCAAAACAACTTTTATTAAACCGGTGAGAAACAGGGTTTTAATACTCCAAAGTGACTTAAATAAAGGTTCGGATATCAGTTGAGGAAAATTATTAAGGGGCAGCAACTAATACAACAGGCGGTCCACAGAGTGCATGCACATGGCTTCACCCAAAACAATGCCGGAGCCGGCCCTGAGTCCTGGAGAAGTACACACTTGCCTGAACACGGTGCGGGATTATTTTTAAAGAGATACACGTACTCGTAGTGAGTAGGGGAAATGTACACTCGCGATTTTGCGAGGAAATAATTTATAATACACTCGCAATCCTGCGAGGGTTAATTTACTTACACGTGCAAATGTGCACGGAATATTACACGTGCTTATGTGGAAGCATGGGAGGAAAATACACTCGCGATTCTGCGAGGGTAAATTTATACACGTGCTCGTATTGAGCACGGAAAGTTACATGTGCAAATGTGCACAGAAAGTACATGTGCTTATATTAAGCACGGACAGTAAGCTTGCAAATGTGCACGGAAAGTCACACGTGCAAATGTGCATGGAAGGAAAATACACCCATGATTCTGCGAGGATTAATTTCACACATGCTCATACGGAGCACGGAAAGTTATACGTGCATATGTGCACAAAAAAGTATAAATATACTCGCAATCCTGCGAGAAGTTTTACACCCATGGCGGCAAGGCAAGCGGAGTCTCCATCCCGGGGAGGGGGGCTCTCGGCGGAAGCATCTTGCTCGTGCTTCGAGAGACCCGCAACAACGGGCGGAGTCTTGACGAGAATCCCGTTTTTATACTGGCTGATCAGATCTGACTGTAGGCATTCTAGAAGCTTCTCTGCACCCCCACACTGGCTGTGGTTGCCCCTGAAGCCTCCAAACAACCCCCACACTGGCCGCAGGCGCCCAGCGGCTCACTGGCGCCTTGGCACTCCCTTCTTCTAATGGCCCTGGCCAGGGTGCTCTGGGGCCAAACAAAAGAAGCTGTTAGCCTCAAGTAGCAGAGAGAGAGGGAGATGTGCCTACTTCTTCCATACTGAAGAAGGGAGGGGGAGAGAGGGGAGTTTGCATTCTGCCACAATGGCATATTTTCTTGCAGTGGCTGGAGAGAATCTCAGGCTGAAAAAACAAATAGTACCATTGTAATTTCCTTTAGATTGTACTGTTTTCATTATGAAACCTCCACTGGTGCCTCGGTTAGAATCTTCTAGTGATACGAATAGCAGTGTAGCATGTGTAAACCCTTCCCTGTGGAGATCTTCAGTGAAAAAGGAAGAAGGAACTAATCTGAAAGATTATTTGCCCCAACCTTCCCTAGAGGAGGACTTTATCTCTATCCACAACTAGATGTACCGACTTATTTCTATGTTCATTTACTTCATATGATAAAGAACAAACATAGACTCACACACGTAAGTGGGAATCACCTAAATTTAGATATCTGAAAATTAGACATATAAATTTCATTTTAATAGTTGAAAGAGAAACATGCATATCAGAATAGATATTCATCTGACCTTCTTTGGGTTCATATTTTAAGATAAAATATATTGTTCTCTAGGAATGTTATTTTCATTAAGTAAAAATGCAGCAAGAATCAAGACCTTAAATATTAATTATTATGCTAGGGAAAGATATTTCCCCAAATAACTAAGGATGACTGGGTAGTCATTTTAGAAGAAAATTTGGTCATCTGTGTTATTGATAGAGTACATACATGGAAATGCAATATAGTAATCCAGCTTTCAAAAATACAATGTGTTGGATAAACTATACTTCCATGTAAAAACAAACAAACAAACAAGTAAACAAACAAGCAAGAAAACACAGTTTACGAACACTTTTTTAAGTAAAAAATTCCTGTGACAAATGTTGCTGTCTGTTGTAAGAGCAGTCAGAGAGATCACAATATACACAGTACAAGAGATTTCATAATCAGGAAGATTAATCTAGCAGAAAGAAGTAATTATAATAGTATGTGTTATATATATTTTTCAGCTTCACACAAGTTTCAGCAGACTTTTATATTTGTATTCTCAGAAAAGACCATGAATGATCAAAACTACAAACACATCTTAAATAGATTAATGAGAATAAACAAAAACTGAAGGACCTAGGAGATATGCTGAAAATTATTGCATTCTGGTAATATAACTAGGATTTTAATATAATTAGATTAGGAGTGACAGACAGAAGATAGTTCTCTTCGTAAAATAGTACAGTCAGGACAAGGTGCAGCTGAGTAGCTGTTGAAGTTGGGCCATCTCAGTGCATTCTAAAATAACAAGTAATAAATAAATTAGTTTTAAGTCTCAGTGACATTTTCAGATTTTATTGGATAAAGACTGTATTTTCTGATTTCTTTTTAACCTTATTTCCAATGTTATAATCAATAAGCGAATTTAGTATTCTATTGAGCAGATGAATATATATATACATATATATATATATATGTATATATATGTTTCATTTTAAAATAATCTGTTTTTAAAAACTAACTCTGGGGTAACTAATAATTCTGATGTCTTTTCTTGCATCCATTGGGGATATCAAAGTAAATAGAAATTTATGTAAAAATATATATTATGGGTACCAGAAAAACAAGAAAATTAGCTGCATTTTATTTCCTAGAAAACCTCATTTTGCTTCACAGAGTTGATAATATTTGCTCTGGATGTAAAATAGAAGTTCCTCCTAGTGAACATATTCTAACAAACATTTGGCCATGGAACAATAGCCTGTGATGTCCAGAAATATCCACAGTTTCACAGAATCCTTAAATGTATTAGGAAGGTTAAAAACAAGTTCAAAATGAAAGCTGAAGAAGGAGCTATAAAGTATAAATTATATAAATGTAAAACATATGGAACAAACAGTAGAATAAATAATGTAAGCCAATCAAATAAGAGGGGGAGAAATTTTAGAATTTTATTATTTAAAAATACTATATGAAACAGATTTATTGCGAGAGCTCTCCAAAAATGGTTTCGCAGTTCCTCAGCCCTTGGGAACACATCAGTCTCTGGGAAATACATTGTTTTTTGCTCTTATCAACATTTCCTAAATCTTAAATAAACAGACTGAAACGGGGAATGATTATTTCATGCCACTCATGTTTAGCTTTAGGAAAAATGTTTCCATTCTTCATGAAATAAAAAATGAGATCTTTTCAAAACTTGACTGCAGCACTAGAGAGCATTAAGATGTGAGGAACCATAGATTGAGCCTTTCTGCTGGTTTGACTGAAATTAGTTCATTTTTCTTCATGCAGTTAGACACCTTTCTTTTTTTGTAGCTACACTGTCATTGTTTGAATTTAATTTGACAAGAAGATAACATCCCAGGACAGAGTTAGTGTTTATTAATTCTGGTTGTCTAGGAGCCAAGGACATTCTGTGTGCTCTGCCCACAGGTGTGAGGCCGCTGGGAAGGGGGACATAGATGGGACAGATCTTGACTGATATCCAGACTGATCAATAAGAGTATCCCATGCCATTAGCATCATGATTCATATTTAAGGAGAGTCGGGATATTCCAGCTAGCTCTCAGAGTAGGTTCAGAGTTAGAACGGAGTCCTGTTTGGAGGAGTCTTGTTTGGGACTTTACTTTTGCCTTTTGCCATCCTGCTGTTCTGCAGAGGCCTCTGGGCCTTTTCTGCCTTTTTCCGTCTTTTCTCTCTGGAATCAGCTGTTCAGGAACAAGTGTTGCTTCCTGGGACTGGCTGCCTGGTCCAGATGGAGTCTGTGAGAGATTGCATTGAGTATCTTTTATTTTATATTCTGTTACTATTTCATATATATGAGTAGTAGAGGTAGTATATTAGTGTTATTTTATTAATCTGTGTTTATCTCAATCCATGTTTTTCTCCCTTCCCTTTCAATTCTTTCCCCTATTTGAGGGTGGGAGAGGGCATGAGTGAGCGAGCAGCTATCATGATCATATTGCTAGCTCACCACGACAGCTTTTAAAAAGAATAATGAGACAGAGAAGAGACTTTTGCACAGGTGTTCCAGCTGGTAGCCTTAAATACATGACTGATGGCTCTACTGTAATTGGTAAGCCTCCGTAGTTCTGACCAGAAGTTGCATCAGTCTCAAAATCATAAAATTATAGAATAATTTAAGTCAGAAGAAACCTTTGGAGGCTGCCTAGCCCACCTCCCACTCGAAACCACATCTAACTAGACCATGTTACTTAGGCTTGTGGTTGTTTAGTCTTGAAGAAATTTAAGGACGGACATACTACAACCTCTCTAAGCATCCTGTTCCAGTATTTGAGCATCCTTCATGATAATTTTTTTTTCTTAATCAGTATTTACCAGGTTTCAACTTGTTTTTTTCTCATCTTATCTCTGCAGTATATAAGAGGAGTCCCAGGAGCTGGCTCTATCTCAGCATATGTTTAATCACTGTAATACAGCAACACATAAGGGTGAAGGAGCTGGTTTGTTTGTTTGTTTGTGTGTTTGTTTGTTTGCTAAGACATAAGCTTTTAACATTACAGAGGAAATGTCTAATGTCGATGAATCAATATTTTCTTGGGAAAAAAAATGCATTGAAAAACTGATTATTGCATCTAATCAACATTCAGTATATCCCACTTTAATTAGCATGTGAATAAGAAATTATCTGAATGCCCAAGTACAACTGATGGTTTGATGTTTTAAAAATCCCTAAAATCTTTATGTTGCTGATTTCTTTTTAATTGAGTTTTAAAAACCAAATAGTTGCACTGTGATAATGAAACTGGTAGCAACTCATTCAGATTTAGTCTGCTAGCATAAGAATTTTAGTGACATATGTTGGGTTTTCTGCATTGCTTTTTTACCGATATGCTGGCAATTCTTACCATACACATCTTCCAGTCAAAATGGATCTTGAGTAATGGTGCATTTTTATTATTTTTTTCTAATAAAAAAGTTTCTCCTTAACACTGTAAAACTATCAAGGAAAATGCCCAGACCCACTGCTTGTTCTTTCTTGATGTCAACTTGAATGAGTAGTGGGGTTTCTTTGATGCCTTAACGAATGCAACTAATCATAGCAGACAGGTCTGCTATGCCCAGCTATGCTACAGGTCTGCTGTCTATAAGCAGTGTATTTCCTTCTCTTCCCATGTAATAAATAAATAAATGTCTTTTATTTAAAAGATTTTTTTTTCTGCATTTGCCATTTCTCAGTGTCAATCTATCACTGACCTGGTAAATAACAGAGTTCTAAATTCACTGTGATGAACTGACTGAATTATTTCTCTACTTATCTGTTATCCTTTGCATGCTGCCAGTGATCCTAGCTATATCTGTTATTCCATCAGCTGTAATATTTATTCATGGAACACCTTTCCTTAGCAGGTTGACAAAGCCATAATCTTCATTTTTTCTGACACCCTACTTCAGACACTTTCCAAGCATGCTTGTCTATGCCACAACAGTAAATTTAAGATTTTTTTTAATCTGTATGATTTATTCCAGAACTATTCTATTCCTTCACTTTTATTCTAGAATCATCTGACATAAATAAGTATGGCTTGTTCCTTTAGATTTGACAGGACATGAATGAAGATAAGAAAATATCAGCCTCAGTAAGTTCATTTCTTATTTAGAAACAAGGGGTGGAATATTGGGAAAGAAGAGCATTGATTTCAGTTGAGAAACTAACTTTTTTCCCCCAAGAAAAAGTGCTCAGAATATCCTATACATTGTTATTGCTTGAGAATGGAAAGAGTTATGAGGGATGATTATAAAAATATACATTAACATTTAAATAAAGACAATTTTTACTTAGCAGAGTTTACCTGTAATGATAAACATCTTCATATTTGCTATGTCTCTTACATGCTGACTGTATTTAGGAGCTGGTAAAATATTAATCCTTTTTTGACATCTCACAGCCCACCACTGGTTCAGAATAGGTTCAGTAGTATTTGCAAAAATAAACCAACATCAATGCATCAACTTCTAATGAAATTTTACCATACCATCTAAATAGGTTGACATGAACCTGAAAAATTATTTAGGTTCCATAAAATATAGACTTCTTTTAGTCTGCATATACAAAATGTTCTATGTAAAAATATTAAGGCAAAGAACAAGAAAGGGGAAAAATGTTTTCCAACATCAACTACACAGTGCATTGATTTACAAATCTGAATACTTCATAATGGAAGCAATCGGTCAATTACTTCTTTTTTTTTTTTTAAGTAGTGACCTACATATGTGGAGTGTTTATAATATTTTCTTGAATACCAAGGGGTTTTTATTTAACTAGTGTGGAAATGAAGTTAAAATCAGCTCACATCTCCAACCTCTCAGTGTTGCTTAGGGATTTTTAGAGGTTCTAGTTTCACCACAGTATTGCATTTCAGCTACGTTTATACCAAAGAAGCAGGGGTATTATTTTCAGGCATAGATTAACAGACACTTTTAATTCAGACATGCTTTATTGTGTGAAGGTACACTCGCATCCTCATTGCAGCAGTTCAATATTAATTATTTATACTCAGATATAACTTAGTAGAGCAGTAATACATATTCCATCTAAAATCAATTGTTAAGAAACAGCAAGGCAAACTGTCCCTTAAGACCACCAGAAGCTGAGGGTGACATGCAAGGGGGCTGGTAGAACAGGTACCCGTCAGCCAGCACCCACCTCATAATGCACAGTGAGAGAACAAGGCAAATTTGGAGAAAGTTGCAAGGTTTGGTCAGGAATCTGGTCATAATAACATATCATGAGGATAAGACAGGGCCAAGGTCAAACCCAGAAGTCAGTCAATAGATGAGAATTAGGCTTTTGCTCAGGACAGGTCCCTCATGACGGCACCAGAGCAAGATGAGGCCAGGAAGTCAGTTCGTGGATTGGGGTCTTGACAATGGGCCTCCATGGGGGAATGGCTGTGGCTGATCAACACTATTCCAACATAGCTCAAGAAGGGGCTGATGGTCCCAGGAGGAGCTGAAATGGAACCTTTGGGCCCATAACTGTGGCTGGAAGCCTCAAGTGATGTTGGTCAGGCCCATTAAGGCTTATTAAACCCTGACATCAACATGAAAATGCTAATGCGTCACAATGACAGTTTTGCTATGTGTTTGATACTACTCCAGGTATAACAGACTCTGAAGGCAGAAGATCCCTGAACTAGTTGAGAAAGTGGAAAGCATTATTACTCTTCACCAGATAAGCATAAAACCATTATGAATCCCCATATTAAATTCCAAAAAAGGTTAAAATACATTGCATCAGCTATATATTTATTAAATTTGATAAAAGCCATAAAAATGCATTTTAGGTAAACAAGCAATTATAATTGTATTCTATGATCTCCCTGGAAGAAAGCATATAGGAGATTCTGAATAAAATATAAAGCAAATGTTTCATTTAATTTTTCTTCTCTCTGCCTGGTTGTGCTTATTCAATGTTCTGGCTAAGAAAAATTTATTTTTTCTAGAAAAAGATAACATTATTTGAAAAGATTTTTGAAAATTCAGAGGATTGAGGTAATTTATCAATTTTAACTGGTCAAGGGAGTTTTAAAAATCATTACACGGGAGTTAAGAGTAGGGTTTTTTTAACCAGGTGTGTACTTTCTCCTTATCCATAAATCTCATCAATAGGACTAGAATCTCAATTTATTGCTCATAAGCCTTCACAGAAAATTCATTGAATAAAGCAAAAGTTTCTGCAGTAAAAAATGCAAATAGAAAAGCTCATATCTTTGGAAACGTTTAAACAAAATAAAGAAGCTCCTTCAGAAAAAAAAAAAAATAGTATTAAGTCAACTCTAATTTCATTCTGCAAATATAACTACTTTTCATTTAATTTCTTTTCATTTCATGCAACTAATATAAATAACTAAGTTAGATTATTGTCTTGTGATAATTCAAATGTTTTTATGCACTCAATACAAGCTAGATCTTGATATGCAAGTGCACAAAAGCTGCAAGTTTGCAGTCTTGTGTTGTGAATTGGTCCAACGAGCATTCAGTATGTTTTCTCTCAAAAGAGTGTATAACAAAATGGCCTATTACCTATTATTTTTCGAGAAAAAATAGTTAGACTGGTGGGATTATGGATGTGGGTTTTTTTGTTTTGTTTTGTTTTGTTTTGTTTTGTTTTTTCCCAGAGAACAGTTATCTTTGTGGCCTGGGCTACATTTACTAAGAGTATTGAAATAGGACAGAGGGAGGGATGTAACTGACTTAAAAAATTAATTTACTTGTATGGGGTTGGAATGTTAAAACTGTTTAAAGCAGTTTTGCATGAAGTCATAATCAGAACATATTAAGAAGAAAAAGGAGGAACAAAAAAATGGCAAGAAATGTTAAGTATTTCTATTAGGGAAAATAAAGTGATACCTGGCAGGGTGTAAGTTAACAGTGACAGCTTGTCGATCTTACCAAATATGATGTGGATGTTTTTTGAACCCAAAGGATCTCTAAGAAGATGGTATTAATAAGATACATAATCTTGTTAAATTCAACACACGGAGAAATGCAGTAGCATATCTCTTGTCTCTTATCCTCGAGGTTTATTCTCTCTCCTAGTACAGCTTCTTAAACTTTTCTGTTTTAATGGATGAACCATTTATATTCTAAAATATTTTGGAAAGCTGTATAATTCAGAAGCTAGAATGAATCACCAATAGTAATGGTGTTTATTAAATGGCAACTGCCATCATAAAATTGGAATCCTAAAGAGCTTTGATATTTCCAGTAGGAACTTCTGAAGAAAAGGGCACCGTCTGTAACTTAAAGAAAAGGCCACTGAGACACAGAGAAAGTAAAAGTGGGCTTTGTTTCAACCAAAGCTTAACTTTGTCAGTTACCAATGAGGAAATGCAAGCAGCTCCAAATGGTTATTTTGCCCTGTCATGGAGGTACCCCAAAAACCAACTTAGGCAGGCAATAGGTTCCAAACAGACTTCATCCTAACCAGAGTTGTTTAGCAGAGAACCAATTAGAAAGACAGTTTACCCAAAACTATTCAGCACTCCAACAACATTATAAAACACAGATTTGGATACCCATTAGTTCAATCACTACACAGATGATTCAGACTCAAGGGATCAAATTCCAGAATTCCAGAGTGATGACCAAAATGTGCATCTTCCCAATCATACAAAGTGAGGACTCTCAAGGGTACTCAGAAGATCATTTACCAATAAGGTAAGGTGTCTCAGTGGTCAAGGAGTGTTCCTTAGATGTCCAGACTAAGGAGGAAAGTCTTCAACTGCAGACCCACTGACCAATTCAATGGGGGTCTCTGGTGGGCTTAATTTATACTGTAGTTGAATCTGAATTGTGGTCATTTATGGTAGTGGTCCAGAAACTTCTCTTGACTAAGGCATTTCTTTTGTCAAGGGCACTGTCTGTTGACCAAGGGGTGTATGCATGACTATAGTGTCTATAGTTCTATAGTTCCTGCTGCTTTTCTGGTGAATTTGCCACATGCCCTCGCTATTTTAGTTGTCTGAAGAAGAAGGAAATTAGCTTTGGAGGCACCTGTACCTTACAGTTGAACAGCTACTAAGAATAAGGTAGCTAACACTAAATCAAATAAATCTGATACCCAGTGATTTTCCTCAGTTACATAAGAAATCAGTGGAACAGCTCAAAAGAGGCAGTTACCTTTCTTATGTGTTGTAGAAGAGGACTATCATGGACTATACCTTTTATATATGTGATAATATTTGTGCACTTGATTGGTTTACAGAACTAGACCATTATTGAAATGTCACAAACTTGAAATGATTAATATAGGATGATATTAGTATATGATAATTCAATCCATTTGCATTGAAATCAATGGCAAAGTTTTAACTGACATCAGATTAACAAGAGTCATTGGAAATTGCCATATGTTTTAAATAATTACAGATATACCTAGAAGGGATGTACATGGCTGTAGCTGGATATATCAAGGAATGAAAGATAAAAAAAGTCTTAGACTCAAAATAAATCTTTTTACAAGCTCCATAACATTTGGTTTGTTGCTCTTATTATTACACATTTTGCTTTCCTCTGAACTTTTTAATCTGTCCACGACTAGTGCTAAAATAAGATAAGAAAAGCTATTTTCACTACTTCTAAAACCAGCTGGCACCAAGAGAAAAGTCTGTTCTCTTAAGTTTTCCTGACTCAGTTTTTGCAGACCTCAGGGATTTAGACAGCTCAGATAACTCAGAGAAGTTCTTTGTATGTACGTGAATTTAAATCCAGCTCTTTAGCCTTCTAAAATGTTGCCCTTTACAAACTCCTAGTTATGTTTCTATATCCTTTTTATATGTACAAACAAGAAAGTGTTGCTTCTCTTTTGTCTAAACATGTTGTTAACAAGTTACAAATGTTAACGATTTTTGCTAAAAAAAATAAAAAATCAATGTATATACCAATTAGAGGCTCAGATAACATTAGTAATAGAGAAAAGATAAAACTTTTAATAAAGAGACTTTATTGTCCAATATAAAGACAAAGAAAATTGCTTACATACAAAAGTAAGCACAAATTAATTAGTGAAGTGTGCTAAAAAAGCATGGACTGGTCTTTTTCAAAGCAAATGAAGATTACAAACAAACTCTTATCACAGTCATTATCCTCTTTGATTTTTCAGTAGAAGATGTAAAAAACACAGCTGATATACCTTGGCTTGATTTTTAAAAAGCACTTCAGAAATTGCTTAATGTCAGGAATTTCATTACCATACTGTCCTTTAATATTTTTAAACTACTGACCATGTAACTAAAAAATAGGTCATTCACACAGCTCTTTTGGAAAGGTAAAAACAAAATGATACAATTTATAAAAGGACAGTCAGAAAGCCAGTAATTATAACCTGAGAATTTAATTCTCTTTTCAAGTGTCTTCTTGTAGATAATGAGAGATAATGGTTTTCAATGCCCTGGAAAAACATATTCTGGTCATGTCTAAGTGGTAGCTATTTTTAGTGGGAAACTATTTAGAGAAATGTTCAGAAACCCAGACACTAGTAGATGGCTAGGTGTCACAGAGACACCCGAAAGTCAGTTTTAGGTGGACAACAAGGTCCAAAACAGACTTCATTCTGGCAGGAAAAGTACAGCCAATAAACTGACCAAAACAGGTTTTATACAATTAGTTAGCACTCCTACAACATAAAAGTTCAGATATCAGTTGAGGAGATTATTAGGGTGCAGCAAAATGAGAGTAATGAGGATCCATGGTGTGCATGCACACACTCACAAGAGACAAAGACAGAGCCCTCTGACTCCAGGCTACTCAGGCTACTCCAGGCTTGCCTTATTAGGCAAGGACTCACACTCACCTGTTTAGGCAAAGATATATTCAGTAAATTATCACTCACCCAAACGAGGAGGTGAGGCCCTCCCAGTCCTGGAAAGTTTCCTTAGACAGTGTTCCCACCTAAGGGGAGGGCTCCAGCTCAGCAGACCTGCTGCTCCAAGAAGACCACACAAAGGGAATCTTTGTCGGGGGGACCCCGTTTTATGGTCTGATCAGATCTGACTGTGGGTGTTCCAGAAGCTTCTCAGCTTCTATGGGCCCCTCCTCTGCTACCGACCCCTGTCAACTGTCTTCAGGTCCCACAAAAGAGCTGTTAACTGTCCCATTGAAGGCTCCAGTTCTCAGAGGAGATTGTGCAACTGCCACACCAGTTCTCAGGAGAAGTGCAACTGCCACACTAGGTTAAGTTAGACTTAAAAAAATCATACAAGTTATTCTTGAAAATGAGAACAGAGAGACCTCCTTTTTAGGCTCTGAGTTTCAAACTTGGGAACATTTAAGTCAAATGACAGCTGTGGATTACCTTTTATCTTGAAAAACAACATGAGCTCATGCCATAAGTTAATGTCAGAATATGAGAGATCTTACAACATTGTTTTCTTTTGTTTTGCTGTATCCTAGATCTGTATATTTAATACATAAATGATATTAATTATATGTCACAGAGGCATCCCAAAAATCATTTTAGGCAGGCAATAAGCTCCAAACACACTTTATTCTAAATAGCATTGTTTAGTGGAGAACCAACTAGAAACAGGGTTTATCTAAAATTATTCATCACTCTGACAATATTATAAAACACAAATTCAGATACCCATTAGGTGTTCAGTTACTACACAGCTGATTCAGACTCAAGCAAAAAGATCCCAAAACTCCAGAATGATGATTCAGAATGCACATTTACCGACTCAGAAAAAGCGAGGACTCTTAAGGGTACCCGGAAGATATAGTTGCTCACCAATAAGGCAAGGCATCTCACTCCTTGAGGAAATTTCCTCAGACAGCAAAGAGTCCTCAACTGTTGACCCACTAGGCCAAGGAGTACCCGCTCAATGGGAGTCTCCAGTGGGCTTCATTTACACCCTGGTTGAATCTGAGCTGTGGTCATTCATGGTTCTGGTCCAGAAACTTCTGTCAACCAGGGCATTTCATTAGTCAAGGACCCTGTCTGTTGACCAAGTTGACCAAGCAAATACATGACCATAGTGGTCCACTGGCCTAGAAGTTTCTGGTGCTCTCAAGGTGGGGTGGGGAGAAGGTGCACTTGCCACATTGTAAATTATAATTTTAATATAATTTATAACTTAGAATTTCATTCATTTTTTAAGACTTTCTAGATTTACATGAAAGAATATTTCAATTTTACAAAAACTTCTTGAAGCCAAAAATGTGTCCTGAAAACACATTGAGGTGTAATGCTGAGTGTGATTTATCAGACTAAAAGTCAAAGTCCAGACAACCAATTTCTCATTTGTTATTTTTCTTTACTCCTTTGTAAGCATCTTGGCTGTCTTCCTGACTCAAAACACATGAAACTCACAGCTACTGGGTAGCTGTATCCAGGTGACCAAACATAGGAACTCAGTTTTGTATCTCTCACGTATGTACCATGTATGTAGTCACAACAGCCTAAGCCTCTTCTTATCATATGATTCATCTACCAATTCTAGTCAGCTAGAATGCACATCAATACAGTCATAGCCATCACTGGGACACACAAATACACCTTGTTAGCTGTACGCCCACCTATATTAGCATTAGAAAATATATTTGCTGTGAACTTTCAGTCTGCTTGATGAACCCAGCACATGGCCTGACTGTAACTAGCACCAGACAGTGTACAAGATCTTGGGAAAGTTCCTAGAGACAATAGGGGTGACCACAGTGCACCTTTTGAATTTCCCCATATATCTTCAAGGTAGTTTCGTAGAGGCAGTAGTGGCAGATATGGTGAAGAAATAAGACCGTGTAGGAAAGCCTGGAGCTAGGGAGGGCAAGTATGACACAGCTGATTTTTGTCTTCCCTAAAACCACTATTTATTTGTAGTGAAGGGTAGACATCTTGGTGAGTGGCCTACAATTTGACCAAAGACTAAGCTGAGTGTGCTGTTTCTCTGTGTGTAAGTAAATAGAGAAATAAGGAACTCAATCCAGTTGTCCAGACATAGGATAATGGTGTAACCTGAGATGCACTAGGATGCTTCTGCTGCTTTTGACTAATACTGCAGAAAAGCACACATTGCCTCTTAGTCATCTACTATTTCTGCTAGCCTTCTCGGGGTGATTTCTTGGAAAATTAAGGGCACCCCAAATGGTATGAGATAACTATGTGTGGATGACTGACCCAAATTAAAAATGTCTGCCCTGGGGCAAGAACATAACATGGAACCAATGACCATCTTCTGCATAGATATGCTTTTGACCAGTCTGCAATAACTTAAGAAATATTCATCAAAAATTTGTGAAAATCTTCATACAAGGCCTTTCAGGTGTCTAAATTAAAGTGTTCAAATTTAAATCTATTGTTACTCACCTACCATTTGATCCCTAGTCTAGGCCCCTGAGTTATTCAAACACTTGCACCTGTGTCAGGATTCACTTTTCATACAGAGAGTTAACCATTCTGATCTTTCCTCACCTCAAAAGAATACCCAGCAGTAGACACAGTCAGGAGTGTCTGCATCCTTCCTGAACACAATAGGTAAGAAAATAGTAAGCTGCATCCATAGAAAGGCTGTCCATCATGCATTGGAATCTGCCATCACACTGCCATTCTCTATTTCCTTGCAGCCTTGGTTGTCTTATCTTTTGCCTTCCTGCTGTCTGTGGGTTCTCAGGACATCTGCAACATGAGAAGCACTTCTCCCAAAACTGGCTATTCCAGCCTGTGCCACTTGCATGGTACATCAGCTCTTTTCAGTGCTTCACCATGCTGAATAAAACATCTGGCATCTATTCAGTAATCTCAAAGCACAGAAATAAGTAGTACTGCTCAAGATATATGCCAATGCACTCTATAGCATTTCTCCTGTCCAGGGAATTGGAAAAAGTAGGATTAGCTAAACTGTCTCAGTGGATGCACTAACATGATCCCATTTATTCCACTGATTTCCTGCCATAGGACTGCACTCTGCTAAATGAGAAGGGAACAATGATAGAGCCCTTGCTAAAGTGACAGAGAGATGGGGCATGGGGATGATGAGAAGATTGTTATCCTGAAGGTAACTCAAAAAGAGCAAGAATAACTGCTCTAAAAATCTGAAAATAGTTTTGTGTGGTACTGGCTCACACAGCACTGAACTGACATTGAGAGACCACTGAGAGCCATTTCATGTTTCTCTGGATTATGAATTTTTAGTGATATTGGGAATAAAATTATTGATGCTCAACATTTAATATACATGATTATTTTCCACATCAACAATTGTTTGAGGAACCTCAAAGCATTCCCTTTTCTCAAATGAACTTTGTGAGGATAAATTTATTATTATATATGAGTCACTCAGCATCTACAGAGTTGGGAACCATAAAATAGCTTGTAGGAGAAGCAGCATTTGTTTTATTACTCTGCTTTGATAATGTAGTTCTAAAGATTATGACTCTGACTGCGATCTCACTTATGTGCTTGTAATTCAGGCCTATCTTCACAGTCATGCAGTTACTGGTGCAAATGAAGATCAGAATTAGGTGTTCCCAGATAAATACTTAGCTACAGTAAGCTATTGTGGATCAATACCGCACTTCAGACATAAATGAGACACAACAATTTATTGAAAATGAAAGTGTGTCCATATTCATCTTTTACTCTTAAATCACAGAAAATAAAAAGTCCTTTTAACATTCTTCCATTTCCATCCTGACCCTTGGTTTTATTGTATAGTGCACAGCCTGTGTCATGTGGTGAGCTGAGACAAATTTAAGAGCACACAGTTTGAATGGCAAATAAAATGTAGAATAGTAGTTATCCTGAAGTGAGATAGTTTATTATGTGTGTAGTGACAGAAAGGACTGACAGTAGCTTTGATGGAATCTTGGAATTTGCATTAACTTAGTATGAAACAAAATTATTGCTTTCTGTAATCTCCCCTTAGAATAGTACCTCCGTATTGATTACTTTCTTGTTGCTTAATAACAAACATGACACTCAGACATTAAAACTATGCTGGATTTTAGATAAGTATCTTATAATTTTATCTTGAATTTTCTTATCCTACAGCAACATAGGCAGTCACTTGTAAAAATTACAGTTTTTATTGACTGTGGCCTTCACAGATATTACATTCTGTGGCACTATTTCTTTTCTGGTTAGACTATGTTGTTTGTAAAGAGCACTTTGATGATACTTTAGAACACAAACAAATAAATCAGTGAACTAGCAACAACCTGTTAATAGGAAATAATGGTAATACATTCAAAATGGTAGCAATATTGCTGTGTGATTATAGTAGGTGTCTCATGCCCCAGTCTCTGTCTGTGGTAAGTATATTAGTATTTTTGGTTTGTGTTTTTTTTGCTTTAGTTCTTTGCATCACATATTTTAGTATATTATGCAATACAAACAATATCAATGTTAAATTAATTAAGACGAAATGCCTTAAGCATGAGAAACTGAGTTCAGAATACTAAGGAAATTAAAATTCATTATATTCACAATATTTTTTTAACTATTTTTTTTTCTTTAAATGGCTGTCTGGTCAAAGTGAAATACCTATTAGATAATAGGGTTCAAGATTGTTCTTCCAGTAAAATTATTCTTGAAATTTACTTCTGTTGAGTGCATGGAAATAATAGACTATATCTCCCCTTTCCCTGTTCCATTCCTTTACTGCTTTCTCGACAACATAAAACTAGAGATTCAAGTATTGTATTTTTAGTTCTTTCAAGCAAAGGAGGAAACTGAATCCACATCTGTGTATAAAGTAGAAAGGACAAGAGTGTGTTGTAATCACCAGACCACTTTACTAAAACAAAGCTCATCTTTTGTCTGTTTTGAAAAAGCGAGACTTCTTCACTTCTCTGAATGAAAGGATGAAACTGCTAATGGTTCAGGTCTGTACACCTTCAAACATAAATAAACCTCTAAACCTGAATATATCTCCAGTATAAGACTTTGATCCCCAACTGCAACCAACATTTCTGTACTGGTCAGTGTCTTATGTCTTCCTTCATGCTGTAATTTCAACATGTCAATTAATTTTGCATCTTGCTGTATTACTTAATTTCTTCTGTTTCTATGGGGCCTAGACACCCAAGATATGGTTCTGGATTTCACATTATATCTTGATTATTAGATACTATGTCACTTTTTTGTTTGTTTGTTTGTTTTTGTTTAAAACATTTATGTGATGTGGTTTTCTCTATTTGATTATGCAGGTATCTGAACTTGAACCTGAATCTCACATCATTCACGAATCATCAATTTTTAACTCATGCAGTTGTGTTTCTGAAGCTGAATTTTGGGGTTTAATTCTAAAACAAAACAAACAATAAAAACATAGAAGGCTAACTGCAAAAATGTAACTAAAGAAATGCTGAAGTTAGTACCTACCCAGGATAACTTAGCCTCCATTCTTTCCATAGGGAAAATTTGACTTCTATGGAATTATTTGTTTTGGAAGACAGTATGTCCAGTTACAGATAATTCATAGGAAAATAAACTATTTTTGTAAGAATAATTCATCACTCCTACAAAAGTCTGTGTCCAAGACAGCACCCATCCTCAGCAGTTAATATAGGCAACAGGCAGATAAAAATAAGATTTCTGGTCTGTGGCTGTCATAGTTTAACCGTAGTTTTAGCAATCAAAATCATGACAGTTGCTCAGTCACTCTCTCTCTACCTACCCCTCAAGCTGGGGAAAGAATCAAAACAGAAGGCAGAAAGTCATGAGTTGAGATTAAAAAAAAAAACAGTTTAATAAAACAACAGAATAATTTTAATATACTAAGACTAATAATATGTAAAATAAAAATAAAATATAAAATAAATGATATTTGATACAATTCCTCATGAACTCTGTCTGCACTAAGCAGCCAGTCCCAGGAAGAGAGCACCCTGGTTCTTAACAGCTGATCCCAGGGAGACAGTGAAAAGGTCAAAAAGACAGAAAGTCCAACTACTAAATGGCAGGATGGCAAAAGGCCAAACTAGCAAAACTAACTGAATTAATGGAACTCCCAGATGGAGATTAACCAGAACAGAGATGAACCAGAACAGATCTCACAAGCTGGAAAAAAAATACTCCAATTATAAGTGAAGCATGATGGTAATGATATGGAATATTTTCATTGATCAACCCAGATGTCAGTCAAGGTCTTTCCCATCTATGCCCCTTCCTAGCTGTCTCACACCTGCAGATAGAAAGCCTGGAAAGACCTTGGTCTCCTAGACAACAGCTAAGATATCAGTAAGTTTTCTTACACCCTCTTCATTCCAACTCAAAAACACTGGAAAGTTACTTGAAGAAAACATTAACTCTATCACAGGGTGCTATTTTATTAATCTCAGTCTAAATCCAAAAAAAGACTCTTCTAGCTACAAAAAAATAAAAGTTTCTAGCTGCATAAAGAAAATGTATGTGATTTCAATCAAACCAGCACAGTGGTCTCTATTTAAAGAATAATCTTTCACCAGGATATTTTCAGTGAATATCAAGCCAGGATAAACAGGTAAAAAAATACGAAAAAGAAGATGAAATATATCTCAGCATTATTAGACAGAGAGAATACGTCATGAAACAAAAATATAAACAAAGACCTCAAAAAAGGTTGTAGAAAGAGGGAAAGTACAAAATACAGACTTAAAATTATACCCATCTGAAAAAGGGATTGTTTGCATTGGGAAGGTTTGTATATAAGTTGTGAGTTCTTACAAATATTGTTCAATTATACTTTTGAAAGGTAAATATCAAAACCAGACTTATTCAGTTGTATTGGCAGTACCATGCAAAGTCAACGCTCTGATACTTGATAATCTTTATTTGACTCATCTATCCACAAGAAAACAAAAAGAGATGAAAACCATACTACAAAATCCTCTCAGTTGAGGTAGATGGGTCATGCAGAAAGTGTCTCAACTCAGAAATTTTAAATTTTGTTATTAAACGTAGAGCTGACAGGAATATGTTGTTCAAGCCACAAGAAAAGCAGTGCTTGTTTACTGATTATTTGAATCCATAATGGGTAAAAAAGCCTTCTGAAGAGTTTTTAAGAACAAACTAGAATGAATGCATTTGAGAAAGACAGAGACTCATAAACACTGTGTGGCTTTTCCATGCTTCTCGCTGTTTGTTCCATTCACAAAGAAGCAAGCCTTCAGGCATCTGAATGCTTTGCAGTAATTATCTTCAAATGTTTAGTATTTGTGAAAAATGCAATTTACTGTAGGGCCTGTTTCACTAACTTCACTACAAAGGCATGTCACAACAGTACATTCTAACATTGCCTATCAGTGATTCTCATTTTTCTCACATGCAAGTCTTTTCTTACAAAAACTTGCTCAAAGCTATTTTAGCATCAGGACCAAACTGCAAAATTTTCCCCACATCTAAGAAAGCCGACCTCACTTGAAAATTCATAGATCAGATCAGAGCTGCCTTTTTGAATAGAAACACTAGGTACAGTCCATGCTGTCTTTTAACCACACCACTTCAATATGCCAACTCTGAAATAATGCCCAACAGTTAAAATGCAAACTGCTGTTTCAGAAAACACCATAGAAAATGGATTTTATCATTAATAATACAAGTCTGGGCACTGGTCAGTCTTGTCATGGAAAGAAGCCTGAAGCCTGATCAAGAATTGCATAAGCTGTTGTTGTCATTGCTACAAAGAGACAGAGGGAAGTGGAAAGACTCATGGTTGCATGCAGCAAATACGCCAGATTTGGCAGGGATATATGTGTCTTTGAGTGGGTATTTTTCCTTGATCTTCACAGAAGATGTCCATGGAGATAACTAGGTATTACCCTTCTCTGTAGGATACCACAGTGTAACACTACAGTTGAATGCCAGGTTCACAAATATTTTTTTGAGAGGTAATTTTCACAAATAAATTTTTGTCTAAAGACTCTCTTAAGGGAATTGCTAAACTGGTTCTGCTTCTAAACCATAAGGCTTCTTTTACCCAAGTGGGAACAAAGAAAGTTGATAAAATATGCTTCTTGCATGATATAATTAACGTTGAGCAGTAGTGACTTTGAGGATTTTTTCCTTTTTTTTTTTTTGTAACACTGGGGAAATAAAATATAGATTTTGGGAGGGGGCTATTAAGCATAGCAATTATCTCACACAGGTGTTTAGTTTAACAGTTGTAAGTACTTTAGTCCCACACCGCAGAATTTAAAGCCTTAAGAATAGAGAGAAAATGCTCATTAGTAGGAACATTTTGTTAATTCCTAGGAAATTAGTGCTTGAAGGTGGAACCCATGTCTCCTATTGTTCTTTCATGGTTTTCCCCTTTGAAGTTCATGTCCTGGAACTTTAAAGTTCAAATATTCACACTCATCTAAGCTAACTGGTAGGAGTTAGCTAAAGGGGATGTCTTTGGAAGATAATTCCATCAGATCATTCAGACTGTAGGTGATAGCTTAAAGCTAGCCAGAGAATCTGGGCCTAACTGTGTGTCATAATCCGTAGAGCACAAGCTAAGAATACCCTTAAAAAAATTACTATTGAGATTATTTTTTTCATCATTTAAGCTTAAATATTCATAAGGCACTGAAAAGCCTGTTTTGGACCACAAAATCAATGTCAGGAAAAAAGATAATATTAAAGAAATAAAGTGAGTCCAAAAGTGATTCAAACTCTTGAGTTCTTCTCTGTAGGCACAGGACTGGAATCAGGAAAAGTTGATTTTTTTTTTTTTTTAATTCTGTCACTAGCTCTCTAGGTGGTAGTGACTGTTTGACTTAGGTTAAATACTAAGAAACCAGGTGAAGGCCACAATGTATCATACTTGGATATGCACATCTCAGCACACACATCAGAACAGAGGCAATAAAACTGTAGTAAATGAAGGTTCTAGAGATATTAAGCACTCTAAGTCAATTTAAATTGTGCATGATGTGTAGGGAATAAATCTGGCTAACAGTTACATACCTAATTTTAGCAACAGTGGAAGCTGTTTGGGGTTTTCAGTCCATTTCTAAGGCAATAATAAACACTTCACTTATAGATATATTTCAAGGTTTAACATTTAAACAGTTAAAAAGCTCTTTTGTCCTTGACTGGAAAATATTACGGAAGTGTGATTTTTTTAGACACTCTCAAAGCACAAAGATGTGAAAGGACTCTCTGTCAACTTTTATTTTAACCTGCCTTCTCTAACGGGACTCTGTCCTCCTGACTGCTGTTATAGATGCAAGAGACTGATCTGAAGTGTCAATAGCATAAATTAAGGACGAACCATGAACTTGGTCTTTCAGTTGTAATTCTGATTGTTTGCTTTCTTTAGACTTTCTTTAGCCCTTGGGGGCTATTTTCTAGGCAGCCATGCAGAGAATTATAGACAGCTAGTACATGTTAGTTTTAACGGACATGGTCTCCTTTGGCACACAGCTTTTAAACCTCTTGTTTGCAATCTCCTCTTAGAACCTCAAAATTAAACCGTTTTATCATTTTCCTCTTGTTAAACCGACAAAAAAAATGTGGAGCATAAGCAAATTATAAAACTGTATTGATGCAAAGAAGTTCTTATACAGATACATGTGTAAAATCTACCTAAGCATAGCCCTAAATTTTTTTTAAAATTTGTTATCATTATTTGACTAAAGTTTCCTCAGTTATTCTACTGGTCCAGAACAGGTGGAGTTAATTTTCTTCATAGCAGCTTCTATGGTGCTGTGTTTGGAATTTGTGACTAAGCCAGTGTTGAGAACACTTCAGCATTTTGCCTATTGCTAAGTAGCATTTAGCACAGTGTTGAGATTTTCTTTTTCCCCCTTTGCCCCTGCAGTGAGGAAGCTGGGCGTGTACAAGAAGCTAGGAGGAGGCACAGCCAGGACAGTTGACCCCCACTGACCAAAGGGATATTTTATGCCATATCAGGTTGTGTTCAGCAATAAATGCTGGAGAGAAGGAGAAGGAAGGGGGGATGTTCAGAGTTATGGCATTTGTCTTCCCAAGTATTCACTATGCATGCTGAGGGCCTGCTTTCCAGGAGCTGGTTAAACATCTGACCCTGGATAGGAAGTATTGAACTAATTCCTTATTTTACCCTGCTTGTGCATGTGTCACTTTTTAAACTGTCTTTATCTTGACCCTTGAATTTTCTCACTGTTGCTCTTCTGATTCTCCTCCATCCTGCTAGAGAGGAATGAAAGAGTGACTGGGTTCGCTTAGTCGCTGGCTGGGGTCACCAGTTACTCTGTACAATCTATATAATTTTTCTTAGCCACAGAAAGTTGATGTTGAAGCACCTTGTCTCAGTGATGTACTGCTATCTGTTTCCTAACTCTGACCTGGCATTTATATCAAAAATATATTGACATTGCATTACAGCAGCTCAGTAAGTTTTATAAATCAGCAGGCAAACCAAACACATAATAATAAATATGATCAATATTACTTATAATGTAACTTAGTAGTGTGCAAATTTAAAGCTGCCTTCTTTAAACATTTGTTTCATATTTTGCCAAACAATTTCCATTGTTGTGTTATTAACAAGCAGTAGCCAGTTGTTCACGTTTTGTACGTCTGAAAACTCCCAAATCCTTAAGCTGTAAATCATGTGTTTAAATGAGCATTGTTCTCAGACTGCCTCCAGCTAAAATAATAAGTAAAAGATCTACAATTATAGTAGATTTAGATGTGGGCAAGAAATGTTTTTCTACTCTTAAAAGAATTTGGTGTTACTAATTCAGAAGTTTGAAGGTGTCAGAACAGTACATTTCAGCAGGCTGATATTTTCACTTTCAAAATAGGAGATAAATTGAAATCTTCTACTTCCCTTCCTCCCTTTCATCCCTTCTCTCAAAAAACAACGTTTGCAATTTTTATTTTCAACAAAACAAAGTGTGTCAAAAATACCTGAAGCACTGCACACAGCGTTCCTCTTACCGCATAATTCAAGTTCAGGGCTGAGTACTTTGCAGCTCTCATGATTAATATTGTATGTGCACTTATTTACAAAACTACCATATGGTCTCTTTAGCTGAGGCTCATTCATCCAAAGCTGTCCTTTGGATGAAAGTACTAACTTTTTAACCACTCGATTAACAGTCAGTTTTTATATTTCCCTCTGCTTCCATAATTATCTGAACTGAATGACTTAACATTTTAGAGCACTGCCTAAGAAAATCACAAAATAAGTGGTTTAGCTTTGATGTTATGTACTTATTTATGGATGGGATCATTGTCCTGAAGCCACTGTTGCCTTTCGTATCAGTGCCACAGAAAATGGTCCCACTGCTTACTCCTAAGTCAATGATGAAAACAGATGTCTTACAGGGCCAAATACCATCAGTTCTCTCCAGCTTCTGTGAACTCCAAACAGGCAAAACATGTCAATTTGTAAGGGGAAAATGAATCTTTTTTGTTCCTTCTACAAGAAAAGTTTGGTAACACATTTTAAAACGATGAAGCATGAGAGTTATGGTAGAAGCTAAGGGTGATGCCAGCTAGCTCTAGAAATCAGTCATAAATGCCCATATTTGAGATAGACACTTGAGGCTTCTTTTTATTCATGGTAGAGAATTAGGCATACTGAAGAGCAATTTATCATAACATGAAAGCTGTTATTTTTCTCCTTTGACCAGACAGGAATTTGGGCTGACAAGCTCAGCTGCATACACAACATCTACAGCTGGTCAGAGGCAATTCAGATTTAGTAACTTTTACATCATCTGAGACCATTAGCTATCCATGATGTAGCTAAATCATGCTAGAGGTGCAAAAAGATCCCAACTGGTCTAGACAGTCTAGTTCAAGTGCTGCACAGACTGCTGCACCAAGTGTAGAGCCACATGCATGCAATGACATCCATTGTTTGCCCAGAAGCCTTATGACTGCTTCCATTCTGTGCTGAGCCCTTGCTAGAGATCATGAGCTGTCCCAGATGTCTTCACAGCATGCACTCTGGCATATCTAGAGGCCTCATTGGTTTAGTTGCTGTAAAGCAGGAACAGAGTTTCAGACTCAAAGTAGCTCCACACATTTGTACAGCATTATCTTTCATGGAACCCGATGAGCTGTGCATGGGGTTAATCCTGAGCAAGCTAGCTTAGTGTGGAAACCGTAGCATTAGCTCTGTTTTCAAAACTCTGCCAAGCTTCAGTTAACATCAAGAATGAAGAACTGACTCTATTGTGATTACATTAGCAGAAGGAATAAACTCGTGCTGAACTCGGTGTTGTTGGGACCTCACTGCTTCTGGCACATGTGCTGGTTCAGGTGTCCCTTCATTCCACTGCAGGCTATGCTGCAAACAGACACAGTGGGATTATAGATGCTAATAATTCACAAAACAGTGTGAAAATGACTCTCCAAGGTCCAGGTGAAAAGCATGTGAAATAGAATATTTAATACTTACTTGAATCTCATGCTGCTATGAGTCGTATTTCTTGTTTGCAGATTACACAAAATCATCTTTATAGGTAGAGTGAATTGTTAATCAAAACTGCAGATATGTTTCTGCTTAATATCAGCTTTTTACCAGCCTTTACACCTGATATATTTGAAACTGGTATGTCCCTTTAATTTGTTTTTCTCCCCTTTTTTTTTTTTCCTCAGTGTACAGCTGACATGTTTGGATTAGTTAAGGGAAGGTGGACTTTTGTATCCATCACTCTTTCACTAAATTTTAGTTTCTCTTGCTCAAAAAAAAAAATAAATCGCAAAATTATCAAATATTCACAGAAGCGATAGAGTACTAATTAATGCAACTGTTTTGACAAGTGGTCCACTCAAGTGTAGATGTAATTCTATTCATAATTCATAAAAAAAAACATTAGAATTTCTGTGAATGTTCTATTCTTAAAAATAGGTTGAGATTTTTTTCTGGTTTGTATGTTTGTTTTATTTTGCTTTCCTTTTAATTTCTTTGTAAATTGAAGAATATGTGACAGGTTATACCAAAAAGACAGGCAAAATCCTGATTTCCTCTTTAAGATACTACTAAAGATACTACCTTTAAGATACCACCAAAGTAGAAATAAAAATAAGCAAAACCAATGAGTTCCCTTAAAGAGGAAAAATAGACTAACAGAATGATTCTCAGAATGCCTAAAACTATCTTTCTTAGAAGAAAATAAGCCAGTGAAGTTATTAAATTATTTACCAGCCTAAACTCAACACTTAATTATCTAAATTCTAACATACTAGTTAAATGCATCTAAAAATGTATTAAATTATACAGTGGGAAAAAAAAAAAAAAGGTTCCTCTAAAAATGCAGAATTTTACAAGGAGGGCAAATAAACAGGAATGAGTTTAGAAAAAATACAAACTGAAATAAGTAAACAAAACTTTCTATAACATTGTTTAGAAACAATGGTACTTTGTGATTTTATTGTATGTGTTAAAACCAAAAGTTCTTATTAATATGTCATTTTAGTTTTATTTTACAACTTTTTTTCATAGTACACACAGCTACTCGTATCTTATAAATATAATACTATCTACAGAACAGAGTAAGCACAGGGTCGGACACTGGGGTATCCATCCCAGGCTGATGCATACACTTGCTCTTTTCCAGTTTGCAGATTCAGGGCACTATTTCTGAAAACATAAATATACAACACATATACCAGGACTCATAAAAATAAGTACAGATGTCCAAGACCTGTTAGTCCTCTCTGACTGATCATGATTGAAGTTCATTTGTGAAAACATGCATCCTCTCATTCTCTAGATTCACAAGTACACTCAGGTCCCTTGAACCTGACATCCCTGCCTGGATCTCAGGACCTTTACCCTCTCTACAAGTCTCCTCTTACTCACTGGCTTGTTCAGCTTGATGTTTACTAACAAACAGGAGCGTGCAATCCCATTGCATAATCACCCCCATACTCACAGACCCTTTGAATATTAAGACAGGTTTTTCAGCATGGCTAGTGCCCAGTACCAGGTCCTGGGCTCCATACTCACCACCGTCTCAGACATGGAATCTTCCCAGATGCAGATCTACTCACCTGATAATCTGGCTCAAAGTTTGCTGGTGAATTCTGCATACACACACATGTACACAGGATTAAATTAATTGAGGAAACAATAAACACAGCTTTGTTATCACTTTCTCCTCAAATGTATTTAATTTATCACTTTCCTTGCTCCTTTTTTTTTTTTTTTCTTTTATACTGAATAGTCCTTAACCAGGAAGCATAATGAATTAGATTCTGTCCTGTTCCACATACTCTTTCCGAACTAACATTTCCAAAATATTTCTTCTGCAATGCTAAGTGCATGTGTCCTCTATACATGGTCACAAATTAGCAGCAACACCATTTCCTTGCTCATCTTCCTCTGATTCAGAGCATTCCTGAAGTCTGACTTACAATTACAATATTCATCAAACATACTAAAAATTACAGTCACTCTTTAAGCCCTAAACATCCATTCTCATTAGGAAGTAAATCTTTAGGTCTCTACCCTCCATTTACTAAAATATGTGTAAGGCTACACCTCACAAGAAAAAGAACATAAAGATATGATTGAAGAGTTCCTATGTTGGTTAAAAACTTTATGACTGTAAAAACAGCTTAAGCAAACAACGGGTTCCAGCCTCACCTTGACATGACAGACTTTTTGGGACCTGGTGATCTCTTTATCATAAACCCACTGAGAAAAACCTTTTCTGAATGACAGTCTTTAGTGCGCATCTATATACATGCACAATATTAAATCTTCTCCTGGTTGTATTGTATCATCACCAGAAGCTCAAGTACTGTGTACACTCTCCAAAATGCTTTCTTCAGAAAGCTTAGTAAGGAAAATAAGAAAATCAGTCCATCTATTTGCATCTCTTCCCACCTTTTTTTAAAATGGGAATATAAATTATTTCAGGAAGATCCTGTTGTCCTGTTTTCCACTACCTTTTTACAAAGTCTTTGCAAAATGGTATCTCAGTCTCAGCTAGGACCATCATGTATGCTAAAATTGCAGCACTTGTAGCATTAATTAACTATTGTTGGTTTTCTCAGAAAACTCTCACCTAGAAATTCTGGCAGGTTGTAATACAGTGCTACTTTGGTTTAGAAAGCTTGTGACAAAACTAACATCATTCTGCAGAATGTAACAGTACGTTAGTCAGCCCAACAGACTATAGCTCAATACTGTGTCTGTGTTAATGTGCATCTTATACCCATGGGTCTTTTCCTTATAGATCTTTTAAGCTTAGACTTGCACTCAGAATACAGAATCCCCTGGCTACTGTGGTGAAAAAAACCCTCTTATTCTATGATGGAACCTTCATTTCATTTTACAACTTTTTTTGTGGACAGACTGATCTAGAAAAGGTGCTACTGACATATAAATCTAATCTCAAATTAAAGAATATTGTCAAACCTGTTGAAATACTGTTTTAAAGCCTGAAAGGTGATACATGAAGGTATCGACAAGTTTTCTCAGGTACTGGAATCATTCCAACTGTGGTATTGTGAAGAACCTTGATGAAGTAAGTTGGTCTACATGTTGCTGCAGGTACATTACTGCCAATATCCACATTGTCTTCGTTAACAAAGATATCCTAGCCTATACTGCAAGTATACAGACCTGGAATTCTCTTCTTCCATCCAAGTTTCCTCTTTGAAAATGGAAAAGAGAACTGGTCACTTTAAAAAAAAAAAAAAAAAAAGAAAAAAAAAAAGAAAAAAAATCACTCCTCATTTTAAGTCAAACCTGAATCAACAATTTTTTTTATGTTTGCAAATTACTTACACAGCCTATTTTCCAATACCTTTTTCATTCTTTTCATGCATCCCTCCAGTTTTGAGCTCTGCTGACACAAGAACTGGAAGTTCTGAAGTATGAAAATATAATCTGTTCACATAAGATCTCCAGCAGAACGTTACACACCAGTTTGACAGTTAACAAATAAACCTTAATATAGAATCTTTTGAAGTTTTGCCATCCTTACTGGTGGTGCTACAGTGAGTCTGTTGTTTCTGGTGTTATGTCTTCTAAATTCCATTTCCCTTTTTTTTTTTTCCTTCAGGACATTTAATGTGAGCTACTGCTTGCTCTTCTGACTCATCCTCAGTCTTCTGGTTCTGAGAACTGAAAAGTATTATTATATTCAAACAGATTTGGTAACTGAAAGAAGTATCCTTTCAAACACTGCAATTATATAGGCTGTCAATGTTCTTTTCAGACTCTTTTTCAGCATTAGAATTCTACACAGTTCTGCATGCTGTATATTAGCTGAAGTTTTATTCTTGAACTTTCTATTTTTACAATTCCTTGCTATCTAATAACCATTCTATTGAATGTTAATAGACATATGACTAGACAGGCCCATATTCACAAACCCTCTATATCTCTTTCTTTTTTTAACTGCAGTAAAATAATCTAGTGGAAATTTAACAGATTGCATAAAATTCACGAGTTGTCCCACTTCATGTAAAAGTTAAAGAAGTGCCTAAAGTTTTTTTTTTTTCCAGACTGAAAAAAGTCATTAACTTTAGAGTAACTTACATTGAGACGTACGTTGAGTGTATCCTGTAACTCAATTTTAGAGCACTTGCTTATTGTATGGGTACTCTCATCCCAATCTGTTTCAGTCTAAGTTAGAGAACTTGTCCTGAGGTCTTCTTCTCCCACATAACTGTCACAACCTTTATCACATAGAGTTATTTTTACACTCTCTGTTCTTATAAATCTTTAATTAGTTACACAAAGTGAACCTATTTCAGCAAGGATGATAAATTCACACTTACGGTAACATGCAACTGAAAGCTTTTGTATCTACTATAAAAGAAAGATTCTTAACCCATTTTTTGTGTAGTTCAAGTGAAATCTGTGACACTTCACCTGCCTAATTATTAAGGGGAGAGCTATGCTTTGACTAGCAGCTAAGATGATGTCATTGGTGATGGGTTTTTTTGATGTTTGCACATTACTGCCCAAAAGTCATACCTCAACATTTGATATTTTATCTGAAAGTCCCAGTCATGTTTAATATTTAGTGAACATTGCCTACCCATCCTTTGTTCCTGACCTCGTCTCACATGGCTATCAGGGACAGGATTTAGCAGGCTATATGAGTATGCGGGATCACCCTAAGTAGTGTGAGAACACATGGTGAATCTATTTCTTCACTTTTGTCTTTTTCAGATTTATAGAACATGGTGTAAAAGTAAGAATGGGTGAAAAAAATCCCAGGACACTACCCTCTGACACTCAAAGAGAACTTTAAGAACATTCAGTGCTCTGTTACAGTCCAACTGCTTCTCCTACTTTCCAGGACAATTCCTTGGAATAAAAACTTGTGTCTTCTTCATAGTGTGTGTTCAAAATTTCATGCACAAGGGACAACCACACACTTCTAATCTGAATTATTTTCTTCTTAAAAAACAAAAAAGAATAAAAAGTACTCTGCAAGAGATTCTTTTGGCTTCTTCTTTCATTCTGTAGGCACATACTGCAACTTTAAAGGACACTATTGAATAAATAAAAGTATTGTAACCATAAAAAGCTGCATAAGCTACTGCTCTATAGCTTACAATGTGAATGTACATTAAATCAAACTTGTCCTTTTAATGTGAAATATTTGCCTATCTGGCTTACTTCTACAACATGACATTCCCTTTTTTAGATCGTATGAATAATTGTAGTGGACTTCACTGAATTAATATGCCTATCATGTGTTTGAGTTTATCCAAGATGAGGGGTTTTAAGCTAATCAACATCATATTCCTAGATAATTCATTTATAGAACCACCTGCCTTGCAGTGATCATGATTGATTGTTTAATATGTTAATACATGTAAGGAGATTAATACAGTATTTTCATGTGGTAGATGAATACTTACCAAACAGAGGATGCATCATGAAAGGACAAACATGATTCTTCCCTTAGTGTGTACATATATAGATATATATATATATATTTACTGTAAGAGTATTTGCATGCATTTCCTGTGGAGTTTGGCATTGTTTTATTCTATTTTATTTAGGTTGTTGGTTTTTTGGTTTTTTGTTTTTTTTTTTTTCCAAGTAGCAGCTACATGTAGTCATTACCACTGTGGCACCCTGAAATGATATTTGAAGCAAACACCTTACCTGAAATACTGAGGAAACTAACCAGACCATTTACTCTTTTAGACATGGAACTACAGACAATAACTGAAGATTTTGGGATAGGATTTCTTATTTCTCCAGTCTTTTCTCCTATACAAATAACAACAAAATTCTAACTGTCTGTGTAGATTACAATGCCACATTATAAAAGCTGGAAAAAGTATTGTGTTCTTTTCACTACCGGCTGTCATGGTGTCAATAAATTTTGTAGTATCCAGTTTTAAACTCAAGGCATTTGTAGTACAGAGTAAGTAAGATAAAACATTTAGTGCTACTAGACTTTAAGCTTTATCTTCTAGAGTGTTTTGTTTCTTCTGTCATTAAAGCTATTTGATTTACTTTTTCTTGTGTCCAGTCGCTTAAGTATATTTCTGTATTGAAATATTTATTCACTTAAAAGTAAATATGCCTATTCAATTGACTACTCTATAGCATGTAATAGTAGTTGCATAGAGGTCTTTGAGGACTGCAGGGATAATGAAAAGTCATAATCTGTTCCTTCAGATATAAAGCTTTTTTCCCAAATTAAGGGGTCTAGTGTTCCACAGGTATATTCCTAACTCAGATGTACATTTATTCAGATCACTTCTAGAAAGTAGATACATTAAGGTAGCTATTAAACATCTGCCATCATAATTGAGATTCAAACCAGAACTTTGACTATAGCTACATTAGTACAAAAAACATGACTATGTCATATACACTGTTAGACATACTCCCTATAAATGCCATTTATGTTCTGCTTTTTAGTGACAAAACCATTCAGAAAGAGAATAACATTGAGAAAAGGATATTTGAACTTGGTATAGGAAAATAAACAAAACCTGGCATGCAGTCCTTTTATTCTTCTTTTTTTTTTTTTTCCTGCTAAAACCAGTCTGTTCAGCATGTCCCTACATTCTACAGTGGTTACTATTAACATTATAAATTAAAATTACTTAATTTGGATTTAAGTCCACACACACTGCACTGGAAATTTGCTCCGTATAAATCCATTCAACTTTTTATAGCTCTGAAAAGAGTTTCTGACTGTTACGAATGGGTTTTCAGTAATATTTAAATCCTTTCCTACACAACAAAAGCACAGACTGTCTCCAAGGCTGCAAAAATCCAAATGGATTGGAAAATTCAGTAGGTGAAAAAGCATTGTAGCTGTCCTTCTCAGCTTTCTCTGCCCAGTTACATCTTCTGATATGCGTAATCTAAAATATTGAGGTAAAGTATTAGAATTTGTCATCCCAGAAAAAATAAAAAATCATCGCCTGTAAAGGTTTGAGCGTCACATTTTCCAAAATGGACATTTGTTTTATTTAAAGCAGAATGTCTGTGGTGCTGAAGTAGACAAAATAATAAATGGCCTTTGTGGAGCTGAGGCATTTAATTAACAGCAAAAATTGTTTGCTGCAAGTGTACTCTTACACCACACATATTATTGCTATCAAGAGGACAGTTTCAGACGTGAACATCTTACAGGAGAAGTGATTTTTCTTCCTTTTGTGAGGATTTGGAAGAAATGTGATATGTTTCTGTCACTCTTTTCCTGACACTTTGAAACGATGCTGACATCAAGAATGTGACTTGCTCTGGATAAATAAGAAGTCACACAGTCCATAAGCAACAGTGAGAGTAAATTTCTGATATCAGGAAAGGAAAAGTTATTCTCTAGCAGTGCTTTGCCCAGTGAATAGGACACTGGGATGGAAAAGGAGAAACATACATGGTTTCTCCAGTGTTTACCACATTTTAGTTCTGAATTACTGTGTGACTTAAAGTTTATAAAGAAACATAGGATTTTGTTCCTTCTTCCACTCTTCTACCATTTGTCCTTTTTCCCTCTTTAAGCTCTAAGGCCTTATATGTCTTCATGTGCAGTGCCTAAAACCGCACTACTGAATATCTCTGAGAATTACATTCTAAGTATGCTAACGTTCCTATGAGTGAAGCTCTAGTGGGGTCAGACTAGAACCTCTTCATACAGAAGATCTTTTGAAGGTTAAAGCTGGTATCTGTAAAAAGTGCTGAAGGAGAACAGAAACCAGTTTGTTTAACTCAGTTAAAACATGAGAGTCTCCTTTTACTCTGCAGAAAGAAAAACAAGCAAGCAAAACAAAGCAAACAAAAAATCATCACAACAACAAACACCACATTTGCTGCTTTTTGAAGTGTTTGCTTTCATTTCTAAATACCTTGCAGTAGGACTCCCCATCAGCATGTTTGCAACGCATTTACTGTAGATATTATTCCTAAAATAAACATTGATGGAAGCTGAAAAAAAAAAACCTTGAATTGCACCATTCTGCACTATATACCGTGTTCAATGTTTGGGAGCAGCTTCAGTCTGTTTTTTTTCTAGATCTCTCCTTAAAACCAAACAAATTTTTCGGTACATCTAGCTTTTGGTATTTAACAGGAAAGGAAGTCCTAAGACAAACAATCTACAGTGTAAACAATTTCCTTATTTTTAAATTAAGCTCAAGCATCTCTGTTGCAGCATTATAATTTTGAACTGAAAATTGCTTTTATGGCATTCTACTCAAGGCAAAGATTGAACTCTGCAGTAATGTCTCACCATAGACTTTTAACCCATAAGTATAAGTCAAAAACCCACTTGAGTAATTCATAGATGGAATATACAGAAAAAGACATAAAAGTCATCAGAGCAAAAAAAGTTAAGCCGACAGCATAACTGATGGATTGAAGTGCCTATTGAATTACCTAAATAAGCGGAAAAGCAACTCTCAAGTGATTTAAAAGGGGTCTGTATACTGACGTGTTACAGAAGGGAATTCTTATGAATTCCAGTAGAAATCGTAGAATTATAGAATGGTTTGTCTTGGAAGGGACCTTAAAGATATTCTAGTTCCAACCTTCCAGACATGCCCAGGGATATCTTCCACTAGACCATGTTGCACAAAGCCCCATCCAACTTGTCCTTGAACATTTCCAGGGACTACGCATCCACAGCTTTGCTGGCCAACACATTCCAGTGCCTCACCATCCTCATGGTGAATAATTTCTTCCTTCTACCTAGTCTAAATCTACCTTCTTCCAGCTATGTCCAGCTTTCTTGTAGGGCCCCTTTAGGTACTGGGAGGCTGCTGTAAGGTCTCCCCAGAGCCTTCTCCATGCTGAACAATCCCAGATGGATTGTCCTCTGGACTCACTCCAACAGGTCCATGTCTTTCTTATCTTGGGGGCCTCAGACTTGAATGCAGTACTCCTAGCGCAATCAGAGTGGAAGGGGAGAGTCACCTCACTCGACCTGCTGGTTACACTTCTTTTGATACAGTTGTCTTTCTGGGCTGAAACCACATATTACCAGGTCATATTGATCTTCTTATCACCCAATACCCTCAAGTCCTTCTCCTAAGGGTTGCTGTCAAACCATTCTCTGCCCAGACTCTATTTGTGCCTGAGATTGCTATGACCCAGGTGCAGGACCTTGCACTTGGCCTTGTCAAACTTCAGAGGTTCACACAGGTCCACCTCTCTGGCTTGTCAAGGTCCCTCTGTATAGCTTTCCTTCTTTCCAGCATGCCAACCATACCACACAGTGGGGTGTCATAGAAACATTTCTGAAGGTACACTTAATACCATTGTCCATGTCACTGACAGAGGTGCTAAACAGCGATGGTCCTAATACCAACTCCCGAGGAATGCCAGTCATCACTGGTCTCCACTTGGATATTGTGTCTTTGACTGCAATTTTTTGAGTGTAACCATCCAGCCAATTCTTTATCTACCAAGTTGCCCATTCATGAAGTCCATGTCTCTCCAATTTAGAGAGAAGGATGTTGTGTGGGACAGTGTCAAATACTTCGCACAAGCCCAGGTATATGATGTCAGTTGCTCTTCCCTTAACCACCAATGCTGTAATCCTGTTGCAGAAGACCACCAAATTTGCCAGGCATGATTTGCCCTTAGTAAATCCATGTTGTCTGTCGCTAATCACCTCTTTATTTTCCATGTGCCTTAGCATAGTTTCCAGGAAGATCTGCTCCATGATCTTGCTGGGTACAGAGGTCAGTCTGACTGGCCTGTAGTTCCCCATGTCGTCCTTTTTTCCCCTTTTTCAAAAATGAGGGATATGTTCCCTGTTTTTGATCAGTGGGATCTTCACCGTACTGCCATTAGTTCTCAAATGTGATGGATAGTGGCTTAGTAACTTCATGTACTAGTTCCCTCAAGACTCACAGATGCACCTCATCGGGTCCCATGGACTTATGCCCACCCCTTCAGGTTCCTTAGATCCGGTCACTTCTACATAAAAGTCTACTTGAAACTATTAGATTCACCTGTCTAAAACCTTGTTTTTTAAAGATCTCCCTAATACTGAATGTACTAGACTCGAAGGGGGATGGGGTTGTAGCTGGGCTTGCATCAGTGAGGCAGGACTCTAGAGTTGATGAAGGCTGGGAGGTCTCCTATACCCCTAGGGTGAAATCAGTGTGCTCGGCTCGCTCTCTGAAATGCCTGCACACCAATGTGAGCGGCATGGGGAATAAGCAGGAGGAGTTAGAAATCTGTGTTCAGGCAGGAGATTATGACCTGGTGGCAATTACAGAGACATGGTGGGACAGCTCACATGACTGGAATGTGGTCATGGATGGCTATGTCCTTTTCAGGAAAGACAGGCCAGCCAGGTGTGGCAGTGGAGTTGCTCTTTACATGAGAGAGCAACTACAATGTATTGTCCAGGCACGGATGAGGATTGAGTTGAGAATCTATGGGTGAGAATTAAGGGGCAGGCTGGGAGGGGTGATACTGTTGTGGGTGTCTATTACAGGCCACCAGATCAGGGTGAGGAAGTTGATGTAGCCTTCTACAGGCGGCTGAGAGCAGCCTCTGAAGAGTGTCCAGAAGAGGGCTATCAAGTTGGTGAAGGGTTTGGAGGGGAAGCTGTATGAGGAGCCTTTGAAATCACTTGGTTTGTTCAGCCTGGAGAAGAGGAGACTAAGAGGAGGCCTCAATGCAGTCTACAGCTTTCTCATAAGGGGACGAGGAAAGGCAGGTGCTAATCTCTTCTCTCTGGTGACCAATGACAGAATTCAAGGGAATGGCAGGAGGATATATCAGAGCATGTTTAAGTTGGACATTAGGAAAAGGTTCTTCCCCCAGAGGGTGGTGGAGCACTGGAACAAGCTCCCCAGGGAGCTAGTCATAACCCTAAGACTGACAGTATTCAAGAAGGGACTGGACAATGCCCTCAGACACATGGTGTGAACTGTGGGGCTGTCATATGCAGGTACAGGAGCTGGACTCGATGATCCTTGTGGGTCCCTTCCAACTCAGGACATTCTATGATTCTATAATGCATTTAGCTACATCAATTTACAGCATATAACACTTTCAAATCACTGTCTATAACAATCTTTGGCAGCCCAGCTTTGGCTGTTCTGGATTAAGGATATTTCTTGGCTTAGGTGTACAAAATGTTAAATTATTACCCACTTATGTATTCTACTGACAAAACAAAACATTTTATTAGAAGTGTAACAACTTAACTAATCCTATTCTCTTAAAGAATTTCACACTCCTGTAATTGCAATTATTCATTTTCAGAAAAGTCATTGAAAAGAAAACCACAGAACAAATGAACGAATAAAAAAATGCAAGGAAACAAGCAGACAAACTGTAAACCACTAAATACATCAAAAAGCATATTTTAGGAAGTCAGAAAAATCAAACAATGGTTTTCTGCATCAGTGGGCTCCCAGAATTGTACCCAGTACTAATGTTTCAGCCTATTCAGTCTTAACTTCTCTTTCTGAGTTGTCTGTTTCATCCAAGGGTCTTGTTCATAATAGTTTCTTGACTGAGAGCTTCTCAATGAAATGGTTGGAAGATGTTTTTGAAACAGAAAATATACGTGTTGGTTAACTTTAACAACAACAACAACTACAACAATAATAATATTAATAATAACAATAACAATGACAATGACAATAATAGAAATACCATCTTCACATATTGATAATTACAATAGTTATCATTCAAAAGATACTTGAGATTCAGAAAGGTCCCCTGAAGTAGAATATGCATTAGGAATTGTAAAATATATTATTTTAAACAAGGTATGAAATACAAAGTAAAAGAGTACAAACACATCTTGTCTTAATAGAATTCTTTAACAATACTGAAAAGAATAGGACCTCATACTATATTAACAAAGTTTATAACCCTCAGCATGCAGAGACTGTTGTGGATGTGATTTTCTTAACCTTAGGAAAACGATGAAATATAAAAAACATAATTTAAGCACAAAGACAAAAAACTTTAACGCAGAAAAAAATCCATTTTGCCATTGAACACTCTGAGACAGTGCCCAAATCCATTCTGTTTTCAATACATGAGTTAGTATTTTCTCAGCTAAAAGCTGAGTCAGTCTGCATGGGATTTATTCATACTCAGTGGAGAAAGAAAAGGATCTTCTAGAAAGCAGCTTATCACATCCTAAGGTACATCTCTTCAGATTAATTGTACTGCTTATTTCTATCTATTGACAATAAAGATTTTTGAGCGTGGCTAGCTCAGAAAAAAAGATACCTGCTGTGGAGGCATTTATACAGATAAAAAAAAAAGATGTTTTGCCTTTCTAAGCATGCTTGGCTAGCACTTTCCTAAATGACACAAAGATCCAGCATTGCCAATGTAAATATCTGACCTGCTCCTGAGAAGTAAACAGCTTGAGATATAAAATAGGTGTTTGGCTCTCCTATGGCATTAGATAAAACATCTATTTTGTGCTCTAAATATACATTATACTGCTCAGGGAGTGACTCCTTGGATTTAAGGCCATGAAGTACAAAATGGCTCATATCCATCCATTAGGACTAGCTCCTTAGAGGGTAGATAAGTTATGTCCACACAGGATCATGGTTTTCAGTTCAAAATATCTAAAGTATCATACCTGCAGCCTAGCCCACAGTGAACAAGGGTGTACCAATAGTAAAATTTAGAATATCAGAAGGTCTGGCATAAGACTATGGGGTGGTGACTGGTATGTGGTGTGGGACCCTCTAGAATGTGGGATCCAAACCTGATACAACTTTCATCCTGCTTTCTAAGGTAGTTCTTGGGTGAAACATTCTCTCAAATTTACCCTATTTTCCTAGATAGATCTGGGTAGAACGCTACAAAATAGTTGTTATTATTACAGAATTTACATTTCTGAAATTCTCTGATAGCTCTCAGAGCCACATTTCTACTGTTAAGTAAGAGAGTTAGGAATGAGCTGTACCTTTGGACCTCAGTCATACGCACTACTAAATTCTCATCTCTATTCTTGGCTCTATCACGCATTTTTCTGACTAGCTCCTAGCTCCTGACTAGAGTGGGTTAATGGTAAGCACTGTAGGCTCAAACAGATGTTTGACCATTTGACCTCTGACCTGCTTGTCAACCTGTGTCCTACTCTCTTTTATTCAGTAGCACAGACATAATCTTACAATGTATAAGAAGTCTTTGAATGATGTCACAAGCTGCTCTAATTGGAGTTAATGGTTTAATGAACTCCCTCGTCTAGATTGCAAGGAATAAAAAATAAATATTAATTCAAAGAATATAAAAACAGGCATCTTATCTTTATTTTTCTTTCCTCACCATTAATATATTTAGTCATACAGAATCACAGAGAATCACAGAATTTAAAGGATTGGAAGAAACCTCAAAAGATCAACTAGTTCAATCTCCCTTGTCAGAGGAGGAACACTTAGATGAGGTTACACAGGAATGTGTCCAGACAGGTTTTGAATGTCTCTAGAGAAGGAGACTCCACAACCTCCCTGGGCAGCCTGTTCCAGTGTTCTGTCACCCTCACTGAGAAGA
Organism: Columba livia; assembly: GCF_036013475.1. Lineage (NCBI taxonomy): Eukaryota > Metazoa > Chordata > Aves > Columbiformes > Columbidae > Columba > Columba livia. The sequence goes on along the minus strand of NC_088602.1, from coordinate 38,520,180 downwards.
AGTTGATTCTCATATTTAAGTGGAACCTCCTATGTTTTAGTTTGCACCTATTGCTCCATTTCTTATCATTGGTTGTTACCAAGAAGAGCCTGGCTCCATCTTCATGACACTCACCCTTTACATATTTTACATAAGCATTAATGAGGTCATCCCTCAGTCTCCTCCAAGCTAAAGAGACCCAGTTCCTTCAGCCTTTCCTCATAAGGGAGATGCTCCACTCCCTTAATCATCTTTGTTTCCCTGTGCTGGACTCTCTCCCTGGACCCTCTCCCCAGCAGTACCCTGTCCTTCTTGAACTGAGAGGCCCAGAACTTGACACAATATTCCAGATGCAGTCTCACCATGGCAGAGTAGAGGGGAAGGAGAACCTCTCTCAACCTACTAGCTACTTCTCTTCTAATACACCCCAGGATGCCATTGACCTTTTTGGCCACAAGAGCACAGTGCTGGCTCATGGTCATCCTGCTGTCCACCAGAACCCCTAGTTCTCTTTCCCCTACACTGTTCTCCAACAGGTCATTCCCCAACTTATACTGGTACCTGAGGTTGTTCCTGCCTAGATGCAAGACTGTACACTTGCCTTTGTTATATTTCATTAATTTTTTTTCTGCCCAACTCTCTAGCCTGTCCGTGTCTCACAGAATGGCAGCACAGCCTTCTGGCATGTCAGCCACTCCTCCCAGTTTTGTGTCATATAGCCTTGAGCAACTATAGAATAGAATAGATTATTTTCAGTTTGAAGTGACCTACAGTGATGATCTCATCAATCTGCCTAATTATATTTTTCTATGTTGTTATCACAGTACGTGTTAGTATGCTGGATTTTTTTGTTATTTACCTCTGAAGCAGTCTTGACAATACTTAAATTCAGTAAAGGTGAAAGCAACAGTGAATTATATTTTTAATTTACTAATATACTGTTTCAAAATAATCTTTAAATATCATGGACATGTGCTACGTTTCAGAAGCAGTGAAATGTATTTAGATTAGTTTCTAGACCACAGCAAGCTTGAAGAACACAAAGGAATCCGTATCTGACAAAGTGGTTAATACGCTTTCATAAAAAACACAATACCAAGCACACTATAGAAGTTGGATATTAGGGACTGGCTTTCAGTAAATGGAGCTACATTATACTCTCAGCTTACCATTAAGATTCAAAGATATCTTCAGAGGATTTTCACTGTTTGTGGCAGTGCCTCAGTATAGGAAACTGATTACACTGCATTATTTACTTTTCTCATGTGAGAAACAGCAACCAAACACAAAAATCAAATCTCATTCTTACCAGATTTAGTACTGAAGTTACAATCTTTCATGATTTTATTGTGGTTCATAGTTACAGCTGAAAGCATTCACTACCCATTCAGCATTAAAACTAATGTGCTTTGAAATTAATGAGCCAGAATGAAGCTCAGACCTTACAAGGTTGATTTAAGCTTGTCCTACTCCGTGTTTTCCTGGAGTTTTACATTATGCAGATTGCAAGTGATGATGTGAAGCTGACGGAAAACCCATAAGACATGAAGCCAGGTCACAGTTGTGGAAGAAAAATTAGAAGAGCTGATGATCAGAGGAAATGACCCTACCTTGTTTTTCTCAGCAACTCATGCAACTTTTCTTCCTTCTAATGTGGGTTTTTGCAGAGCTGTTACTTTTATCTCTTCAATGAGATTATTTGAGACATAAGCTCCTTTAGAGCTAAAAAGAAAAGATTTCCCCAGATAAACAGGAGGAAAAGAGAAAGGCAAGAAAAAAAAAAAAGAAAAGAAAAAGAGGAAAAAAAATTTATGGTGCTTTAAACTCTGAATTGGATTCCTACTGACTAAAGTGCCTTGTACTTTATTCTCGATATAGATGGTTCATTACATAATCACATTCCATTTGAAAAAATATATTTTAACAGTAATTATTCTGTCATTCTGCATTACCACTAATGCCACAGAGAAAAGACATGAGGAAAAAAACAACAAAACGAAACAAAAAACCTGAACTGACTCAGTGCCTATCTCATATATTTCAAAACACTTTGAAGATATGTTTACCTCACCATGTGTGTGTTTTGTATCTGTACCACAGTATTTTTAAAGTGATTATGAAATAATGTTTCTCACATTTTAAGCACTCTGTGTAATGCACTGGCATTATGTATATATATAACATGCATAGATGTAGCTATACATTAAGTATATATGGTGACAAATTAAATATGAAGTATTATTATAAATTTATATCATTTTATGTTATTAAAATAATAAATCTTTACAAAATATTTCTATTTTTTTCTCATATCTGGAAATTTAATATCTGAACACTCACAAATAGCAGTAAGAGAAAGACTGGCATTATTTAAGATAATAAACTGTTCAGAGCACAATAATACTGTTTTGTCTGTATTCGTCATCATTAAACACTACTTTAATTCCCATGCATTTGTGCAAAAAGTTCTTTAGAGACTAAGATGGTGTTGATGAACCTTTTTCACAATTTGTGCCAATGTTTGTCTACCCTTATCTGCTCTTTATTCTCCTTCTGCTCCTTACAGCCTCTAAGGAACATCCTTATATTTTAGCTGATGCTTTGAACTCTTCCTATAGCCAGCCACTGCTTGCTGGACAGCGTGAGCAGAAAAAGCTCCATAGCAGCCAAAAGAGACCAGATATCTCAAGCACTGTTTGCACACCATTTGCAACAGCGTTATGTTACAGCTTCATCATCCTCGTCATATGATCAGTTCTAGAAAATTTCTGCCTCTGCAGGCCTAAAATCCCTAAGGCACTTCCTTCTGTTTATAGACATATAATCCCTTTCCTTCATTAACACTGAACAAATGTTTACCCCTGCTGTGCTACTTCAGTTCCCCAGGCCAGTGCAGGGAATGAGAGATGGTTCCAAAATCTTCACAGTGTGCTGCTGCTGGATGTAGAGATGAGTGGGATTGGTCAAGCGCTGTGCTTCTCTGTTGGAAAGATCAAATCTTCTTGTGTATGTCACCCTTCATATAAGCATATTTAAAAAAATGGTTTTATAAGCAAGGCTCATGCATCTAAACCATGCAGAGGTAGGAATGAATTAGGTGAAAATGTGATGTGCAAACCAAATACTATATATTGCTTATAGCTCTTATACACATACCTTGTAAGTGCCTCTTACTCTTGGGACTGCCTATTTCAAACTCAGAGTCTGTACCTTCATTACCTGTTTTCACATTTTCCTTTGTAGTCTGTTATTCAGTGCACTGCATGCCAGAGCTGTTTGACACATCCCACAAAAGGTCTTTGTAGCGGTAGAGTCCAGTGCTCTGTTTTGCATAGATAAAATATTTTCCAAGTGCAAGCCACAGTGCATTCATCAGACTTGCTCTAAAAGCTAAATCTCTTTCTTGCTCCTTGGCTTCTACACTCAGACTGAAAAGTATCATAATCAGAATGATTCAAGGGACTCAAATCCTATTATTTGTTATTAATTATTGAAGCTTAGGCTAGAAACAATATTGTCTCTTTCTCCCTCTGGAGTTGCTCGGCTGAGCTGTGTTACATGCACTAGGCCTGCAACAGCTTCTCTAGCTGCTCTACCACAGGAGAAAGATGAGAGAGACCCACAGATCTGCAAAAAGGGGAGAGTAGATCTGCCACATGGGCTCTTTGTGCACCTGCTGTGGTTTGCTGTGAGTGGATCTGTGTGTCATGTTCTGCTGGTGGCTAACCTGTAAGAACCAGTCAGCACACATTGCAGAGCTACATCCCAGAAGTCTCTGTGTCAAGTCAGACCTTAGCTACTATTTGGAACTAATTTTATTTTTTGTTCTGTGAAGCCACAAAATATTTTTTCCTGCCAAGGTTGGAGAAGCTCTTGGAAATGATCTCCCAAAAGCCTGGCAGCTTTGCAACTCCTATTCAGGAGCAAATGTCTTGTGTGATCTTTCTATTTTAAAAATGGCTTTGTTTTGTTTTTGTTGTTCCCAGAAGAACTGTACAGACATCCCCTTTCACTGCTCATCTTATTTCATAATGAAAACACAGGGTTTCCATGTCTCTAAAGATTTCCTGTAGTTGAGGCATGGCTTTTATTCAGTGCACCAATTTGTATTTTGACATTGTGCTTGATATTCCTTGTGCACAGAAGATATTTTCTTACACAGCCCTCTCTACAAAAGATTTAAGTGTTTTTGTTGCTGCAGTTCTGGTTTTCACGCAAGGAACTGTTTTTCATTTCAAAGACATCACACCAAGATCAAATTGATATACTTATGCCAAAAGACATTGTATTTCCTGTGAGCAATTATGGAAGGAATAAAATTTAAGACAAAGAGCTGTGAGAGTCTGGGAAAACTCACATGGTAGAGACATTGACTTTTAAAGCAGAAAAATAAAGCGTTACATATTCCACTCGTATGTGATAGCGGAGTTTAATTAAAGTCAAAAGGGGAAAAAATATTTAAAGTAGTGTGTTTGGATTAGACCAACTAGAGACTACACGAAGTCAAATAACAGATTAAGACATCAAATAAGAGTGATTGTATCATTGGCAGCATCACCCTCATGAATATTTAGCCTTTAATTAAATATAGAAGTCTACCCTAATTCTTCTGTCACAAAATACACATTTCCCATGCACAAGCACCAACGTAAAAAGCATCCCACAGAAAATGGCACATTAGGAGAATATACTGCAGAGTGGCCTGGATCAGGATATGAAAGTCTTGGAATGCTCTTCCTGTTGCAGAAATCAATTACTAGATGAATGATTTTTTCAACTTCTGGCTTAACAGATAGCTTCTGTCATCTAAGGACAAATGAAGGCCAAATGTTATTTTACAGAAATTCTTCTGAGGTATACATGAAAAAGTTATCAGCCTAAGCATGCTGGTTGAATTATCTTAGATCTGTTTTTTGTATTGTTCTGCACTTTACACAATTATTTCTCCTTGGTAGTATCATAACCCACTTCTCACAGACATACATGGTGTGTTTTTACATCTTCAAAGACAGATTTCACTACTTTTTAATTTTTATAGTCCTGTAAAAATGCTGTATCCTCATATAGTATTTTTAATTCAAAAAATAGTCTCCATCTACTCCCTTCTTCTAAATCCCAGAGATTTTCACCACTTTTATCACTGAATCTAACTGCTCACCTGTCTTCAATGAATGCTAATCCTTTCTGGATGTACCATGAGAAACAATGGATGAAACACTGCAATATGCAGAATCCTTCATTACAACATATGATATCAAAATAATACTAAACTTATTTGACTTGTTAGTTAACATCATTCATCCCTTCCTCAATCTCTCACTGAGATCAGCATGAAGAAAATGGAATAAAATTGGAACTCACGGTCAGACGATATTGGTTTTTTTTCACAGTATTAAGAATCGGATTTCACTGAAATGTAGTTAACGACATTGTGATTTGTTATGGCAGTGAAAAAAAACCCAACTCCTTTTCTTTGTAATACCAATCTCTAAATTAGTGATAATAAATAACCATCACGGTCTACTAACTTTTATTCTTCAATGTTTTACAGTGATTAAACTGCTCTGATCAATAGTTCACTGTATTCAAACAACTTTATGATGTTTTACTCTTCTCCACTATCAGGTTCTACTAAGCAGAAAAATCATAATCTATTATTTATTTCATATTTCTTCTTCCATCTAAACTATTATTACAGTCTCATATCTGGGAAAAATAAATGCATACATATACACACACACACACACTAAAAAGAAAAGAGTAAGTTGGATGAACTTACTGATTTGACAAATTGGCTCGGTTTCACAACTAAATACTTGACAAACAGATTGAAATAAGAGACCTAAATATTATCTATGTTTGCGCAAAGAAGTATTAGGAGCAAAATCTTGGCATTTTCCCTAATTTCTAAGGCCTAAGTGTGCTGGCACTGGCCATATGAGGTTTTGGTCAAAATCATTTGATATCATTCATGTGCAAAACCAAATGGGAGTGAGTTCATCATCAGCTGACTGAAGCATAGTGTCTGGACTCCCATTGAAAAGAGGGAGAGGAAAAACATCAAAGAGCACATTTTGTTTTGCACCCCTTGTTTAAGAACATGCCAGGTTGAAACTCTTCAGGGCATACTTTCTCCAGAGAACAAAGGCATTATAACTGACTTCCCAGTGAACTCTCCCTTCTTCACATTGATTTTGCAAAACACTCAGAATTCTAAATTGAATTCTGTTTTTAAACACAAGATTTCTGAGTTAGTAACAATTTTCTCATGACTTACATGAGTGTAAATTATTATACCAGGGGATATAATATATAGGAGGATGAGGTTGCTAACTTAATTAATTATAGATATGCATGACTACAAGTGAATGGATATTTTTGTCCTTTTTTTTCCTGCTTTCACCAACTAAAGCAGAATTGGCTTTACATCGATATACCCTCATGTACAGCAACAGCTTCAGCGTATGGAAATAAACATCTACAAAAGAGAACAAATCAACATTACAGGAGAAAATCAGCAGTTAACTTTTCTCTATGCTGATGAACTCTGGCAAATAGGCTGAAAAAAGTCCCCAGAACACAAAAGCTGGTTGGAGTTTGACCCACAAACTCACTTTGCATTAAAAGTTTGATTGTGCTCACTAAGGCTTGAATAAAAATGTCAGCTAAACAAATTTAGAAACAGTGAACAAGCAACCGATGGAAAATTAAAACTTAGTGTCACCATGGGAGCTTTAAGAACTGCTGCAATTAAAGGGAATGCTAGTTTAGAGCTCTGTGTCCCCATCTATTCTTGAACTGTTTTATACAGGGTGAGGGTGTGAGGTGTATCTTCAAGGATGACTAGAAGGCCACATGAGAGGGTGAGATGTATTAAGGAGTTGAGAGGGAGAGTTCATTGAACAGAGAACTGAATACTACATATGGTGGTCTGAGAAAATTTATTTTGAAGTGTTGGATAGGAAAAAAAATATTCTATATTGTTGCCTGAAAATATAGACAATCTTTCTTCCTTTCAACATGTGTCATTTTAGCGGTGATATAGCAAGTCACAAAAAGAAAGAATCAAATAAAGACAAAACCTGTGTTGTGACTGATCAGTGGAAAGCACGGTTTGTGTTTCTATAGGAAAAGAGAAGCAGGACCACCACTAGCTTTTCTCCAGATAACTTGTTCAGATTGAGGATCTGGATGTTCATGCAAGCACGGCAAGACAAGTACTGAAACAAAAATCCCCAAAACTTTTGCCTTCCTGAAAGGAAAAACTCTTTTTAAAATAAGAAAGGAATAAAATATCTTGTCAGCACAGGCTGGAAAGGGAAAAATTGCATTCTACTGAAGAAAGCCCTTGTTTCTACTTTTAATTGCTTGGCACTAGTATAGTGGAAGAGGCTTCTCATAAACCACAACTATTGTGAAGATTTGTGTGTTTGTCTGGAAATTAGTAAACAGGAGATTCCTATAGACTCAGATCCGTACCATTGTAACCTGAAGCTGAAGCCTGTAAGAATGAATGTCATAGTTTTTATCTCTCAGCAGTTTATCCTAAAATTGTGGAAACCAATACTGTAACCCACAATTGATTTCCCACATACATGCTGGCACTTCAGAGTTTTGTAACTATCTAGAGGCATGTAATAGATTACGCAGAAGGAAGAGAATATCCATGGCCAGCTGGAGGCTGCTGGAGGGTCAGTTGGAGTCTACAGGAGGTACCCTATTGCCTTTCAAAACACATTTCCTGTTTATCAGTAAGCACTGAATCACCTCTTTTGTTTTCATTGTATACTCTATCACATTAAACATGTTGAATCACATTAAAAGTTGATGTGTGAATGTCTATGCTGTAGCTACCTGAATTCAGATGTCGTAATCTAGACTTGAATTCCAACCCTTATTATACTTCTGAGAAATCACAGAAGCTGGCTGTTCAAACCCAGGAATTGTTCTAAACACGTATTTTCAGTAATGTCTTCTGCTTATGCATGAGCTTTACTGGACACAGCACTACTATACCTAGCCGTACTGGCTAGTTGCATTTACAAAGTCCTAGTTACTGGTGCAGCTCTGGGTGAAGAAAATGTTTGTAAAGTAAGGCATATAAAACTGTCAGAGGGAGAAAGACATTTGGATGTTTCATCTGAAGTGAGAGTGCTCAGTACTAGATAGTTTTTCTTGAAATGTTGTGTCAATAACAGGACAAGGAAGCCTTTTTGATTTTTATTCAGCTCAGGTGCTTTAATTTATTAGTAAGATTTTCTGAAAATTGCCCCATATCATAAGCTCTTACGCAGACTCAAAGTTGTTTAAAGGTTGACCTCTTTTTGTCTTCGTTGTGCTAAGTTTAAAATTGGGCAAGAAGTATAAGCTTTTGTGATCTGCCTAAAAGGATGAATTTTCATCTGTGCAGAAGAAAACTGTCACTAATAGAGAGCTTTCATTGTTTATTATTTTCCATAATATTGTTTTCTATTATCCTCCCTACTGTGAATCCAACTCAGTGATTGAGTCATAACTACAGCATATGTAATGAAAAAGAACAAGTCACAAACCACAAGGCTGAACAAAAAGCCACCAATCTCCCAAATGCCCTATACAAACTTCATTTCAGTCTTTTTAGGTTATTTTGGTTCATGAAGAGAACTTCAGTTAAATGAGTGTAAAAACCACCTCAAATTCACCTCTGATGTAATGCCTATTCTTACAAGGGACAATACTTCCCAAAGAAAAGGAGCTATAATAAAACATACAGGATAAAAAGCCTATCTAGGCTCAAGTTCTGCACAAGTTGTTTTAAGAGAGTGGTGAGCAAATTCAGACACCTGGAAAGCTACAAAACCATCTCAGACCTTTTAAAGATTCAATAGTATGAAAAACATTTAAAACAGCAGAAGTGGAGACTTTTTTTTAATTATTATTTTTTCATTTTGTTCTACTTCACCCTAAAAAAAAAAAAAAGGTTATTTCTGTTTAAAAATGGTTTGGTTTGGTTGATTGGTTTGGTTTGGTTTGGTTTGGTTTTGTTGGTTTTGTTTGTGTGTGTGTGGTTTGTTTGCTTTTAATGTTTTTACTTAAGTTAAGCCAAGGTTCTTCTCAAAATACAGGGTGTTTCAAAAAGATAGAACAATTTGAAATCTGTATTGCTTTGAAATTGGGTCCATCTTTTTGAAACACCCTGTAGTACACTTTGTGTGTGCTTTTTAGATACAGATGACACTCTTAATACAGAGATTAATGGCTAAATGTACTTCCATTTTAATTTTTATGTATTTCCAAAAACAATGCCTTTCTAAAATTATCTTTTCCTCATCTGTCTTACGAAGAATTTTAATTGAAAAACAATGCATTTGGCAACTCAGTCAAATCCAAAGCCACCTGATTGTAACCCAGAACTAGCACTATTTAACTAATGATATTGTATCACCTGAAAATTATTGACATGAGATCGTGAAAGTAAAACCTGCAGACTATGGTTGCTCCGCATTGAATTTATTATCCAGGATAGTGTTCTTAGGATCCAAAAGGAAGGAAGCAGCAGTCAGAATTCTTTATAGACATGAAAGTAAGACATTTTTATGCTTCCTATAAAAGACTATTATTTTGAACAGTCTTAACACACACGTTAGTGTGTTTCCATTGCAGTATTGCCTGCAGTAGAACAAAGTGTTATTGAATATGCAACACAGAGATAATATAAAAGGGATTAAAGTTATTAACCTTTATTTGAAGTTTAGATATAGCATGGCAATTACAAGGTTTTTTTTAAATAGTAAAAATATAATCACATCAACAATTAAAATAGGTGAAAAATTAAAAACTAAATTATATTTCAGAAGGTTAGGAATTAATTAAGTTGCACTGTGGCAACATCCAGTGTACTTTTTGAAAAACATCTACAATTTCAGGAAGGCTTTGTAAATAAAAAGATTTTCAAATTCCAGCTGAGCTCATCTGTTTATGACCACATGCTGTGCTGTTTTTCTCTTCATGACCAAATACATTTCATCATGAAGAAAGGCGTAACAAATTTGCATGAAACACTGGTGTAAAATGCAAAGTTCTAGCTCATGCAGTCTTGTGGTACTGGTACATTTGAAATAGAGAACAATAATTTAAGAGAATCTTTTAATGAAATAATTGAACTGATTAAACTTTATTTCTAGTAACTTGTTTTCAATCAAGGAATCAAAATAGGAATAGGATGATTAATAGTTATTCCATCTATTTTTATATTCTTATATAGAATTTATTTACATTATTTTATCACACATTTATATAATTCCTGTTTCATTTACCAAAACATGGTGGCATTTGAATAAACACTTGAGAATACTCCAAATCACTGCAACAAAATTGAGCAAGCATGCCAAAGCACCATTCAATGAACAGTGGAGGCTTCATAAGGAACCAAATAAATAGCTAAATAGCACATAAATAATGAAGCTAATAAATAGAGTAAATTAAAAAAAAAAAAAAAGAAAGAAAAAAGTCTGTGAAGAGTAATAAGTACCCCTTCATATATGTATCTTTTTATTGGTAGTACTTGGGGATGTGCTAGGCATTGTCAGACATAAACTAGTATATTGTATGAACAGGGCCAGCTAAATACAGGCAGAACAATTGTGTGTATGAGCAAGAGCAATGTAGGTCAAATTTTTCCTTATTCCTGCACTTCAAGGAATGGTCATAGTGGTTATGGTGAAATAGTTATAACTGCTGACAAATTTAATGTCCTGGGCAAATGAATTGTTTTCAGTGCAGTTTCCTTGGGGAAAATTTTGTCAATGATCTGTTTAGTCTTTTTTCCTTCTTCTTTAAGTAATAAAATGACATATTAGAAACAAACAAACCCTGTGTTTGAACTATAGCTAAATAAATAATTTCAGCAAAGCATTCAGCATTCAGCAAAGTGTTATGCTCACCAGATTGTTTAGTTATGTCTGAATCTAATCTGCATTATCACAAATCAGGGTGTTTTTTTAAAGTAATGATTCCTAGATATTTTGAATGCAATCCTTCTATCCTTGTTGTTATTGTTGTTATTATTAGAATCAGTCCCACTAATTTTGTTGGGGAATAATGAACTATTCAATATTAACAAAACTTGTTGAACTGCTTGTTCATGTACCTTCCCACCGACTATATAAAATGACAGTGTATGTTCTGTATTTGTTGCTCTTAACTGTATTTATATATTTTAAATGCTATTTGTATTCTTTTGCTAGTTTTACACATAAATAAAGTTACCATTTGACCTGAAAGGCTTCTCCCTATCTTCTTCTTCCCAATTACAGCAATCTGAGAATTTTATTGAAGCAATTTATAAATGCTGAGGTCTTTATAACACAATACAATATTCAGTTTAGACAGTTTGTCTTCATTGCTTTAAGAATCAAGTTATCTTTTTTCTTCCCTAAAGGAGACACATAGGAAGATGGATTAACTATCAAATAGAATTAAGGAAAATGCTATTACATCACGCAGTGCACAAAATACAGATTTTCTTAACAAACAGCCTACCAAGAAGTTAAACAAATAATTTGGTGAGAAAATTAAAATACCCAGGGATGTTCCTTTCCCCATCTTCCTCTCTGTCTCTGTATCTCTTTCCATCTCTTGGACAGCTTGTGCAAGGCTGATAAGTACATTAAAATGTGTTGTTGGTTTTTAACTTTAGTCTGCCTGATTACTCTGCCTGAAGCTTAAGAGGGCTTAAAAGGGCATAGGCCTTTTGTTAAGTCTGTTCCCAGTAATGAATTTCACCTTTTCACCCAGGAAACAAATATGAGGTTTAAAACCTGAGGTGGGTAAATAGAATTTGATAGATTTCAATGCATCCCTAAGGGTCAGGATAAAAGCACTAGATATAAGCAAGACAGCATTGAGATTGTTTATACCACCAGTGAACTTAAGATATGGAGTTATTAATGCATCTGGAACCTTAATTCTGACAATTTAATTTGATATTTGTATTAAAAGAGAACTCTTAATCAATTACAAATGTTTAAGTAGTGTAATGCAAAACCTCCAAATGGTAGTAGCATTTGTGTGTCTGATAAAAATCATGGCTGCCTTAACATAGGATAAATCTGTAGCTGCAGTACTGCTAACTCCAGTTTCCTTTGAAAACTCTTTCTTAAGATAAAAACTTGCATGTACTTTTGAAGAAGTACACTCTTAGTCTTTAGAAATCACTCTGCCTTTGACTTGACTTTTTTGAAGTCAGTACAGAAAAGGGAAAAAAAAGGGGTTTTTTTCATGTTCTGTAATGAAACACAGTATTTTCTTTTCCTTACCTGCCCCCTTCGAAACCTAAGAAATCTTATATCAGCCATTCTGCTGCACCAGAGTTACAATAAATGAAAACTTAAATGCTTTGACTGAAACCATCTGCTTTGTTCTATGTAAAACAAGGGAATCCCTGTGAACTAATGAGATCTTATTGCTATATTAAATTTGTCAAACACTAAGGGGATGTGCATAAAATACTACTAAGTTTAAGGTTAGGTATTCAGGGTGCCTTTTTTCTGAGGCTCTGCAGTTGACTGGAGATTGTTCTTCTTGCTTGACAGCAACCTAATAACCTTTGCATTAAAATTAGTCAAAGGCTTTCATTTCAATGAATGAGTGCTGGAGTAAACTGTCTGCTGGACAAGTTATATCTTCAAGGAGTATTTAACTTCCGTTATTTAAATATTTTTTTTAATTCCACTCAAGTTTTCATAACTTGCTTAAGGTCAATAAGCCTGCAGAACAACACAGTCGTAGTCTGCAAGCTACAGTCTATTACTACAGTAGTACATATCTATGATTTGCAGCTATAAACTACAAATACTGGTGACAGTAGCAATCTCTTTTCCACGGCTTTATGAGTAATTATCATGTCCCCCAGCTATTACCAGGACCATGGAAAAGGTCTGCTAAGCTTTAACCACTATGCAACTAGGAAAAATGTTGATCTAACCCATGCTTGCCTTGCAAAGTGCCCAAGACCTCAACAGCAGAAACCTTGGAAAATATTTGTTTTCTTTTTATCTGGTATGCCTGAGATGGGCAGCATGAGAGACAGCTGGCTTTTTTTCTTCAAGCTCAAGGAAGGTAGTCAAGGTTCAGCAACCTGCTTGGCTGTCTAGAGAAGATTCTGGAATCTCCAGCATGCCTGGGGAAGAACCTGTATGGACTGCAGCTGGTCTCTTTAGAGCAAAACTGTATAGACATCTCACTCCTGGTTGGTACAGGTAGCTTCCCACCTCTGAACCTTACCACGAAATCAGAAATCTACTTCTGTCTATGCACAGTAGGGCAAGGAGTGTGTCTAGAGTCTGAATCTGGGAACAGGAGTATATGCAACAAAGGGTTTACTCACAGAAATCCCATGCATCTGTTTGAAGACTAGACTAATATTTCATACTGGTCCAGTTTGATTTCAGAAACCATTAAGCCAATGTTCCGTAGAAAAACTTTAAATTTATTCATTTTTATGACAATTCTAAATGTAAATATAAACTTAAATATATAAAAAGAGAAGGGATAGGCAATGCAGAAGTTGGCAAACAAGGGACCACATACAGTGAAGAGAGAAATAAACTTTTAAAGATTTTTTTTTTTCCTCAAAACTATTGTGGAGCTATATAAGAATCTAAGAGTGTCCTGGTTTTGTTAAAAAAAAGTTTCTCTTTCAGTGAATTTTGCCTGTCAGCTAAAGCCTTCATATTAACTGCATTTTCCTGGAGAACCAGACACATATTTTGGTAAACCTAGCAATGGAATGCAAACTTATTGATAAGCACAGATGGACATCTCGCGAGAGGGGCGACGAGAAACAAGTGACCAAGAAACTGACCAACTGTGTATAACATTCCATTCACATGAATACTTCATATAAAAGTGCGAGATCATGAGGATCTCGTCCCTTTTCCTTTTTCCTTATGGCTGACATTAGGAGAGGACCTTGCTAGTCGTCCCTGCAAACTGAGGCCTAGTGAGAGACTGAATCCAGCTCCGATTGACTGCAGAGTCTAATCCAGGACTTTGGTTGCCGGCTCTGCAGTTGCTGAGACTTTCAAGATTGGTTTTGTATATTTTGTATTATTTTCTCTATTCTCATTAGTAGCATTAGTAACACATCTTTAATTTTTTCCAGCTCTCTTCTCTCTGTCCTTCTTTTCCTCCCAATCGCCTCTCCTTAGTGGCAAGGGGGGAGAGGGAGGGGCAAAAAGGGGGAAGTGGGGGGGGGAGAGGGGATTAACAATACATCTGCCAGGGTTTTATTGTCACCCCGCAATCTTAACCCTCGACAAAGAGTTATTTATCTTGAGTTGTCTTACTACAGGAAATGAGATCAAAATAGTCTAAAGATGCACATTCTGCATGTGACTGTGAAAATAGAAAGCAGGATGAATTTTCTTCCTGCATGTTTATTAGAATTTTTTTTATGTAACAGAAGTAACATACTTTTTACTTTCTTCAGAGTAACAGATCTCTGATATAGATCATACTTAACAGTTTCCTAGGGGTTCTAATTCTTTGTTTCAAGTCAATGAAACTTGAGTAAATGCTTCAGTGAAAGTGTTCTTTCTGTTGCCATCAAACAAAGAATTTAACAGTCTGATTTCCTGGGAACATTTTATCTCTCTATCATTTCATGTTGCCTTGGAGGTAAAAAAAAATCAGGTAAAATTGAAAAATTAAGACTGCTAACAGTTATGTAAATATAATAAGACACTATGCTGATCTTGTTCTGTTTGCTTTAGCCCTCAGGATGCCTTTACCAACAACAATGAAATCTTATTCCTTAACACCATTCTGCAAAGGAAACTATGCATTCAGATAATGGCTAGCTGTCCACTGTGCTTAATAGCTTCTGGATTAGTCAAGGAAACAAGCTACCAATCCAGTTTGAATACAAGAACAGAAACATAAAATGAAGTTTATCATGTATATTGGGAGAGTTGGGCAGAAAATGGATGACAATAACGGTCTTTCAGAGATTTGCTCGTTTGTGTAATATATTAAAGAGTAAATATCCTCTCTGGAAAATAAACCTTTGAAATTATACCTTACCACTCTGGTCACATTCTTCTTCTTATCTGTACTTGAAATAGAAAAGTAATTTTGATAATTCCAGCTATACAGTATCAGAATATGATAGAATACCAAGGAATATTTCAAAATTACTCTGTACTGGCTCATTCTCAAAATTGCTATGTACTGGCTCATTCTATTGCATGTCTTGACAGAATGGCAGAGATAGGATGAACTGAACTGTCCTAGATTAGGACACTAAATGTTTTTGATGTGCATCCAGAGCCAGCTGTTGTAAACCTATTAAATTTTTTGTGCTTTAAATCTCCTACTGTCACTTCTGGTCTTCTTCCTCCTGCTGAGTATCACCTGACATCATAAATAGTTATTTTGAGGGTGAAACAACTGTGAATCTTGTACTTTAGTCTTTTACAGTTTTGCTCTCTTAAAAGCACAAGTAATTTGCAGCACTGGCTTAAAAAATCAAGACGCAGCTCAGAGAGCAAGTGTCACGGAGGCACTCCACAGGTCAATTTAAGGGACAACAAGGTCCAAAAACAACTTTTATTGAACCGGTGAAAAACAGGGTTTTAACACTCCAAAAGTGACTTAAATACAGGTTCGGATATCAGTTGAGGAAAATTATTGAGAGGGGCAGCCACTAATACAACAGGCGGCCGGAGCCGTCCCTGTGTCCCAGAGAAATACACACTTGCCTAAGCACGGTGCGGGATTATTTTTTAAGAGATACACGCACTCGTAGTGAGTACGGGAAGTGTACACTCGCGATTGTGCTAGGGTAAATTTATAATACACCCACAATCCTGCGAGAGTTATTTTACTTACACGTGCAAATGTGCACGGAATCCTACACGTGCTTATGTGGAAGCACAGGAGGAAAATACACTCGCGATTGTGCGAGGGGCTCTTGGCGGCCTCTCGCGATTGTGCGAGGAAATAAAGTACTTGTGCAAATGTGCACGGAAAGAAAATACACCCGCGATTCTGTGAGGATTAATTTTACACGCGCTCATATGGAGCGCGGAAAGTTATACGTGCATATGTGCACGAAAACTATAAATATACTCGCAATCCTGCGAGAAGTTTTACTTACACACGTGGCGGCAAGGCAAGCGGAGTCCCCATCCCCGGAAGGGGGGCTCTCGGCGGCAGCATCTTGCTCGTGTTCCGAGAGACCCGTGGCAATGGGCGGAGTCTCGACAAGAGTCCCGTTTTTATACTGGCTGATCAGATCTGACTGTAGGCATTCTGGGAGCTTCTCTGCACCCCCACACTGTCTGTGGGTGCCCCTGAAGCCTCCAAACATCCCCCACACTGGGCGCGGCTCAGTGTGCCTCGACACTCCCTTGTCCTAATGGCCCTGGCCAGGGTGCTCTGGGGCCAAACAAAAGAAGCTGTTAGCCTCAACTAGCAGAGAAAGAGGGAGATGTGCCCACTCCTTCCATACTGAAGGAGGGAGGGGGAGAGAGGGGGGGTTGCATTCTGCCACAGCAAGCAAAATATATTAGACCACCATGCAAGTTTATGTGTCTCAGGAGGCCTACCTGCACTCCAGGGACGAGTAATGGAGATTATTTATGCCCCTAAATAAATAAATAAATAAATAAACAAATAAAAAAAAAAAAAAAACAGAAAGATCTGTATGTGCAACTTGATTCCTAACTCTTTCCAGAAATCAGACAATCCCTAACTAGGCACAAAGATCCATACCATGGCCTTAGACCTAGACTTTACTTTTAAGCTGAAGAACTGTTGCTTAACAGAAAACTACATTGTTCTTGTCTCTGAAGTCTGAAACTTCAAAATCCAGCCATACTTGGCTATGGATAAGATCTCTTTTCATTATCATATTGAAGTTTTTCCTTCTAAGATATAGAAAAACTACAAGTCTTCAAAGTCTGTTTAAAATTATTTTTTAGTTTAATGATATAGACAGACATCCTAAAACAAATGTTGAATTCGCAGAAACTTGTGAGTAGAAACTACAGATACAAGTTTTATAATTATTCTGATACCTTAAATGTATCAGAATGTATCATCAGCTAATTTTTACAATGACATGTTAAAACATGCTAATGGATTAAAAGCAATTCTAAAAGAAAATAAAATAGTAAACATTCCTCAACAATAAAACTAATTGAAAAATTGAAACATGACAACTCGCTGAAGAACTTTGGCATAATAGTGGTTTTATGTTTAAAGCTGTCCAAACAGTCCAGGGGAGCACTGAGATAGTCAACAGATTTTTTGCATACATAGTTATAATAATAGAATATAATTCTAAAGGAATGTAATGACACTCTATTGTAGAGTAAGTCTCAGAATTTTATAACTTCTAGTGACTATACTATTATAAAATTGTAGAATTTAAAGAAATCTAGGAATCCCAGGAAAGCAAAGGTTTCAAATTTAATATGAGAGATATACAATTTTAAATGACATCAGCCTCAGCCAGTAATATTAGTGTAGTATATATAAGATGTCAGATAGAAACTCAACAATTTAAAATGCATGAGAGAGAAAAGTAGAGGGAAATTGTTCTTTTGAGATAATTTTGCAATGTGGAATTACCAGAAAAGAAGAGCTGCCAATGAAACAAAATTACTGTAATATGTCATTGAAAAAGAGAAGAGATGAACACAAAATGCTTAAATTTGTCTTAACAATTGATTTGTCCTTTTTCTCCATTTCCTTTGGCTTTGAAAAGCAGTGTATACGCTTAGCAGATATAAAATTAGCTCCAGGTGGCTTAATGAAGGGAAACTCAAAACAATGTTTTGAGCCAACTTTTATATCTTACCTTGTCTATATTGACTCAGGGTGTATTCCTTTATATTGCTAAAGGTATGCCATAGCTGCTTCACATAGCAGTATAATACGGAGATACCTACTCTAGTTCTGAATAATCTAGTGCAGGTTACAGAATTGACTGTGTGCAAGAGATTGAGAAAACTGGCCTCTAGTGTTCACCTGGAGTTCAATGTCAAGCTAGCTCACCCAACAGTTGTTTGAATGCCTCTGAAATACATGACAGTTTGCAATGAAAAATCATGCCTATGTTCTGCCGCGGTAGGAACCAGAAAATGTATGAGGTGTAGTACAGCGCAAGATGTAAGGAGTATCAGGGCCTGAGTGGCTGGATTCTGTGCTTACAGAGAAGGAAGCATCCTATTCCAAAATGTTTAACTTCTATGTTAGGAAGACAAAGGACTCAAGGCAATAAACAACCTCTATTTGAATGGTTTCAACTAAGAATGTATACAAACTATGGGAGGGCAAAAGAGAAACAATACATCTTGGAGGACCAGCAGAATGTATTTCACCTCAGAAAAGAAAATCAGTTTCTGTGCTTGCTTGCATAGCAATAGTAGAAGACACCAAACTGAAAAAAAAAATAAAAATAATAATTTTAAAAGTTTATTCCTGGCGCCATTTTGTTATGTCATTTCATAGAATCACACACAAAATACAGTGGATCCAAAATGTGGTTTTTTTGTGATTTCTGGTGGTGAAGGACTTGGCAATTAGGGCTGACTGCCTGTGGTTGTCGATGTCAGAGGAAACTGTACTCACTCAATGAGTTTCATATGGACATCTGAGTTAAATAATTTGGCTTAAAGGAATAGAAGTTTCCACTGCTGCCCTGATAGAGAACTTGTTTAATTTTAGATTAACAAATAAGAAAGGAGGGAGAGGGAGAGGGAGAGGGAGAGGAGAGGGAGAGGGAGAGGGAGAGGGAGAGGGAGAGGGAGAGGGAGAGGGAGGGAGAGGGAGAGGGAGAGGGAGAGGGAGAGGGAGAGGGAGAGGGAGAGGGAGAGGGAGAGGAGAGGGAGAGGGAGAGGGAGAGGGAGAGGGAGAGGGAGAGGGAGAGGGAGAGGCGAGGCAAGAAAGGAAAGGAAAGGAAAGGAAAGGAAAGGAAAGGAAAGGAAAGGAAAGGAAAGGAAAGGAAAGGAAAGGAAAGGAAAGGAAAGGAAAGGAAAGGAAAGGAAAGGAAAGGAAAGGAAAGGAAAGGAAAGGAAAGGAAAGGAAAGGAAAGGAAAGGAAAGGAAAGGAAAGGAAAGGAAAGGAAAGGAAAGGAAAGGAAAGGAAAGGAAAGGAAAGGAAAGGAAAGGAAAGGAAAGGAAAGGAAAGGAAAGGAAAGGAAAGGAAAGGAAAGGAAAGGAAAGGAAAGGAAAGGAAAGGAAAGGAAAGGAAAGGAAAGGAAAGGAAAGGAAAGGAAAGGAAAGGAAAGGAAAGGAAAGGAAAGGAAAGGAAAGGAAAGGAAAGGAAAGGAAAGGAAAGAAAAGAAAAGGAAAGAAAAGGAAAGAAAAGGAAAGAAAGAAAAGAAAAGGAAAGAAAAGAAAAGGAAAGAAAAGAAAGGAAAGGAAAGAAAGGAAAGGAAAGGAAAGGAAAGGAAAGGAAAGAAAGGAAGGAAAGGAAAGGAAAGGAAAGGAAAGGAAAGGAAAGGAAAGGAAAGGAAAGGAAAGGAAAGGAAAGGAAAGGAAAGGAAAGGAAAGGAAAGGAAAGAAAAGAAAAGAAAAGAAAAGAAAAGAAAAGAAAAGAAAAGAAAAGAAAAGAAAAGAAAAGAAAAGAAAAGAAAAGAAAAGAAAAGAAAAGAAAAGAAAAGAAAAGAAAAGAAAGAAGGTATCAAACAGTATAACTACTTAAAGTCAAAGTTAAGAAACAATTAGCTCTTCTTTCTACAATGAGGTAAAAATAGCTTGGAAATTTTAGAGACAATTTGAAAAATGCAGAATAGTTGGGTTTTTTCCTTTGCCTGATGTAAGGAACTATACTCAATAGAAGCTATTTTGATTTTAAGTAGCTGCTAAGTCTAATATGTCATAGTTTCCATTACTCTGAGGAGGGACTAAGAAAATGGTCCAGTTGGAAAAGAAAAAGCTAGCCTCTCAATGAGTCTCTTTTCTTTCATGTTTCTGTTTCTCCTTTTCTTTTCCTCAGGTTGTAAAAGAGCTATTAAAGCCTGACTACTCTGACTTTCTCTGATATTTGGATTTTAAAAACTCAAACAAACAAACAAACAAAACAAAACAAAACAAAACAACACAACAACAAAAACACCACAAGCTAATAAAAACCAAAACAAACACTTTTTTATAAAGAAAATGGAGCCAAATCTTCAGTTCTCTCCTATTTCTCAAAAATAATGTTAGGAATTGCTTTTACTGTCTATCATTTTTAAGTCCATAAAGTATCCATAAGCTTATTCTAAAGACGTCTAGAACTCAAGAGGTAGGGCATGTGGCTCATACTGGAGACTCTTGATCTCTGTGACATCACCTTTAAATCCCGTAATCCCTCCCTACAAAACTGCCACAGGCTACACTAGAAATTCTAGTTTGGTAAAATACCACGATCGAGACAGATTGCAGCTAGAATATGTTTTACTCTCTGAAACAAAATTTCAGTATAAACGCTGTTACAAGGTCAGATTTGGTTATGGAGCTTCTTCCTTCTGCTCTGCTTTGTGTTGCACATGCATGATCAAACATACAGTATGATGCTCGTTCATGAGGATGTCTCTATCCAATCTCAGAAAGTTAACAAATATACCAAGTATAACCATAAGTTAACAATATACTAGGGTTACTAAGATGGCACATTTGACTGTGTCATTTATTGTTACCTGCTCTTCAGCAATGATGTGAGAGCCCACTAAATATACTCCTCTTTATGAAGACTGTTCCCTCAACTCTTTGAGAAATTTTCTGACTAGCCCAGCTATTTCAAGCATAAAGTGTGCCCTTTCATAGTGCTCTGTGGCTTTTCAAGAAGCACTGCCTACATATTAAAGTAAGGCTCTTATAGCTTTCAAAACTATAAAGATTTTATTCTTCCCTTGGCATTATACGGCAGCTGCTCCATGCTATTTGGCTGATACTGTGTTTCTCACAAAGATACCACCAGACATAAATCTAACTTTTGTAAAATGCAGATAAATGAGTTTTCTAAAAACAATACCTGTAACTACTACTTTGCTTCTTGTGTCAGAAGTGGGTTTGTTTATTTGCTTGATTTTGTGTGCATGTGATTTAGGTTTGTGGGGTTTTTAAGGATGTAATTCCCTTCTAGGAAATATTCATATTTTGTGTTTGTTGGTAACAAGACACAGAAATATTTTTAAATCCTGGTATTTTTAAAAAGTTTATCTAAATAAGGCCTACCATTCAAAAAGCTCCTTCAGTAAACAGGCTTCTCTACTAAACAAGAAGTCTGGTCACCATGATATAAATAGACTCATTATTCATTCTAAATTCTTTGCAGTAAACACCAAAGAAATAATATCTAAGTACCCCTTTTGTGGTTATTTATGGCTCTGCGTATTTCTTCTTTTTTTCTTTTTCCTTCAAAGTAATCTTCCTTTCCCTGTTCCAAATCTTTTTGAACTGAAGAGACATTTCTGTTTTGTTAAAATTGCTATTTTACTATAATGTCCTTTAAAAATCCATGGAAAATTATTCACTATTCCAAGCCTATTGTAACATCAACCTTCTATTGATGGGTAGTTTTACTCATCCTGTTGATTTGTAAGGTCTTAACAGCTACATTTTAAATATTTTTTATTCAAAAATTTGAAAATATTCTTCATAAAACAAACTAGAGTTGCTAATTATCATCAGTTTATTAATTTACTAAATCCCATAATAAATACAAGCATTTATAATTAACTAAAGTTATTAAAGTCACAATACATTTTACTGCCTGAGTGATGAATGTGCTATGTTTATTGAACAAAAAGGAAGGCATATTTCATGTTCATGATGGTGACTCATTTAAATGTTTGAATTATATGAATATTGGCCAGTCAGTTCTTAGACACTTGGATTAAATTCAATTGCATGTCACTGGTATATGGGTATGTGTATAGACAGTAATAGAGAGGGGAGATCAGACAGAAAACAATACTGAATGGTTGCAGAAATAACCATGGATTTAAGGAGGTTTGTGTTGCTAGTAATGCTCAACACTTCTACAAACCAGAACATAGATTACCAAATAAAAAACGGAAGAGCCCATTGATAACAATCACTTCTGAGCAGTTTCTTACAAGTGATTATCAAGCATTATATATAGATTGTGTGGCCAAGGACAAGAAAGAGTCCAGTTTGGCAAGACAGCAATCAAATGCCGTGAGGATAAGATCACATTATTTTCCTGCTATTTTTTATCTTTTTCGCTATGTGATACATACAGTCTGTGTTGTTCCCTCTGCAACACATAAATGAAACAGAGATCCCGTAGAACTGCTTAAAACAGAATGCTGAATCACAGTCAAAAGAGATTTATCATTTGAACATATTTACATGCCTATAGGTGTGAAACAAATGACTGTATAAATAGGACTATCTCACCAGTGACTGGATCCTCAACTGGCAATATCTACATAGCGTTAGTAGCAACAGTAGTCATTCAATTACAACTAGATAGAATATCACTTTGCAGAAAAAGACCTACAAGAGACCAAGTTGAAAGTGAATTGCTAAAGAAGGCAAAACACATATTGAGCTGTCTTCAATTACCCATCACAATGGCATAAAAACCCAAAGCAAGACCCTATAGGAAGTGCATAGTGAAAGGCCAAGAAGCAACAAGATATAAGTAGCAACGAGTTAAAATACATATTAAGAAGAATATTGTTAGCAGTGAGGGATATTGAACATCAGAGCAGGTTGCCTAAAGAGGACTATGGAATCTGCATCCTTTAAGATATTCAGATCCTGATGTAACAGGGTCCTCAGTACCCTGCTTTAAACTGACCTATTTTGACCATGGCGTTGTAGTAGATTATCTCCAAAGCTTTTTTCTGATATAAATCATTCTAAGATTTTCTAACTGCATTTTTAACATTCGACTTTCTAACTTAAAGTATTTTTAACTGTGTGTAGGTGGCATCAAGGGGTGTTTGGCCATGGTTAGTACTATCAACAGAATATTCTATGGAATAAGCTTGTCTGTTTGTTTGTTTTATTGTTGTTGTTTTTGTTCTTGTTTGTTTGGTTTTGTTTTTGTTCTTTTTTCTCCTAGGTACCATATATGAACCCTGTGAAAGTGTTTAAAATATGGATAGATGAAGATATTTTGCACATGGCTTAGAAGTGGACTTGGCAGTGTTAGGTTAATGGTTTGTCTTTTCCAACCGAAATTATTCTCTGATTCTATATAGGCCTACGTCAGCAGATACTGTGCTGATGAAGAATAAGAGGCATCTGTTTCAGACATTAAAGATAAACATTCAAAACATACAACTACATGAGGTCACTAGTCCTCAAGCAAGAATGTTCTAACTAGTACCTTTTGGCTAAAATAGGTGTAAATGAAGGAAAAGAGCAGTTTAGAAGGAAAAAAAAATACAGGGAGCAGAAGGGGAAGAAAAACAAATATTCCTCAGGAAGAAAGTCTAAATCATCTTCATGACTGAATTCTTCAAAGGTGTTAATTATCTCCTTTCAACAGAGAGTGAATTTCCAACATCTATTTGAAGAATAAGATAAGGGCATCATTGGCATTTTCTATAGAGTTGTTTTTAGTCAGCAGCCAGATATTTTTAGAGTAGTTTAGAGTATTTGATTCTCACAGGGAATGTAGTTTTGAGCATTGATTACACACCTGGATATTCAATAGAAAATGAACAATGATGAAGACTTTTCTGTAGAGAAATTTGTATGTTTTAAAGTTAAAAGGGCTTTCCATTGCCATTGGTGCTAATTTAACTGAGGTTCAAACTAGAAACACTTGCAAGTAAATGTCAATATTGTTATACAAACTTGAAGGTCCTATCTCAGCCTACTACCAGGTTAAAAATTAAAAAAAAAAAAAAAAAAAAAGAAAACTCACAAACCCAAAAAAACTCCACACAAACAAAAGCTTTTTTCTCTCCCTGCAAACTCCTAAATTATCCATGTCACAATATGATGATCAATTTAGAGCAGCATAAATCAAGACTGCAGTTGAAAATAGGTGTGCTATGTCCACCTTTTATAAATGCTCTAAATTGAAATTATATCTCCCTTTCCCTTTTTTATCTTCCCCCACCTTTCTTCCAATCTTCCCCACTCACTTGCTCTGACCCCCATCCTCAAACCTCCCAAATAAAAATTATTTTAACCCACTTTATTTTGTCCTACCAGTTCACTGGCTAGCTGTGTGGATATACACATCAGCTCAGTTGAAGTGACAGTAATATACACAGAAATAGAGGAAGAATAAGACACTTTTTTATTTTTTCCTGAGGCAGCGGTGGTTCATACTAAGCAACAAAGTACAAGGCCAGAGAAGATGAAACAAAAAGGCAGTAAGGTTTAGCAAAGGATGTGAGATCCGAGTAACATGTAGGAAACCTAAGGGATGACATTCCTTTTCAGCAAAGTAGCTCATTCTTCATTCACCAGAGAAGGCACAAGTCTGGTGGAAATAAGAGCAGGTTTCTCCTGTAGCAGATCTTTGCTCTGGAGAAAGCGAAATGACATCTTCCCAAGAGAAGCCTGATGACTGCTAAAGTCAGTAGGGATGAGCATAAAAAGGAACATACAGAAGAATGTTAAAGGAAGAACAGGAGATTTGGAGCACAGACCTGATCTAAAACCTAAGCTGGTAAAGAGGAGATTCTTCTGTGCAGTTAGCAAGATTGTCTTCAGTTTGGTATCCTGCTAGAACATAACTTTACAGCTTTTGCAGTCTTCTGAGATGACTATTTCTGTAAAAAGAAAGAGGAATCACAGTTTCACCACAAGTATCCAACTAGTTAAATGTCCTCCTACAATTTTTTTTAGAGAAAGAGGGAGAAAAACAGGAGGAAGATGCACATAGCTTTTTTTTTTCCCCTCTTTCACAGTATGCTTGCTGTATGAGATGTGGGTGAACTAGAAACCTTTCATAGTATTCATTATTCTCAGAGTAATCTCTTCACTATAGTCACTTAAGCATACAGTTATTTATCTCCAGAAGGAGATTATATTAAATTGATTTTTTTTAATCAACAGATAACTATCAAAATTGTTGTGTGTAAGCATACTTAGCTTGTGAAGAAACATTTTTTGCATCTTGTACTCTTTTGTGATCAAAAATAAGGAAATAATAACTATTATTATTGTTCAGGATTTTTTCTTTTTAACAGAAATGAAAATAAACATTGAAATTTCTGATATAAATTTTAAAAGGCTTTTCTTTAGAAAAATATGCACTTGAATTAAAAATAAAAAGTGTTAAGAAAATGGAGCACCTGCAGAACAAACAACAAGTAGCAAAAACAAAACTTTATGTCAAATATTGATCTTTTGTTATAGCTTTGATACAAGATTTCCAACTAGCCCTGCTGATAGCTTATTGATGATGATGGTTGTCCCCGTATATTTTCAGAGGAAAGAAATTAAGAAAAAAGATTAAATCTGCAATTGGTTGAGTTTGCAGGAGGAATAAAGAGCTTATAAACTCTTTCCTGAGACACATGGTAAGTAGCAGTTAAGTATTTGTGCATTAAATCTATCAGTCTTTGCCATACTCAAAAAACAATATTCCTCATAAAATTTTAAACTCATTCAATTCACATTAACTGTAGTAAAGTCTTATTTGAAAGATACTCATGGCACAATTTCCTGTGAAAGAAAACAATGTTTGTCAAGAGTAGGTTACAATATAGGATAAGAGATAATGGGCTTAAATTACAGCAAGGTGATTCAGTCCTGATACTAGGAATACTTTTCTAATAGGAAAAATAGTGGAGTTCTAAAATAAATTGCCTCTAGAAGTTGAAAAAAAAGTATTGGCTTTTAAGACTAGATTACACAAATATTTGTCATGAGTGAAGTTTCTATCTATGGTAGATTTGCTTTAAGTACAGCAGTTAGAGCTAGGGAGCAGATCAACTATTAAGCAGTATGAGAGATCAGCATATAGGTCCAGCCTGTGGTTTAATTAGCATAAATCTTGTACCTTGCCTTGGAAAGTCTGATGATAAAGTGCTCATAGGAAAAAATATCACATATATACCATGGTATACTGCTTTAAATGTTGCTTTGTCAGTCACCATGTGACATATGAAATATTAAGGATGGAGGTGTATGTGCACGCATGTTGTTAGAACATAGTGATTAAGTTGTCATAGTTTCTGGTTAATCACGTTTTGTAAAATTATAAATAAAGACTTGCAATTGTATGGCTAAAGGTAACAGCAAATGCATTCAGCAGTGTGAAAGTATTTATAAATTAAGAAACACAATATCATCATATTTGCCTGTACTGTAGTAAAAATTATTCCAGAAAAGACATGATGATTTGATCTCACCCAAGCACAGAAAGATGTAGACAGAAAGGATAAGAAGAGAAATATTTAAACAGATGACTGATAGGGTCATCATTTGAGTGATTATGCTCAAATAACTTGTGTGTTTTGTTAGAGAAATCATTGTTCTGGCAGAAAACTGCAGTTTGTTTTCAAATATACTACATAAAAAACCCTGCTTAGATCCATGGAGGGGTTCAGTTCTTGAGCTCACTGCCTGGCCTTCTTTCCATAAGTAGAAGAGGTGCAACACTGAGGTATGTTCCGTGCTCATTGTTTGTGACTGTACGCCTTTTGAGCAGAGGAAAAGGCTTCAGTTACAAAGGCAGGGACGGAGAAGGGTGATAACCTCGTGGAAACGATCTGCCTGTTCTCCCAAAAGGATGTTAACAGTTTTTATATTGCACCACCTCTGTCATCTCTAAACCAGCAATTCATTTACTCTTCTCTCAAAAATGAATGTACTGTAGGAGGAAGTGTATAAGGAGAATTTGAGGGGGAAGAAAATCAATCTTATCTTCAGCCAGCAAGCAATATTATACACTAACAGGGGGCAGACAGGACTTGTCCAACATTACCGCTTGCTAAAGAGGAAGGTATCGATTTGTGTTTGCCTTTTTATATTAACAGCAAAGTTTGCCTTTTTATATTAACAGCACTTTCACACATCATAGGATAAGGCTTAAGTGTGTCAAAAAGCAATATACAAACCACAAAAGGTTTGTAGTTTTGATTTGTGAAAGCTATGAGCATTCTGAATGCTTGTTTAAAGGTTTTTCTGTATCATCCATCTTCCTTCAAACCAAGACAACTTTTCTTTGGTCATTGACCTTCCCATAATCTGTTCTCAACAGATCACTTTTCACTACCTAACAAGTCCCACTCATCCTTGATGCTCTGTGATACCAGACTGAGAAGGATCTCACAGACAACCTTTTTTCTTTATAGAACCAATTTTCTGTTTGATGTCCTTGGGCATGCAGGTATTGGCCTCAGTTTGCCAAGCAAAACATAAAAATACCAAGAATTTGGACTACAGATGGGTTGGTACAGCAGTGTATTTTTATATAAACATGAGACAGAGGAATTCTTTACTGTGTGTTCTATATGCCAACTGACTAAACACAAGCCTAATAATCTCACATATCATTTGAAGTCAGACAATTATAACAAAGTTAACCTTCTGAAATTTGTCCAAAAAGGGTCCTCTATTGTCTTGATGCATAAAAAGTCCTTGCATTATTCCTAGTAAATTCCAACATGCCCATAACAAGAGCATTTTTTTGTGTGTATGTCTCAAGATTTATATCTAACTGAAAAGTACACACTTGCCACTATGTGTGGAATGGCCATTCTAGATATCAGAGCACCTTGTCTAGCTTTTGTCTGGCCAGGCTGCCTCAGTTTCCTAGAAACGCAGAAGACTGACAAGCATTTAATGGGATTTAAGGGAAACCCACCAGCTGAATGCCAGATGCCATTCTCTGAGCACTTGAAATGACATTGAAAATGAATGTCTAAGAACTGAATCCTACCCTAGGTAACTCCTTTAGGGTAAGCTGAATTGTCCTCTAAGCTTGGGGCAAAATTCTATTGTCACATGGCCTCCTACTGTCATTTTAGGTATTGTGAAGTGTCCTACCTGGTCTCTAGTGGCACCTCCACAGAGTTAATGGTTTTGTCATAAATCTTGTGCCATATTTGGTAGCCTATGCAGACTCCAGTCTCATAATATCACCCTGCCTTGTCTTGTACCATCCTGGTCACCTGACATTGAAGTACTAGAGAGAGAGTGCAGAGGAGGGTGACAAAGCCGGTGAGGGGCCTGGAGCACAAGTCTTATGAGTAGTGTTTGAGGGAACTGGGAATGTTTAGCCCTGAGAAAAGGAGGCTGAGGGGAGACCTTATTGTTGTCTACAACTATCTGAAAGGAAGTTGTAGCAGGGAGGGTGTTGGTGATAGGACAAGAGGAAATAACCTCAAGTTGCTCCAGGGGAGGTTTAGATGTGATATTAGGAAAAAAAATATTCCTGGAAAGGGTTTTCAGGCATTGGAACAGGCTTCTCAGGGAAGTAGTGGAGTCACCATCCCTGAAGGTGTTTAAAACTCATTTAGATTACATTCTTAGGGACACAGTTTAGTGCTAGAGCTAAGTTAGGTTATGGTTGGACTCAATGATCCAGAGAGTCTCTTCCAACTGAAATGGTTCTGTGGTTCTATGATTAAGATATCTGAATCATAACCTTCCTCTTCTGAACTGGCAGCTAAAAGTTAGACAGGTATTTCCCAATGTCCCAATTGACAGTAGATTCCTAGGTTTCACCAACTGAATTAAACTTCTGTTATATATTATTCTAATTCTTTCTTTTTTGTGTCAAGAGACTGCAACATTGCTGTCATGGATTTTACAAGCTCATATTGTAGTTAACTACATCTCTGACACAATTTCTGAAAGACAAGGTTCAGTCTGTTTGTAGGTAGAAAACTAATATGGGAGGGGAAGTGTACACTCATGTGAACAGTAATACAAAAGCAGAAAATTGAACTTGTTTGTCATGTATCTTGTTAGCACATTTTACTTCAGCAAATATTTATCCTAATTTTCTATAAGGGGATGTTGTCGTTGATATCTACAGAAAGACAGTGAGAGTCACACACAAATAATCTATATTTATAGAATACTTATCTCAGAGTACTTCTTTTCTTTCTAGATTCACATTAGAATCATATTATGAAAGTACCAAGTCAAGAAGACTCCGTGTTTATATGAATGAAAGTTGAAATTTTCAGGCAATGAACCTACCATAGTTCAACTCACATCATCCGATCTTTGCATCTGAAGCTTGGACCTTAGTGATGCATAAATGGTGTAAGTCTCAGTGGACTGAGGCACAGAAGTCAATTTTAGACATGTTTTCTCTTAAGTGGGAAAACAGCTGAAAACAAATTATCTTTTTTAAAATTTCAACCTCTCGCCCTGAGAACACCTATGCATACGCATACATTGTCTTTTATGTTGTCTTATAGAAGATGTAAAAATTAGGCCAAAAAATCTATTTCTTCGCTTTTTTTTAATAAGATTTCAAGCCAGATATTCACCCTGTATAGTATTTATTAAACAAAACCTTTTGCAAACTGTGAGGTATAATGCACTCCATTGTATTCTGTAGGCTCAGATTTTCTGTGTGTTTCAGATCAAGAATGCTTCCCTTTGATTTGTCTGTGTTTCTCAAAAGGTGACTGCCAAGAGACTTTTCGATCTTGTAATTTTGATAAAGTGAACCGGTCTTCTGTTTGATGGATACCTCACTTAAAAGCTCTGGGGTAAGTCACAGTTCTTTCAGTCTGCATCTGTATGGTTATGATTACTGCTGTTGGAGCTTCTTTAGTGTTCCATTCATCATACAAAAGACAGGTTTGCTTTATAGTAACACCTACACACAATAAATAAATAGATAAATAATATGAAAATTAGTAAACCCTGACTGATTAATTATGATTATGTAATTGGACTATCATAGGGGAAAACCATTTAATGTCATCAACGTTCATTTAAAATTAATGGGTTTGATGCCCTTTTGATACATCTGTTGTAAACAGTCCACCTTATATGGTTGTGAAGTTCGACTTCTAAACACCTTATAAAACAGGGAACTATTACTCTCCTGATTTTACAGATTTGTAGACTGCAGCAAAGATTGGTGCAGTGACTTGCCTGGTATAGGGTCAGCTCTCTCAATATTACTGCTATAACCCACTGTGAAGCATTGGTAAATTTTTGTGTTGGAGTTGCCTGCAGCCTTTATATGTGAAAGTTGTTCACTAATAGAGTTTTTACCAGCTTGAGACAACCAAAGTGCTCCTTCTGCCAGTGTTCTGGAAGCAATTTAGTACGTAACTCTTCATGACTGTGACAGTCACAGGTAAATCCCATGTGGGAGTTCTGTTTTCCTTACTTCCTGCAGCAGTACAAATACAAGTAATCAAAGGAAGTGTAGGAAGCATTAGCAATGGTTCAGAAAGTGACTTGCAGTGCACCTTATTATTGGATGTGTCACTAGCAGGTGACACATTAAATTTCCACTGTAAAACTCAACTCTAAACATGTCAGAGGAAACCTGCTGTGCTAAAATACATTGCACTCTAGCATGGCTATTTGGTACTTTGTCTGAATGCTAACTTGGTATTTTAATGTTATCCCATGCCTTTACAGTGCTAGACCTGAAGCCTAAGCATTGCACCCCCTAAAACAATCATACCTATTTATAGCAGTCAACTAAATCATATGATGACTAATGTGTAGTATGTTCTCTTCTGATATGAGGAACGTATAATGATTGTAGTGCTTTTGTTGTAATTTTAAACTAAAAGAGCTAGTAATGTTTACTATCATGAGCAAAAATGAACATTTGAATCCAAATGCCTTCAAAATAATGGAAACATTTGCTATCCAATCCAAAACTCCAGACATGGATCCCATCCTCTGGCATAAGCTGTGGCTTGGCTCTAGTTTCTTTTAAATTTGAATAAAAATTGTGAGGCTAACAGTCCTCCTGAATTTCTGTCCAAAAGCCAGGGGAAGTTCTCCTGAAGACATTTTGTGACTCATCCAGTCATTTTTTTTGACATTTCAGTGAAGCAGAACTCAATTCCTTGTTCTTTTTTTAGCCCCTGGACTACATAGTTGAACCCCAAAACACAGTGATAGTTTAATCTGGGCCTAAATATGGATTCCTTCAAGGTTCTTGAATAACTGTGAAATATTTCATTCATTAAATATAAACTGTGTAATCTTAAATAGTGTACCAGATAATGATAGACATGATACAATTGAAAAAGTACATTATTTCTGATAGATATCAGTATTGGTCTGTTGAATTTAAAAGTTCAACTTGTCTGCAGTTTCCACCTTTTCTGTAAACTTTCTCATTGAGAAATATAGAAGAGAGTATTAATTTCACTGATCAAAATACCAACATCTGTCTGAGTTAATCTAAAATGTATATGAAGATATCTGTGGGTCTAGTTGTAACTTCAAACAAAATCGGACATACTGAAGAAGTTGCTTCCAATCATACTACTTTAAGGCACAACAGAATTTGACCAAGAGAAATAGAAAAACAGTTATTGATCAACTTTGTTTTCCCTTTGTTTACAAATCAAATCCTACCAGTTTCAAATTTCACTATGTTTTTTTAAATAGGCATACAACATATTTTTTAAGCAATAATAATAATAAGTGATGTCACAGGTGTCAGATTTCAAAGTGGAAAAATAAATGGGGACAGGAAAACTGAAGATATAACTTTTTACCCAAATAGATAATTTTTTGTACAAATGGGTTTTCGCTGTAGAGATGACAACATTGTAGAAGTCAGTGCTGCATACTTCAATAGATGACACTGATACTGATGTGCACAATTTAATTATTTTCTATTTTATTATTTCCTATTTCATATTGCCAACTGTTATAAAAGCACAGCTTTGTTTTGTTTTATTTTTTAACCTGTAAAAGCTCTTCACCTACTTTAACTCAATGGCATTTACAGCTGCAAGTGCTAAGTTATATGTAATACCAACAGATTTCAAGTTTTTTCCAGAAATCAGATTTATCAAAAGTGCTATACCAAGAGCTAGAATAAAAGTTTGGGTCCTTATTTTATGAGTTCTCAAATGCTTGTTAAAAGTTGATTTGTTAAAATAATAAGTAAAAGAAAGTAAGTCCACATTCTGTTCTCATTTATACTGGTTTAAACATGGAGTGACTTTGGAATATCAGGAATAAAGTTTGTCAGAGTAAGCCATACATTCTGGAACTCCAGACTGTATTACTGCAACTCATTATGTCTGGAAATGAATCCAAGCAGGCACGAAAAAAGAAGTTTCAAAATGCATCAACCCATCTTCCCAGTAACACATAGGATTCTGAATACATCACCCCTTGCACTGCTATATGCACTGCTTTCCTACTCAATACAGGATCCAATTTATGGTTTATCTTAATATTCAGAGCCTTTTATAGAAGAGGACCAGGCTTTTCTTTTCAGAAATCATGACTTCCCTTGACAGCTGTTACAATCAAATGAAACTATGAAGTTTTCTGTCAAGAAGGAAAGACTTGCAAGCACAGGAGATAGAACTTTTTCAAGAGCTGTTAGAAAATCAAGGAACTCTCTTTTACAAGTGATAGGAGCTTGTGAAATAAGACAGATTTCACAGCTTTCAGATTTAAATGCAAAATACATTTCTTTCACTTAGTTTTCTCTAAGTAGTCCTCTCACATAGTATTGTTTGCTGACCTAGCTTAGTTTTTTTATTATTGAAGTGGGAAGTTAGAGGACAAACAAGTACCCAGACAGACCCTTGGGACAGTCTTTCATCTCTTTTTCTCATCCCACCCACACTCTTGGAGATTTTCTCAACAAAGGGATGCAGAAGTTCTGTGTTGCTTTTCCTCTTCTCTCCTCTGTTCAGTGTAAAATTTTATAGAAATGTGCATGCTGGCCCATTTATTTACCTAGCTCTGTACTAGTCCTGGATCCATAAATCACATGGGTCTTAGTAGACTCAGGATGACTAGAGAGAAATAGCCATCAAATAATCTATATTTATACAATGCTTATCTCAGAGTACTTCTTTTCTTCTTCAGCCTTTGGGTAGTGCTATAACAAATATGATCAATAATAATAATAATACAGATAATCACAGCTCGTTTTCAACAGATATCAACACTGGATGAAATTTAATGGGCTGCAGTATACTCCAGGTTTGACAAAATGGTCTAATAATCCCTTTTGCCCTGAACCTCTGCAAATCTATGAAGTTAATTATCTACCTCTCCTAATTTTACTTGCTTCAAATAGCTTCAACACAACAGCTGAGGAGGTTAGTCACAGATACAGAATTAAATAAATTACTGGGTGCAAAGAACTTTGTTTTAAGAGCATGCTATACAGAATTGCCAAATTTCTGTTAAAAAAAATATTAATTATCAAGAGCAATATACTATATCCACTTGTATCTTGAACCAATATATATGAAGGTAACTGTTAAGGCAAAATGTGGAAGAAGGTCTTTATACAGCAATCACTATGTCATTGAATTCTTATATAAACCATAAATTCAGACTCCAAAATTGTAAGAGGCCTCCATAGCTCCTACTTAATGTAATGGATATAAACTCAAGTTAGTTGCTATGTTTATTCCAGCAATAACCTGAAAAGACTACAGCTGTATGTATACCAGTCATTGCTTTTAACAGAAGAGAAATAGCCAACTGCCTACCTAGTTCAGCTTGTTCACAGCAAATAGTGATGTTAATGGAGTAATCACACTGGAATCAAACAAATGAAGATCAACCATAACATCTTCACTCAACATGGTTGAAGAGTGATGAGAGTCATTACCGAGCTGGTAATCTGATGTCAGTGGTTTGCAAATATTCAGCAAAAGCTTTAGGAGAAAGATTAACTAAAGACACAAACAAAAATAGAATTAAAGAATAGGCGTGACATTTAGATGGTGATAGATGGATTTGACATCAGTTTTTAGGAGGACTATTGATTTTCTAGGCAACAGGAATGTAAATTGCCTTAATTTAGCTGCACTCAATAAAGTATTTCATATGACACTACATGACAATCTATTAGCCCAACTGTGTACAAGGATATACAATAACTGAATTTTTGAGAGAGGTGGTGAACAGTGCTGAAATGGAAAACATAATTGTACAAGGAGGTTACTAGTGAGTTTTTTCAATGGCAGGCTTTAGCATTAGTATTATTCTGTAAGATTATTCATTTATTTGATCTAAGAAATAAATTTGTATAAGTGAAATTTACTATTGACTCAAAGATAAGAGGTTGCTATTGATATAGCGGAGGGATAACTGTAAGAGAAACAAGAACTCCCTTATTGTAAAATCCATTTAGTTGATAAAATAGGAAAATTTTGTTCAGCCGCAGACTCTCAGATTTCTTTATCTTTAGATATATCACATTAGCTGAATGCAGTTTAGAGGCCAGAGCGAGTGTAGAAATCTAGTATTTTTGAGAGGCATATAAGCCAAGCAAAGGTAGACATGAGCCTGAGCTTGATGGAGATCCAAGTTCTCAGTCAGAAGTCAGATGAGTTAGAGTATTTCAAATGACATCTGATAACTATGGGTGGAATAACAGAATATAATATTGCATTTCTTACTATTGCAAACCCATAGCTCACCGAATTTGCATACTTGGTATACCTTCCATTTATATAAAATTGGATTTAGGTGTCTTGAACATGGAAATGAATCCTACCCTTTGGCCTTGTTTCAGTTGTTCACATACAGGAACCTGGGGTCATTTGAGGTGCCTGATTCAGGATGACACTTCACAGTTTGGGTCATATCTGCTAGCCCCACGTGATGTCAAAGATAGCCAATAGCATCTCAAATGACACAGAAGTCCAATGTGTCATGAATTGAGTCATTTGATTCCATCTTTCTGCTACTTGATGTCTATATCTCAATTAGTATTAAAAAGGATCTTCATATACTTTTGATTTAGACTAATTAAAAAAAAGAGAAAAAAAAAAGAACAGGAGATAAGTCATGCTTTTGGATGATGTTGAAATGGATTTGTCTCCATAGGAAGGCAGTATACGAAAATAAACCCACGTAATGCTTCTTATTATTCTTGAGGTGGTTTTAGAATATTGTTACCTGCAGCAACATGGTTTGTAGAAAAAAAAATAAAATTCCTGGATCCTGTTCCTTTTGGGTGAAATTCCACTGTAAGAGGTACATATGATGCCTTTATCAAAATTTTTATCTCCGTACAAAGGTAACAACACTGTCAAAATTGTCCTTAATCTTGCATAAAGAATTAACTTAAAGGTTGTCCAGGCCAGACAGTAGAGGATATGTTCAATTTTGGCTAATTTATCTCATAGTCCCATTTAATTTTTTTATTTTTTTTTTTCTAAACAGGAAGTTAGTTGTTGAAATGTCAACTCTGTAATGGGCTTTTTATATAGTGACAAAATTTTTTCTTGACCAAATGTCAAATAATTATTGTTCTTGTTGTTATGAATCTAGGGATTTGAGGTCAGGGGAGCTTGAGTTCCTTCCTATTTTTCACTGTTAGAGCTCTTTCATCTGCATTATAAAACACCACCATACTTTATTTCTCACATTTATTATCTCTCAGGAGTTAAAACACAAAATCTATTTATCTCTAATAATATGGGTTAAAAATTGATTCTTTTCAATCATAAACAGCATTTACTGCAAACACAAAATTATAAATCAATTCTGCACAGTTTAAATTTGGTCTGACTGAGACAGTAAATAAAGCTATATTTTTGTCCTCTGATTTGACCAGGCTTAGTGTCAGGGTTATTTTTGTTTGTCTCTTAGAGATAAGTAAAATACAATTAAAGAACTCATCTTATAAAAATATTCCTGACTTGAATGACACTACAGAATTTGATTAATATTAGCTTTTTCTACCTAAGGGATCTTCAACAATCACAAAGCCATTTATTTCACAGATTGGTCAAGATTCAGATTAATTGCTATTCTTGGATAATTCATAGTTTAACTTGAATTGGTTGATAAAATGGATGCTATTTAAAATTTTTTCATCATCACAAAAGTACTCTTTGTGAGGTACAGGTTTTTTACTACAATTCAGGGATTTTTTTCCCATGTTGGTGTCCAACCACCCACAGCAGGAGGTCCATGGTGACACCTGAGAATGAAGTGTTGACCACCAAGTGTATGGAGTTCCTTATTTATCACAACTGGCAAAAATACAGTATAAAAACGAGTTTGGACTCACATACTTGGGAAACGAAATAGAAAGGAATAAAACCAGAATAACAAAGATCCTTTTAAAGGCAGTAAATTTACAATGGTTATGTGGATTTTGAATAGGCCCCACAGCTAGGAAAAAAATCATTGCAAATTCTCTTTTCTTCAGATCTGAAGGTTGTTCTCATTCAGTGGAGGGGAAATTTGTTTTTTGGGTTTTTTTGTGTTTTTTGTTTGTTTGGTTGGTTTTTTGTTTGTTTTGTTTGATTGTTTGTTTGTTTGGTTTGTTTGTTTGTTTGTTTGTTTGTTTGTTTGTTTGTTTTTTGTGACAGGTTCTTCTGCAGAGCTTCAGGACGGCTACAGGAAGCCATAGAAGTTTTGCCAACTCCTCTGATAAATCCTTTCTTATCGTAGTTTGGAAAACAATAATCTGACTTGCCAAGGAGTTGCAGGTCTGATGGCCCTGAGGAGCTGAAATGGGGTCCCGGGTCGTGGGCAAGGTTGGGGAAGCCCCAGAAGAGGCATGAATTAATGCTTTTCTTAGCTCAGTCTGACAGGCTGGCCTATAAAAGTTCTGTCAAATCTTCTCTCCATTGCTGTATTCATGAGGAAGGCAGAAAAAAACCCAAACAAACAAACAAAAAAACAACAAACCAAGCCAAAACAAAAAAACATAGGAGAGAGCACTTGTCTCTGAAGCAGAAGATATGAATACAATACAGTTGTGTGCCTGTGAGCTTGACAGCAGAGATCTGGTCAGTAGACTCAGAGGAATCTGAAGACACAGTCCAGTTGCCTAGCCACTTACTAAAAGGCTTTGTGTACCAAAGCCCACAGAAATATGACAGATAGATGTGGCATGGGTCATTTATAAAGAATTTTGACTCCTTGGGTTGGCAGTGAGAAGCTATAAAGAATGACTTGAGGCATGTCAAATAGCGCAAGTCACCCAACTGAACAGACATGAAAACGTTACCTATTCTCTCATGCAAGTTATGGAAATGGAATAAAGCATGATGAACCGTTTCTATAACCTAGTACTCCTTAAATGCTGGGAGGAGAAACAGTGCTTCTCTACTACCTCAAGTCATAGTCTATACCTAAATATTTCTGTGGTTTTGCACAAGAAGGAGCTTAATTTTATGTTCCTATTTTCAACCTGGAACACTTACATACTGTGGGATTTTGTTATTTTGAATAAACTAATTGAAGCATATGGAAATAAAACAGAACCTGTGGTTGATGTTTGGCAATCAAAATGGTACAGTGCAAACTAGAAACCATTTCATTTCTTAAACAAAATTGAAAAAAAAATTATGAGAATCAAATTGACATTTAAGAGACACATTTGAAGATATG
The DNA here is from genome assembly GCF_036013475.1 of Columba livia. Lineage (NCBI taxonomy): Eukaryota > Metazoa > Chordata > Aves > Columbiformes > Columbidae > Columba > Columba livia. The sequence goes on along the minus strand of NC_088602.1, from coordinate 38,482,726 downwards.
CAAACAAGGCTGAGTTCAAGAGTTCAAGACACATAAAGCTTGGTGATAACATTTTATTTACGGTACTGGTATCCTACAGCATATATTAAAATTAGAAAATCACACCCCTGTGGTCATTGAAAATTGCCTTAAACCATCTTTAATCCTTCAATCACCTAAGTCTATGAATGGTATTTAACCTGAGCATTCTAATTTTATAGGTTGCCCATGTAGGAAAACTGCAGGTTTATGTTTAAACATTCTATCATTGAGAAACATGGCAGTAAATTGCTTACGGAGTATCATCCTAAGAGGTTTAAATTACAGTGGGGGAAAAATTAAAACCTATTACCGTGTTTTACAAGTGCTTAACAACATGCTGTTTTCTCTGATGTTTACAGCCATGCTCCAAGATACCAGTCAGTGATACAAACAGAACTGTAGAGGACTGAGATTTGATTCTCTTGCACTTTATTCTTATCTAAATCAAAAGCTGTAGTCACACGACATATAAAAGACAGTCTATGAAAGAAATAATTTAAGTGCCTGCTTTGTTTTCTATGCATTATAAACCTTTTCACTAAGAAAAAAAAAAAATCACCCTCTTCACAGATGTTATCAAAAGAAGCAGCATTTGTGAGTTTTTTCCCCATTTAGGAGGATGGAAAAGTACTATGGTATGATGTAGAAATTTATGCATACATTGTGTGTACTCTGTTTCTTTGGAGTAGGTAAATTTACATAGTCCTAAAATTACATTCGGACCTTTGAAGGCAACCGCAAGGCTGATGTGGCCCCTGGTGAAAATGAGTTTGACACCCCTGCTCTGTGACATCCCAGATAGCACTTTTGCTTATGTTTAGCCAATTGAGTCCCACCCTTCACATCTTTTAGTTCTATAGGTTATCTTTTTGGGAAACTAAAAAAAAAAAAAAAAAGGCATCTTCGAGGGAGGAATGAGGAATCCCCATCAGGAAATAAATATGCATGAGAGGTGGCATGAATCGCCCTTTGTAGGTACTTGTTTCTTTCAATCAAAAACAGTATGACACAGGATGGATAGAGCAGAACTGGTTAAACACCACTTTTGTCAGTTTACAGGAGGTATAGATAGACTAATTTCAAAGACAAATCACAATTATTAATTTTAAATACTTATTTTTGATGTTTTAACTTCACAGAGGTGAGATGTTTCATATATGTGGTAGGACATAAAATGGAATTTATTGCTGCCATCACTATTGTTATGTAAATTGCCTGATTTGTTCTTCTGTTAAATGCTGATGATGATGACTTTCATTTCATCCTAAAAAAAAAAAAAAAAAAAAATGAATAGTGTAAGTAAAAAATATAATTTGCATTGCAGTCTCGAGGGACAGAGATCATTCTTCTGTGTTTCATAGAATGTTAATCATATGCAATTCGTCCTAAATAAAACATTAACATAACTAATAAAATATTAATGTGACCTTAAAAGTGTACATTTTCTTCACAAGGCTTGTGTGCATAGATGTGTGAAAATAAGACCTACCACCAGGGAGGCAATGGGATATGTAATTTTGGGTAAGGCTGACAGCAAAAGTGCCTGGAACTTAAATTGCTTTAAACTAATCACTAAAATATAATCTCATCGACCTTAGGATATAACTGAAGATATTCCAGGAACTTCAGTATGGTTCATTTATTTTAAAAGAGTCTAAAGCAAATATGCCATCTAAATAATACCCATTTACTGCCTTTTCAATGCAAATAATTAGTAAAAACGGTGTTGTATCTCTGCTTCCTCTCAATTTGATTAGCTGCTGTTGCAATGAATGATGCTAGGCAAAATCCTGAATTCATGTTTAAAAGCGTCATAAAACATTAGGAATTTTGCTGACTTTGTGAAACAGTCAAAAAACCAGAAAGTTTCACGAATTTTTATGTTCAAGCTAACAGTTAGTCCGTCAAGTTGCAGTGTTCCAAATGGCAATAGCAGGTGACAAGCTAAAGCACTTTGTGGCTTCCCCTTTAACAGTGAGGAAGTTTTCTTCTGTGTGTGTGTGTGTGTGGTTCAAGCATTCACCCAGATCTCATGTCAGTAGGCAAGTTGTGCAAACAGAAGCAACCATGGCTTAAACACTTCCTTGCTTCATTTTCTAATTTTTGACACAATGGAAAGGCAATGGTGAAAAGAGCCTTAATTTCTGTAGTCAGGCTAACTGGAAGATCATTGTACATTGAAAAGTAAGTTTATGGAGCGTCTATAGTAAGGTGCTGGCAGCAGGGGCTGCTGCAGGGGCCTCTGTGAGGAGAGGTCAGGGCTGCTCCATGCTGGTTCCAACCGGCTCCAACAAACCCACCACAGGGCATAGCTGAGCCCCTCATCCATGGTGGTGGCATCTCAGGGAAAAAGTATTTTGGAAAGGATAAAACAGCAGACACACATAGGAGAAGGGAACCAAACAGCTGAGTCAGCATTTGGCTGTTAGCGAAGACTAATCTGCCACTTAGGCACTATGCTGCATGTACAGCTTGCCACTCAGGCCTGTGTTTGCAGCACATATTCATTGGATGCAAGGGAAACTTAAGCTGCTAATTTTAACAGAGGACCCAGAGGCAGCTCCCTATGGGCACTGGGCAATCACACCAGCTATATGTCCTTGCCTTTGTGTTAAAGGGAAGCAGCATATTCACATGTGGACATACTTTTGTTCAACAGTAGAATCAACAGACGGAATTGTTTTCTGTTAAGAAAAACCTGTAAAAGCTCTAAAAGGCAAAATGTCAGCAAACTTCTCCATGGACAGGATCTGTACAGCATGACCCACATTACTAGGAGGTCTTTCTGCGGTTCCCAGCATCTGAAGAGACTTATGGTTATCTATAATATGCCCTTTTTTTTAGTCATGTTAGCTCCAATGTATTAAGCAATACTTTACAAAGTCTGAGTGCCTTTCTCTCTGGGATCATAATGAACATTAGTCCCAGTGCATTAAAACGTCTTTTGAAATGATGGAAACTTGTGACGTCCATAAAATCTACAGCAGAGTTCAGTGATTGTATTATAGGGTAATGATTTAATGATATAGCTGTAAGAATCACCTCCCATAATCACTAGGTGAGCAACTGTCACTCTTTCAGTGACAACAAGCAGAGACAGGCTAAGAATCATCTTGAAATGCACCAAAACCAACTGGAAAGCAAAACTGATTTGAGCCAAAGTGACCTATATTTCTGAAGTGGAGCTGAGCAGAATCACTATAGTTCAGAGCACAGCCACTGTATAATCACACTGATCTCTCTGAAGAGTCCACACACTATACAAGGGCAGAATAAAGCCCTAGCTGTTGCTTGCCAGGTTTTGCCTGCCTCCATAACAATAGATACTGGACACACTTAAGTACTGAGATTATCAATTTTTCATCCAAATGAAGTCCCAAAAGCTCAAATAAATTTGAATATTTTTCATAATAACACAAATATATTGACCAGTTGGTTGTTTTATGAAAAAGTAAAGCAAGAATCCCACACTTCATTTAATGTTCTATTAATTCTTGCTTCCAAAAACTCTTCACCTAATCACAGTATCCTCACAAGTAGCACAACTCACTGAACCTACAGTTTGGGGTTTTTAGTTTATGTTAGAAATTAAGAAAAAACAAACAAACAAACAAAAAAAAAAAAAAAAAACAAAAAAAAAAAACAAGCAAAACAAACGAAAAAGGGAAAAAAACCCCCACACCAGCTAGCGTGAACTACCAGTGTAGTAAGTGATAATATGTGTATTAAGTAAGCATCATTTGACTGTTAAAATACATTCAAATATTTAGAGATAAGTTTGAGAAAAAATTGTATACCTCGTCTGACTGTGAGAGTTAACATTTCCTAGGAGCCCATATGGTGCTATGTTTTGGACTTGTGGCTAAAACTGTGTTGCTAACACACCAATGTTTCATTTGTCTTTGGAAAATGTTTACACACCATGAAGGTTTTCTCTTTTCCCACTCTGCTGCCTGAACAAGTAGGCTGAGGGTGAGCGAGAAGCTGGGAGGGGACACAATGAGGACAGCTGACCCAAACGGGCAACCGTGATATTCTGTACCATGCAATGCTATGCTCAGGAGTTAAAATTGAGGGGACATGAAAAAAGGTGTGTGTGGCAGGCATGGTGTTTGTCTTCTAAGGTAGCTGTTGATGAGACACTGGATGGGGATCTGTCTGCTCGGGGGAGACAGTGAGTGACAGGGTACTTATCTGCATGTCTGGGTCAACCTACAACAGTGGGTTGAATTCTAGAATTCAGGGAATTTTATTTTGGGTGTAGTAAGTATAAATCTTTTTTTACTGGATCAGCAGTTTCTAATTTGTTCCTAAAAGACAGATGGGAATCTAATTTTAAGAGATTTTGAACAATAGAGAATGTGCTATATTATGACCATGGGAGTTTATTCTGGGAAAGTAATTTGACCATTGACATTACCCTGCATTTTCTGAGGTACCATTGGCTACTAACAGCCAAATCATTTGCAAGACCTTATTTTCTGCTAGAGTTCATGAATACTGCACAGTAATATATATTTGTCCCTCATGTTTGTGAAATGCATAGCATTTTTTTTGTTCTCTTTTAATTTCACTTGGACATCCCCAAAATAATCATGGGAAAACCTCTGTGGAAAACAGACAAATAATTCTAAGTTCAAGAAATCTAGTAAGATTAAGAGAAATTCAGAACATTTGCAGCTGATGAAAACAATCAAAGGCACATTATGTAAAGAGGTTAAAGAAATGCAGTGCTAGAAAATGTTCACCACTCAGTAAAACCAAAGTTTGTGTATATAGCACAGTACCTTTATTTCAAATTGATCAAACTGGACAAGTATTTCTTAAAGAAAATTAATAGTAAATATAATATATTCAATGATATAACAGGGCTGTATATACATGTTGTGGTAAATAAGATCTCAAAGCAATCCAACCTACTGCTCATATAACGCCCTGGTAGACTTTGATGATTACTGTTACCAAGTAGACAGTAAAAGAAGTTGAGACTGTTTAACATTCCAGTCCACACAAGAAGTATTCATCTTCCAAAATTACACAGAGTTGCATCTCCTTGTCCCTGCAAGATCAGAAAAATAATATAAAGGAAAGGTAGATATTGAGCTATTCTAGGAATAAATGACTAACCAAAAAGATGGGGAGGCAGAAGAATACCAAACCCTTGAGGAAGCTATAGGTGAGGGAACTGAGGAAAGGTAAGAGAATATGACCCAGGGAAGGCCAGAATTTATGAAGGAGGAATCAAATTTAAAAAGGAAAAAAAAGATTTGGAGTTGGCTTTGTAGGGTAGTAGAAGCAAATGAAACACTGTGGAAATGCTTCTCCTTATAAAAGGTTTTATGTTTATTAATAATAGTATATTTAGGCAGAACTTTCAACTAGAAGTCTGTATTTTTTAAAAAGACATATTGGACCATTTTCAGCAGTAGTTAATAGCTCTTTTTGAAGTGAATTACATTATACTACTGATTAGCAGATAAAGCAGACAGCAACAAATAACCCAAATCATGAAAATGTGTTTGAGAATCCTTATTGCAATTGTGACAGTCACATGTTATTGTTTACTACAGTGATGAAAGGAAATTTGAGGCTAGTTTGGGTTCAGATGATGCAGTGGTAACGAAAAGGTTTTCCCACTGAAAATGGAAATGATATTCCTTTGTGTTAGAATTATTTTGTGGGTTTTGTGTGTTTGTTTAATTGTCTTCTGTAAAGAAGAAAGAACACTGTAAAAAATATTTAAAAACAATGGCAACAACAATAACACCCTCCAAAAACCAGGAACAAATCAGTAGAAACCTGGATATTAATAGGCATGTCAGATGGGTTAATTCCTCTTAGATAATCAGCTCTAAAGAAATAAAGGATAAACAGACAGTATAACTACTTCATAGGCATGATAGTAGAAAAGTTAACCACAGCTTATCACTTGAACACAGGATGTGGAGGGTAGGAAAGATGTCAGTTAGGCTAGGGTACAAAGTACGGGGTCTTTCAAAAAGATGGACCCAATTCCAATGCAGTTGCAGGGTCACCATCTTGTGAATGACTGAGGCAAGGGACTGTTTGTGCACTGGGAGAGGCATCTAGTGGTAATTGTTTGAAGCTCTATGCCCTGCCCTTTCAAGTCATAAGAACTTCAGTCATGGGTGGTTGGTGGCTGCAGAGATATAGTGATTTCAAATTGGGCCCATATTTTTGAAACAAATTCTGTAGCGCTTTGAAATTGTGTCCATCTCTTTGAATCACCCTGTAATCCGCAAAAACAAGCTTGACAAGTAGAACTGTGTTGTATATGGGAAGGAAGAAAAGTATCTTCTGAAATAAGATCTTAAAATCACTTTCTGTCATTGCTACTGTGAACAAATACTTATTGTTCCTGCTCACTTACACCTTTGAAGTCTACCTTTAGTTTTTTTAATTAGTAGAGGTTTAAAAGAATTGCTCAAGGTATATGGCTGCGTAAGTACAGAATGCCTCACTTTAAAGGACCCATGGGAAGGGGAGGAGCACAGAGTGATCACATGGTTGTGTTTTTTTCTTAGATTTAGCAAATGAGAAGTCTCAATAAAGAGGGAGAAGGAAATTAATATATTCAGAACAAATGGAGTACAGAATTGCTGGTAGTTGAATGCCTGAATATCTTGACTAGGTAAAACCTAGAGCCTCTAAATAGGTGGCTTATGTATTCCAACATTACAGCACTTATTGATATCTACCTAAACAGGTAAAGAGAACAGCATCAGTACTAACATAATTAAATTTACCTTTATAATAAACTTTTTCACTCTGTACTGTGTCCTGGTTTAACTGTACCAGCTACTAGGAAGAAAACTGACTGAAGCCTACTCCGACAGGGGGATTGGACTAGATGATCTTTTGAGGCCCCTTCCAATACTTAACATTCTGTGATTCTGTGAACCAGGACACACTGTAACAGGAAATTTTGATTCATAGGTTTCCCTACTTCCCCATCTGACTCTTCTCAGGCTCCAGCTGCCCTTTCCTGTTCTCCTCATCAGAGAAAGTGTTTCTTTATTTGTCCTGGATGGGGGTTGAAATATCTTGTGAAGCTTGATTTATTTACATCTAAACTCTGAAAAAAAACAGCCAGGTTGGGTATCCCTTCGTCCTATCTGGAGCTGTGGTTTTAGGTCTTCTAAAGTTTTAAGTCATATAGAGGTTCCTAATTAAAGTGTGAAAATTCATTAGAGCTGCTCCAGTTGATGCAAATGATAGTTATGCACTTAATTAATCACCAGTTTGAAGTTTACAGTCCTTTTATCTCTGAAGAAAGGTAAAATAAGAATTCATTTGTATTCCCAGCATAGAAAAAAGGTTGCGTCAGATGTATTCTGTCAAAGCTCCAGGTGTGGCTGACAGACATCTGACCACAATGAACAAGAAAACTCTGAGAAGATGGAAAAAAAATAGTTCAGATATTTATATCTATATCTGTATCTGCACCTCCATGGATCTAACTGTTCTCAGCTAAAAAAAAAAAAAAAAGAAAAAAAAAAGTACAAAAAATTATGAAGAATAATGGTCAGAGCACTAAGCTTCAGGGCAGTCTGAAACAGCTGCATGCTTTTATTATAACAAAGCTTGCTCAGTATGGCTTTACTAGCACAGGTGGTACTGTACATTATTCTTCCTAAAGAAGAGTTATTATATTGCATTATACCCATCATTCAGAATTACAGCATTCTTCTTTTCAAAGGAGACAAAGATGAGGTTTGTAACTTGAACTGGGAGGGTGTATGCTGTTACCTGGAAGATGATTAACAGTAATTCGATGCAACATGCAAAATTTGCAAAAGTGAGAACAATAAAATCAGTGAGGCAAACAAATGAGCCATATGTTCCGTTATCTGTCACCCACGGGGTAGACTAGAAAAGGGTGCTGATCACCTGACAGAGCATTTGCTGAATATATATATTACCAATTTTAAGCTAGGATCTTTATGTATGACAATCACTCATTATTAGTTTACACAACCATTTTGAGAAATTAACTTTTTTATTATTATTTCTTATTGCTTGTATAGAGGAATATGAGCATTTCTCACCACTCTGTAAACAATACTGGCAAAGTAAGGAAATTTGACTTCCAGAAGAAAAGAAATTACTTTCACGCTCAGGTGTTAATTTTATCTCAAGAAAAATGCATTCATGTTTCATCAGTGTTATGAATAGATATTTCAGTAATTAGAAAGCAAGTAAGGAAAAAATGTAAACTAAATTGATTAAATTATTTTCTGTTTGATTTTTAGATGCTGACCCTTGAAACAAGCAGCAACTAAAGAAAACAGACAGGTTTTTGAAATTTTCATGTTTTTTGTGATAGAATTTCAAATACAATTACAAAAATTTTTCTCCATTTGCCAAATCTGAATAGTTTGAACTTGCCATGACTGTTCTACTTAGGTAGAGTGGCATCTTCTTGTTCTTTTTATTATGTCATTCTGTGATGTGCTTTTCTCTGCAAAACATATTTGAACATTTTTTTTCTTCTTTTTTTTTTTTTTTTTTTTCCTGTATAAATACAAAAATAAGAAAACTTCAAATAAGGTCTGAAATTTTTCCTGGACACAGTCAAAATCATAATGATTTCACATAATGATATATTAGAAATTTGCTCAAATTACCTGCAAATATGCTATTCCTTGTGACACATCAAAACTTGAAGAATTTATGACTTTGAAGCTGGAAACACTAATAAATTAAAGCCCTCAAATTTCAAGCATCTGTTGTTTCAATAGGCCCTATGGAGTTCACAAATTTCAGCAGATGAATTTTTGTTTTAATTTTATAAGATGTAGAACTAAACTGCTTATGTCATGGCTGCCTTTTACATACTTGCTGACTTTTCCACATTGACAAAAATGATGTATAAAGTTTGTAATGTTCTCACTCTGCAAATACTGCTGTGAACCTCTTTTTCCTTGGGTTCAGCAGCTTGTACTCCAAGGGCCCAAGGCCTAGATCTGATCTGTCTCAGTAGCATAACCTTCCTTTGACTTCTGGGAAAATTGATAGTTATGAGGGAGAACTGTGAGAAGGAAGGCAGACAGATAAGAAAGATAAAATTACAACCAGAGGTAGCTCTATTGAGGGAAGATTATTAGAAATTCAAGCATTCAAGGAGAAAAGCACTATGGAAAAATATTAAATACTAACAAAAAAAATGGGAAAGCTATTTGAGTAGTTAGGAATCACTGAGGTCTTGGATCAAGGCATCAGTGTCATCAGTGATAACAGTTCTGGTGGGACCTGGCAACTCAGCAACTCTGAGTCCTTTTCAAGGACAGTTAAAGGCTTCCCCTGCACCTCCTGGCTGATGTCTGTGTGGCCAACTCTTTGGGTGCCTTAAGAGTATTTGTGAGCAAACTACTGTTTAGCCTAATGAATCATTAAATCTTAGCTGGTATGTGTGTACTGAACTAATAAATAATTGATTTTTACTTTTCAAGCTATGTATATGTCACATGCAGAGTCACTTTGCACCATTTAAAGGATGCCTTAATAAACTGATCCTAAAGAGGAGAGCTAGCAGGGTTCAGTGAAAAACAATCCCCCACTGTGTCTTCCTCTGTGACCACTGCACAAGGAAATCAGCAAATGAAAATAAGGATAAGTACAGGTAGCCAAACTATCAGAGGTTTGGCCTGCTGTGGCAGAATTTTGTCCTTTCTAATACATGCTTTCGATATACAGTTTTAGATTTAGTTTTTTACTTATTTTTCCTGAGGAAAGATAAAAATAGGAGACCTAGAAAAGGTTAATATGACCTACCTTTTCAAGGAAGGGCTGATTTATGGTAAGCAAGGGACGATTTAAAACTCTTAAGTGTTTTATCCCCATCTGTGATGTTCCCTGGGGTTTCTAAAAGCTACTGGTTTGGCAGAAGTCCTGGTAGCTAAAAGCTGCATGAACATTACCTCGCTTTCTACAGCTGGATGAATTGTAAAGAAAAGAGAAATGGAACTGCTTCTTCAGATTCTAAACCAAATTTTGGCTCAAAAATGTTTACTTTTTCATGTTTATTTTCCATGAATGTTTGAGTAGCTGAGATTAACTAGATCAAACAGGCAGAAAAGCAAAATTTCATTCAAAAGATTACCAGCAAATTTTGATAGGATTACTAGATTTGTAACTCATGTCCAATGCATTGATTACTATGCTGAAAACACATGAAGTGACTCTTTTGTGCTATGCCTCTGAGACTGTAATACAACACTCCTGTGCTTAAGGGAGAACAAACCCTGCAGATAAAAATCCTGATTTAACCTGTGTGAGCTACACATCAATACAGTAAACAGTAATGCAGGAGAAAAAAAAAATCACCAGCCACTTCCAGGAGGGAACATTTCTTTTTCCCTACACATTTTCATAGTATGTAAAACCTTGAATTGAATATGAAGGTGCACTCCAGAGGCTTTCAGCTTCCTCTTCTCTCCCAATTCTTACTTCTTGTCTATCACTTAGTATAGAAAAAGTAAGAACTCACATAAATTATAAGAGCTATAGGCAGAGTTATTTGCAAGCCACCATACCCCCATGAAGGGAGAGGGTGCACTTAGGGCCCTTGTACTTGCTACCTGCATTTACAGCTCATTTCTTGTAAGATAAATACAGGGCTTACTTCTGAATTTATTTTCCCATGTTGACCATGGAATAAACACACTAAATAAAAAAGGGTAGTGATCAGAAACCTCCCTCTACTTAACTTTTTTTTTTTTACCCATTCATGCATAACTTAGGGAGTTAATTTTATCAATAAAATTCAAGGCTACAACCAGAATACAACTTTTATGATCCAATGCCATGAACTTTCAGAATTAATAATTAGGTATGTTATCACCTAAAGTGTAGTTTCTGGCACCTCAAATGGTATTCAGAAACTTGTGCTATACCTCAAATTTCAATACTGTTCATGGAGAAAGTACTGACCAAGGAGTTGCTTTCTGTCATAATCAGAATGTGCTTGCACTATCTAACGGGCCACCCCAACATACCAAAGACTTAGTCTATGCTTGTTAGAAGGCGCTTATAGACACTAATCTCTCACTGGAGAAACCAGGTGGCACAGTATCCAAGAGTTTCATTGAAATTAGCTCTGTTTGTTTGTTTGTTTGTTTTTGTGACGGAATCCACACATCTAGGATATGAGTTAGAATGGATTTTCTCCCCAGTCTTTGTGAAATCCTAATAAGCTCCATACCCCCCTGACAAATCAGGAACAAGGTTGTGCCACAGGTATCCAGCAGGAATGCAGAGAGAGCTATTTTAAAAAAGCAGGACTACAACTATGTATGCAGAGAACACATGATCAAATAGCCCTGAGAATTGCATGACATGGATATAAACCAGTCTGTGGTGATGCAGTGAAGGCAAACAGAAGCTTGATATGACACACACACACACACAAAAAAAAAGTAGAAATATTAAATTAATATTCATCTATCTAACTGAGAAAATAATTTAGTACGTACTGAACACTCAAATGCTTTTCTTAAGGCATGTAGAGAAATACTTTCTTAGGCTCAGAATCCATGATCTTGCTGTTTCTCCTGAAAACATGCATTGATGACTTCTTTTACGAGCAACTGATTAGGTCTCACTCTTCTCTTTTTTAACTCAAGATGTGATGATAGTGCTATTCACTTTCCCCTTTACATCTGTCACAGAGGCACCCCAGAGTCAGTTTTAGGTGGACAACAAGGTCCAAAACAGACTTTATTCTGGCCAGAAAAGTACAGCCAATGAACTAGCTAGAAACAGGGTTTATACAATTAGTTAGCACTCCAATAACATAAGATTCAGATATCAGTTGAGGAGATTATTGGGGTGCAGCAAAATGAGAATAATGAGGATCCACAGTGTGCATGCACACACTCACAGGAAACAAAGCCAGAGCCCTCTGACTCCAGGATACTACACTCGCCTGAATAAGGCAAGGACTCACACTCACCTGGCTAGGCGAGGACTACGCTTGCCTGATCGGCAAGGACTTAAATTGTCACTCACCCAAACGAGGAGGTGAGGCACTCCCAGTCCTAGGAAGTTTCCTTAGAGAGCGTTCCCGCCTAAGGGGAGTGCTCCAGCACAGACCTGCTGCTCTGAGAAGACCACACAAAAGGAATCTTTGGCAGGAACCCCATTTTATAGTCTGATCAGATCTGGCTGTAGGCATTCCAGAAGCTTCTCAGCTTCTATGGGCCCCTTCTCTGCTAACGACCCTGTCAACTGACTCCGGTTCCCACAAAAGAGCCATTAACTGTCCTGTCTCCAGTTCTCAGAGGGGGGAAGTGCAACTGCCACAACATCCCACAAAGAATGAAAAGCTCACATTCAGTTACTCCACTTTCTAAGAGTATTTACACTTCATAGGAGACTGCTGAGCACAAAGGTAGACTATGAAGGGTGGAAAACTGTCCATTCAGATCTACAGATCTTGCAGACCAGAGGAACACTGCCTTCTAAGGAATGAGGTAACTTCTTATTGTTGAGTCACTCACCAAGGGGATCAACTACAGTGCAGGCATGATTCAAAGCATGTTCCTGGATTTCAGGAGAACAGACTTTGGCCTCTTCAGGGATCTGTTTGATAGAGTACCATGGGATAAAGCCCTGGAGGGAAGAAGGGTCCAGGAAAGCTGGTTAATATCCAAGGATCACCTCTTCCAAACTCAAGAGAGATGCATCCCAACAAAGAGGAAGTCGGTTAAGATGCAGGAGCCCTGCATAGATGAACAAGGATCTCCCAGAAACCTGCCGAGTGTAGAAGCAAGAACAAGTAACCTAGAAGAGAAATTGTCCGAGCAGACAGGGATAAAGTTAGGAAAGCTAACACCCTGATAGAATTAAATCTGGCCAGGGATGTCAAGGGCAACAAGAAAAACTTCTATAGGTGTGTTGGTGATAAAAGGAAGAATAGGGAAAATGCAAGCTCTCTCCGAAAGGAAATGAGAGACCTGGTTATCCAGGATATGCAGAAGGCTGAGGTATTCAATAACTTTTTTGCCTCAGTCTTCACTTTCAACTGCTCTGGACGCACTGCCCAAATCACGGAAGTCAAAGGCAGGGACTGGAAAAATTAAGAACTGTCCACTGTAGAAGATAATGTTCAAGACCACCTAAGGAACCTCAAAGTGCACAGGCCATGGGACCTGATGAGATGCATCTGTGGGTCCTGAGAGAGCTGGCAAATGAAGTTGTGAAGTCACTATCCATCACATTTGAGAATTCATGGCTGTCCAGTGGTGTAGTCGACATGCTGGAGGAAAGATACGCCATCCAGAGGAACCTTGATAGGCTTGAGAGGTGGGCCATGCAAACCTCATGAAGTTCAACAGGGCCAAGTGCAAGTGGTGTTGGTTCAACATGAGACAGTAATGTGCACTTGCAGCCTAGAAATGCAACCATATCCTGGGCTACATGAAAAGAAGTGTGACTAGTAGGCCGAGGGAGGTGATTCTACTTCTCCACTCTAGTCTCATGAGACCTCACCTGGAGTAATGTGTTCAGTTCTGGGGAGCCCAACACAAGAAGGACACTGACCCATTTAAGTGAGTCCAGAGAAGGGCCACAAAGATGATCAGAGGGCTGGAGTACCTCTCCTCTGAAGACAGGCTGAGACAGTTAGGGTTGTTCAGTTTGGAGAAGAGAAGGCTCCAGGGACGCGTTATAGCAGGTTTCAGGTACCTGAAGGGGACCTACAAGAAAGCTGCAGAGGGACTTTTTACAAGAGCATGTAGTGATAGGACAAGGGGTAACGGTTTTAAACTGAAAGAGGGTAGATTTAGATTAGATAGAAGGAAGAAATTATTTACCATGAGGGTGGTGAGGCACTGAAACAGGCTGCCCGGATAAGCTGTCCCTGGAAGTGACCTCATCCCTGGAAGTGGTCAAGGCCAGGCTGGATGGGGCTTTGAGCATCCTGGTCTAGTGGAAGGTGTTGCTGCCCATGGCAAGGTTTTTGAACTATGTCTTCAAGGTCCCTTCCAGCCTAAACTATTGTATGATTCTATGATTCTTCCCTGTGTCAGGAGGTTAAAATCTTGACTAGATCAAGGTCAGATTCAGCTGGGTTAATGTACTGGTGACTGACATAGATGTAATATTGGCAAGTGGCAGGATGTGGATTTACTTCATGGAGGTAAAATACTGGTGATCCTCTGATAAACTGTTAATCCACTGAACAGCAACAATTTTTTTTCTGTCTAGTTTTCTAGGTTTGAAATAAAGTTTGAAAAGTTTCTTTCAAGTTTTCTCCCTCCAAACATTTTCATGACACTTTCCCAGAAGATATAGATTAGGACTGGGAAGAAGAAGAAGAAGAAATTGAACTTGGACCTCATTTCTCAAATGCATGATTCTTGGTAATCAGACATTTTGATACATCTGATACATCTGAAAGCACCATTTATTTTTTAACTTAAAACAGCAGTGATAATAACTAAATTAGATGTCCTCAGGTTCTTGCATATGGATATTACCTATCCATATCCCTGCTGAGTCTTCAGACCTTTATCCCCTGTGCTCACACAGCAAAAAGTGCATTAAGAATCTTGTCTTTGTCATTGCACTTGACAGACCTTATGTAAGTTTTTGTGCATATATGTCGTATATCTATCTTTTAATTTCATCCCACATGTTTCTTTGCTTTACATCAAGTAGTTCCTTCCCAGTTGATGTACAGTGTATAGAGAACAAGTGTATTTATGAGAAGCCAAAAATTAATTAATACAGTCTTCCACATAGAATAGTCCCTTGGTTATTAGCTCACACATTGACATGATGAAACCATTAAACAAATAATATGTTTGAGATTATTAAACTCATGATACAACAAAGGAAAATAATAGGTATACTTTTAGATAATTATTTTTATGAGTCTTAAGTTCTGATATTTTTTTTCCTTTTTTTTCTTTTTGTAGCTAGGTCACTGGCACCTTTTTATATAGGTCATTCAAAAAATGGACATTGACTGAATGCCTTTTCCTGCCACTTTAGTCATGCCAACGGTGCCACTAGCTTCATTTCAGATTATTACTGAGATTAAAAAGAGTATCATTCAGCTTTCCAAGTACTTTAAATCTATTCTGTGTTCATTTTTATTAGCTCAATTGAGAAAATCAAGTTAATCAAAGAATAGTACTAGGTGACATTTTATGTCACAAAATCCCTGGAATGAATAACATTTTCTAAGCCTTGTTAAAAGAAATAACAAGATGTATTGGGCAGTGTCATCTTATGACAAGCTCTCTTCTGCTTTCACAAGCCACAACATTTTAGTCAGTGCACTTTAGACCTGCAGTAAGCAAAAGCCAACATGGATTAGTCAAGAGCAAATCATGTCAAACCAATTTAATTCTTCCTAGGATAATGTAACAGGCCTTGTAGACAAAAAGTAAGCAACATATTAAACTTGTATATTTGGCTTCAGTGAAGTTTTTGACATTGTTTTTCATGTCAACATCACATACAAGCTAAGGAAAATTTTTCAAATACAAGTATGATTGCAAAATTAATTGGAAATACACAGTAAGAGAATATGAATCATTCACTGTCAAAATGGAAGGATTTACCAAATTAAATTATTTACAGATCTGTCTCAGGACAGCTGCTATTCAGCATTTGAAATAACAACCTTAAACCATGAATATGACCATTAGTTTTGCTGTTGATACCAGTGTAGGATAAATTGCAAGTACATTAGAGGACAGGAACAGAATTCAAAAGGATTTTTAAATACTAAAGGAATGAATAATGGGATGAAATTTTTCATGATTCTATAAGTTACATGAAATACACTGATTTAGGCAGAAGTAACTGCACAGGTAAGGTGAGCAAACAACTCCCCAGCTAGAAGTTCTGCAGAACTAGAGGTAGAGATACAGCAGATCATAAATAGTCTTGAGTCATCACTGTAATTGGAAAAAATAATGGCAAGATAATAACACTGAAATAGTGCAACTGGGGAAGTTTGGAGGCACTATTGTGGAAGTGTTTAAGAATCAACTAGACAACTAAACAACACCCACCAACAATGATGTAGATATTGTTGATATTTCTCTGGAGCAGAAAGATGGGCTAAGCAGCTATTATAGGTCATTTCCAGACGTATGATACCATGAAAGCTAATTTTAATGTACTCCAATGTGTCTATGTAAGAGGGAGGCTGAGAGGAAGACAGACCATAGTGCTGTGAATCTCTGTTCTGCTCTATTTGTATGATATGTCTGACTTCCTAAGAACCACCTTGACATCAGCTCAGTTCAGAAGCTTGTCCCAAAGCTGGAAAAAATTTTGACTGGAAAATGTATATCTATTTCTGAAAGTAACACTAATTTCATACAGAGGTAAATACCCAACAGAAAAAAAAAAAAAAAAGTCAAACATTACACTGGCATCTTAAGAACCATCAACATAAAAGTGCATGTAAATAAGCTTTTAAAATTAATAATACAGTGCATGGAAATTAATTCTATATTATACGAATATGCATGATTGTTAAAACACATATTTCATTTAAAGATAATATATTGGTGAATTTATCAGCTCATTTTGACTTTTGAGACTTTTTTACATTATTATTAACATCTGGACTTACCAAATAAATGATAAAATATGAAATTCTTATTTTCATAAAAAAATTAAAGCTTTTAAAGCATGCATTGGTTCTTTTGCATTTGAGATGGTCCACAGATACTTCCCACAATGGTGAAAAATATGTATTTTTAGTCATTGTGGATTTTTTAGTCCTATTAAGTCATGTTTTAATGTCCTTTCCTTTAAAAAGTCATAGGCCAAAACAGTTTTTAGTATCCTAATAACATTCCATTGCAACACAGTTTCCCAGTCTACTGATCCAATTATATGAATCAGGTAAACACAGCTCCTTTACTTTGTAAGCAGCACTAAGCAAAACAAAGAAGTGTGAAGTAAAATCAGTGATGTTTGAGAAAGAGAATCAGTGTTTTGGAAATTACTACTGTATTAAACTGGGTGGGGGTGTTTCATTTACTGCCTGAACATGGGGTTCATTTCTTGAAATGTTTTATAGCATAAGCTGTATGGGTTTTTTTTCAACATTTTAGCAAATTTTGAGCTGAAACTTAACTTTTAAGTTAGGTTGATATCGTTTCTCAAAATAAAGAAAACATACATAATACAAGTGTAAAAAATGAGATTTGGTACAAGATTGAAGTACCAACATGTAAGCTGTCTACATATGAACTAGCTCAATAATCTCCCTTTATAGCACTGAAAACCTAGTCAGTATGGTCAATGGAGTCCATAAAATTATTCCATTGAGGACGACATAGACAGCTAGGTTTTATTCAGTTGTCTAAGCATAGATATCTAATGCTGATGGATAGGCACTCTACATCAACAAGGGCTGACAGGTATTACACAGAACTAAAGGGAAAATTCCTTCCTTCTTGGAATGGAAACTGGAGATCCAAGAGATACCTATGTGTCATCTCACACCTGTGTTAAGGCAAATGTATTAAACCCTTTGTAGCCAGTAATCTGAACTGTTCTGAGCAGTCTTGGAAACTGTCTAGGAGGTTCCTGGAATATGTGGAATCAACTTTCTGACAAAGTAGTTGAAAGAGAAAACTAAGGAAGGTGCCCCACTGGACCTGTTTGTTGTTTGTGAACAGAGAAGAACTTGTGGGTGATGTGACGGTTGGAGGACATCTTGGGCAGAATGATCATTAAATTATAGAGTTTTTGATTCTTGGAGAAGGACAGAGGTCAGCAGAACTAGCACCGTGGACTTCCAAAGGGCAGACTTTGGCCTGTTTAGGAACCTAGTTCAGAGAGTTCTTGGGAGTCAGCTCTGAAAGACAAAGGAGTCCAGGAATGCTGGAC
Organism: Columba livia; assembly: GCF_036013475.1. Lineage (NCBI taxonomy): Eukaryota > Metazoa > Chordata > Aves > Columbiformes > Columbidae > Columba > Columba livia. The sequence goes on along the minus strand of NC_088602.1, from coordinate 38,464,819 downwards.
ATTCTTCAAGAATAAATGCTCAAAGGCACAAGAGCAGATTGTCCACATCCATTACAAGACAAACCAGTGGGGAAGAAGACCGTCCCAGCTAAATAGAGAGCTGGAACTCAGGGCTAGAACTCAGGGGAAAAAAAAAAAAAAGTTAATGACCTTTGGAGGAAAAGATGGGAAATTCAGTAGGACTACAGGGATGTGTCAGGTTATGCAAGGAGAAAATTAGAAGGACCAAAGCCCAACTAGAACTTAATCTGGCTACTGCCATAAAAGACAGCTAAAAATGCTTCTATGAATACATGAGCAACCAAAGGATGACTAAGGAGAATCGCCATCCTGTGTGCCATCACACAGCACATACAGGACAAGAAAGGATCAGGCCCAGTCAGCATGGGTTTGGAAAAGGCAGCCCCTGCTTGACTAACCTAATTTCCTTCTATGACAAGGTGACCCACTCAGTGGATGAAGGAAAGGCTGTGGATGTTGTCTACCTAGAATTTAGCAAAGCCTTTGACACCGTTTCTAACAGCATTCTCTTGGAGAAACTGGTTGTTCATGGCTTGGATGAGTATGCTCTTCACTGGGTAAAAAACTGTCTGGATGGCTGAGCCTAAAGAGTTGTGGTGAATGAGTCAAATCCAGTTGTTGATCAGTCACAAGTGGCGTTCCCCAGGGCTCAGTATTGGGAGCAGTTCTGTTTAAGATCTTTATCAATGACCTGGATAAGAGGATTGATCTGCAGATGACATGAAGTTGGGGGAGAGTGTTGATATGCTCAAGGGTAGGAAGGCTCTACAGAGAGAACTGGACAAGCTGGAACAATGGGCCAAGGTCAATTTTATGAAATTTAACAAGGCCAAGTGGCAGGTCCCGTCGTTGGGTCATAACAACCCCATGAAATGCTACAGGCTTGGGGAAGAGTGGCTGGAAAGCTGCCTGCAGGAAAAGGAACTGGAGGGTGTTGATTGATCAAATTGCACCAGGGTAGATTTAGATTGGATATTAGGAAACATTTCTTCTATGAAAAGGTTGTCAAACACTGGAACAGGGAAGTGGTTGAGTCACCACCTCTGGAGATATTTAAAAGATGTGTAGATGTGGCACTTCGGGACATGAATTAGTGGTGGACTTGCCAGTGTTAGGTTAACAGTTGGACTCAATTATCTCAAAGGTCTTTTTGAACCTAAATGATGATTGTATGATTCTACGAGCACCTGGTACTGACTCAGGCTATCTTTAAGATGCCTTTACATACATTATTTGGGATACACTGTCTCACATGAACTGCTTAGAAGAACATGAGTTTCCTTGCTTTCTGCATCTATGATATCTGTGATATTAGAGGGTATCTCAAATATCACCAGTCATTTACATTTAGGATTACTGATGAAGCCTTTTAATAAAGGCTTATTCACCAGCTTATATAAAGATACTTGCATAGAGCCAGCAGCATTTCAGTATCTTGACATCAAAGTGCCCAGAGGCTGTATTTTCAAAATGAAACTACAGCCATATGAGATAAGTTACATGGAAGCAATGCTACCTAGAGATGCAGTTAAATATATAATTGGATCTTCTGTTGGTGAATCTGAAAATGAAACAAGAATCTAACATGTTGATAATTTTATCATAGAGATAAAATTTAATTTCAACTTCTTATTCTTTCATTATGCAACCACTTCATGCCAAAAAGAGGATACCTGCAAGGCTGAATAAAAGATGGCCAGTGAATAAAAGGGAGTACTGAAACCTGATGATCACACTAAAGAACTGGTATTATGATTCTTGACTCTTTTGATTCCAAGTGTCTTTCTTAAAGACAAAATCTTAGCACAATGTGCCAGATAGTACACTCTAGGGACTCCTCCCACAAGATAGGAATAATATGACCGCAGTAGATTTGGTTTTCTCCATTCTACACAGTCTTGTAACACTGTACAAACAACTTTCGCACCCTCAGGGTCTCTAATTACCATTTCCTGCCACCTGGTCACACAATACCTCCCTACATTTTCAAGCTATAAACAAAGGCTGTGCTTCTGAGTTTCAACACAGCACTCGCGTTATCTCAGGTACATTTGACTAAAAAAATACATACCCAAAAGAGTTATATCTTGGGGCCATGGGACACAGCATGGTGCCTAGAGAAACTCAGAACAAAAGTCTATGTGCTGCCATCACAGAATTACAGAAGGGTTAGGGCTGGAAGCGATCTCTGGAGATATTTAGTCCAGCCCACCTGCTAAAGCAGGTTCACCTGGAGTAGGTTGTACAGGAATGTGTCCAGGCAGGTCTTGAATGTCTCCAGAGGAGACTCCACAACCTCTCTGGGCAGCCTGTTCCAGTGCTTTGTCACCCTCAAAGTAAAGAAGTTTCTCATCATGTTCAGATGGAACCTCCTGTGCTTCAGTCTGTGCCCATTGTTCCTCATCCTATGATTGGGCACTATTAAAAGGAGTTTGGTCCCATCCTCTTGATGTCCACCCTTGAGATATTTTAAGCATTGATAAGATTCCTTCTCGGCCTTCCCTTCTCCAGGCTGAACAGACCCAGCTCTCTCAGTCTCTTTTCCTAGAAAGGTGCTCTAGCCCCCCAGTCTTCTTTGTAGCCCACTGCTGGACTTCTTCCAGTAATTACTTCTCCTTCTTGAACTGGGGATCCCAGAACTGGACAGAGAATTCCAGATGCAGCATCACCAGGGCAGAGTGGGAGGATAACCTCCCTCGACCTGCTAGTCACACTCTTCTTAATGCACCCCAGGATACCATTGGTATTTTTGTCCACAAGGGCACATGGTTGACTCATGGTCAATCTGTTGCCAACCAGAATTCCCAAGTGCTTCTCTGCAGCGCTGCTCTCCAGCAGGTCTGCCCGCAACCTGTACCTGTGGTTATTCTTCCCCAGGTGCAGGACCCTACACTTGCCCTTGTTGAATTTCATCAGGAAAAATGGTGATCACACCAGTCTGCTATAGAAGAAGAAATTCCTAAACATTGCAGAAATGAAATTTTCTGTACAGTTTGGCCTTGAGGCTAGAGACCATTTCCCTAAAATGATGATTTCATATAAAGTGTTGTTTGGAATCTGTCCACACCTGCCACTTAAGCATGGAAACATCTACATATTCTAGGCTTTTACATTTCTGCTAGTAAGGTTCCCTCAGTTTCTGCCAGTTTATTAATATCTGCACCATTTCTAACATAATCTCCTAACTGGTAAAGTATCTAAGACAGTTCACCAAGATGTTCTAGCCTAGGTGTTGCCCTAAGTACCTTATCTATAATGTGTGATTTGGAATTTTTTTTCCAAAACATGGGCTGGCTTTTTGAAAAACTAAAAACTAAGAAAGAAAAAGGCAAAAAAAAAATCCACAAAACCATGACCTGGAATATTACCTGAAGAAAATGCACCCTCTTTGTGATATGGGGAGAATTCCTCTTGCCCTTCATACTTAACAGAAGTCCTCAGCTTCTGGGTTGTTTTAACCATGGTGCTTTGAGTTACTTGTGGTGATGACATACTTTCAATTTCACCATTATAAGATTTTATATTTGATTAAGTATTTACTACTTGTAAAAGAGAAAATTACTTTATAAGTTGCAGGCTAGGAGACCGAGGAGATGTAAACAAATGTAAATAGGACAAGAAAGAGTGAGGCACTCTCACTTCAGAACTGTTTTTCATACAGTGTCTCCAACTTTCTTCTCCTGAGTAGGGATATCTCTACTTGGAGACCACATTGTAGCTGTTCAATACTTAATGAAGGCATATAATAAAGATGGAGACAGATATTTTACAAGGGCCTGTAGTGATATGACAAGAGGTAACGGTTTTAAGCTAAAAGAGGGTAGATTTTTATTAGATATAAGGACTAAATTCTTTACTGTGAGGGTGGTGAGACCCCGTAAAGATTGCTCAGAGAAGCTGTGGATGTCCAATCTCTGGAACTGTTCAAGGTTGGGTTGGGGAGTGTCAAGCAACCTGGTCTAGTGGAAGGTGTCCTTGGCTCTGGTAGGGGTATTGGAACTAGATGATCTTTAAAGATCTCTTCCAACACAAATAATTCTGTAACTCTATGATTCTTTTCAAATCAATACTACAAGTCAGGTAAATGAAGTTTGTTTACTAGTGTGGAGGTGGAGAGAAAGAGAAGTGGAGATGCTAGCAAGGAATGAAGGGACTGGTGGTCTGACTTAAGTTCCTTACTGCATAAGAGCTTGTAAGTCTGAATCCTGGGAAGGAGACTTGTCCACTTTCAACTTAGACTCTGGAGCCCTGAAAGTAACTGACTTGTGTTTTCACATTCCCTTTAACATCTTGCTTTTATTACTTTAAAAGTCCTGCCCAGTCTGCTATTTGAATACCATTCCACATGCTTGACTGGACTCATGTATTTGTGAGTCCAGCTAAATATCTCTAGGTCACATATTGAACATCAGCAGATATGTACATAAGCAGTAATGATTAAATCAAAGCAAAGCCTTGTTTCCCTTAGCTGATTTCATTGTGAACTCTCGGTGCTATCTTTTGAAGAATTAATGAAATTAGGGTTCTGTGATGATATAAAATAAAAATGTGGGGAAAATTTGTCTGAAGGTAAATAGAGATATCTTTCTTTTGGTATTGAGCACTCAGGATTCCCTAAACAGTTGTGCTGCCTCTTGGTTAAGCAAGAGAGGAAAGTAGGAGTCTCTAGGCACACTGCAAGATGACTTGTTCCACTTCTGTTCCAGTTCTTGTTCCAGTTCTGGCTTCTCTTGGCAAAAGGAGGCTGATTTGAGAGCACAGCATACGAGGTGCTGACCATGAATATTCATTTGACTTTGTAAATCAGCTTGCTTGACTACACTTATGTCTGAATTCATGTCTCACAAGCATTTTAATAAATCAGTTTGCTCAAATAAGTTCATTGAAATTGTGAATTGTTCTTGACTCTTTCAGGAATGATCTCAGAAACTGAGTTTAAGACCTGTAATCTTATATGTTTAAAGCCAAACACTGATCAAAATCTTTACCATATAGCTCATACAGAGAAATAAAGCTTATTAAATGCTAAATATTTGTCAATAAAATGGAGTAAAGAAAGTAATTGGTCAAAAGAAATATTTTACAATAAGTAAGGTAAAGATATTTTAAAATGTGCTGTTAAGAAATTTAGAGATAAAATTACTGGCTATTTTCCCATTATTTATTTACTTTCTTATTGACCAAAAAAAAAAAAAAAAAAATCAAACTAGACAAACCAAAACCAAACAACAAACTAGGATTTTAGGGAAATTATTTGTTATGAGGTGGCAGGCCTGAGATCTGTCTCTTTGCTTTTAAGATTTTTTTGATTTAGAGTTTGGGTTTTTTGTTTAGTGGTGGGGTTTTGGTTTTCTTTGTTTGTTTCTTAAATCACAGTATGAGTTGGTTAAAAAGTAAACAAACAAATATTAACAAGACAAAAACTAAGGTTTTACATAATTTGACATCTACTCATTAAAAGAGTTTGCCACGAATGGGATTAATTCAATGTGGAGTTATAACAAACCATGAATTTGACATTGATTTTTCAAATGAATGGTGGAGATCTAAAAAAAAATAAAAGTGGGTTTTCTGCGTGTTCCTAATTTTTTGCTAGATTTTTGGTTGTTCATTAAATGTAGGGAAATTACTCTTATTAAATGCAAAATCTTCTATTAAATCTCTATATCTCTTAAAATAATCATATCTCACAAAATTCTTCAGAAATAGTAGTATCTAAATAGATTCCTTTACTGTTTTATAACTTTATAAGATGTAAGGCAGTTAAATAAACAGCTTCATCCAAATAGTTAACTTGTATATGAAGACTCATCTTATTGCTATAAATCTGTGGTCCACAGGGAAAAAAAAAAAAAAAAAGGAAAGGGCAAGGGAAGGGAAGGCAAGGAAAGGCAAGGAAACATAGCTTCTTAAAGGCAGGAAATTAGCTGAGACTGCTTTTTTACTAAATTGATAAATCAAGCATGAAGAGCTATTGTTTTAACTACTGTATGGAAAAACAGAAATTAACCCAGAAGACATGACTGCACAGACACTTCCAGAGGAAACGTATTTTATGTCTCCTTCAGGCTCAAGTTAAGTGAAAAATCAGGTTTCTACCTGTTAATAAAGACTACAAGAAATATATTAAATTAATTATTTACATTGTTTGCAGGGTAGTCATGATATCTGGGCTTTCTCAGGGAAAGAGACAAAGAGATTCTCAAAAACAAAGTTACCATGGAGACATAAAATCAAAGAAAAATAATTATTACTCAGGGGAAAAAAGCCGAACCTGTTCTGTTCACTGAAAAAAATCTCATATAAAAATTGAATAGGAACTATATGTGATAAGTTCTAAAGTATCAAGGAGGAAGCAGATGTCTAACAACTTCAATATTCTTCAGTTCTCCTATGAGGAAGAAATTTGCTGAATATAACAGCACAAAACATGAAATTTATCCCAGTATTTCTACTAAGGGTAGTCTCTTTGCCAAAATTCAGGGGCTGGGAATGTCTGCTGTTTTACTAGAGAAAACAACAACAACAACAACAACAGGTAGGGAACTGATTTTGTCAGCTTGGAGTCCAGTTTTCTTGGACACAAATTTTCTAGTAAGTTCCTGCAGTATTGCCCTCCCAGACCATTTTTACCAGATGTGTACTGGAAAAGGTACTGGCTCAGTCTTCTTTTCAGCAAGCACTCAGTTTATGTGCAACCTAATCTACCAACTAACAAAGTTCAGAGAAAATCTGAGATTCATTTTAACCTTTCTCAGGCTTTTTGGAAATACAGTCCACTTTTGATGCATATGTCTTTGTCTGGTTCTCCAGAAAACAATCTTCCCCTCTCTACCAGCTGATGTTTAAACCCAAACTCATGTCCAGTCATGCATGTAACATTTTAAGCTGTGAAAAAGAATCTAATTACATATAAAGCGAGATGCAGGAGGCAGTGTTAATTACTGTCAGTAATTAAGCTTGCAGACATGGTTTCAGTAAACCAGCAGTAACTGTAGATGTTTCTGTTCTGGAGTAGCTGAACTACTGTTTTATCAAATAAATTAACCTGTCTGTATATGTGCTTTTTTTGGTCATTTTTCATCTTCTTTGAGAATCAACGACCTAAACATTATGAAGCACATCACTGCTATATTAGTCCCAAAACTTACTATCTGTTCCTGTACATATCTCTTATCTGTAATTGGCATTTATTACACATGTATCTAAATTTTGTGTTTCTACATACATAAAATAACATTTATTGTTCTTTTCATCCATGTCCATAACTATTACCAACACACAGTAACAGACCTGACCAAATTCTTATAAACTTAATCTTTAACTTCTTAGTGTTAAACATTTGTATGAAAATGATGTGAGACTGAATTGCCCATACTATCTACATAAAAAACAGTTTTGCACTATTTTTACATTAATCATAAATTTGAATGTTAAGGGTTTTTTCCAGTATGTGTCTTAGAAAAGTATTTAAAGGAAAACTATGGAACAAAGTAGAAGCAAGATCAATTTAAGTGATGCTAAAAGCAGCATGGGTAGCAGAACTTGCCTAATTGATAACATTTTCTAATGCTGAAATTCCTCTCATGCCTATTCAGCTGCCTGAATCCAACTCCTCTGTGTTTGCAATACCCTCCCCCCCCCTTTTTTTTTAAGTTTTGTGCTTCTCAGCCTGAGGTAGAAAACATCATTAACTGTCACATTCAAGCATTCTTTGATCAAACCTCTTATTGTCGTGACAAAGTTCAGATGGTAGAATGGGAAATGAATTGAATTTTGCAAGCGACACCTGTTTGTTTCAGACCAGAAGCTACTACAGGGTTATCCTTAGTTAACCCGGTCACATCAAAAGAGCACCTGCGAATTTTTTCAATACCATGTATTAAACAAAATACATTGATACAAAAGGTCATAGAGCAAATATTCCTATTGTTTCAACAAATTATGACCCTGTTTGGTTGTTCAGTTTTCTGTCATGGACAGTTCACAGCATGTCAACTTCCTGGCTGCCATTAGACCCTCTTTGCTTGCCTTTAAGTTACCTTAAAAGTATAGTGTGGATAACAACACTTAAGTGAATTAAAAGCTTTTCCATGTTTTCTGTTCAGCATTTTGCTTTCATCCTACAGAATTTTCATCATGTTTTCCAGAAGACACATCACTGAAATTATAAATGTCGATTTGTCAAATTGTTTATCGTATCTGATTCTCATCCAATTTCTTTGAGAAAAGAAAATCTGAACCTTTTCTTTCTGTAGTCTCATAAACTGATTGCTAGTCCCATAAAAAAGAATGAAGAACAAACACGGACATAGTCTTTCTCATTCCTCTTCTACTTTCAAAAGATATTCTGGAGTCCCTAGGATCAAAAGCTTCTTTTTGAAAAGACAGTTTTAGCTGTCCATTCAGCATTTGTATAAGCATGGGATATGTTTTTTGTCAAAGAATTACAGTCCCCTTTATTATTATGCTGAAACAGACTACTCTGAAATAGTTTCCTGTGAGTCAGCTTGAACTGGCTCACTTCCTAATCTGTACCATAAAGATCTCATTACAATTAATTGATCTTGTGAATAGATTAAAAGTTCTGTAGTATACCCTAATTCTACCACCTATGAATTGCATCTGTTGCCGAACTGATTTCAAAAATAATTATGAAGAACCAAAACTGATATTCGGTCTCACAAAGTCAACAAATTGTTGCAGCTACAGTATCTGACCCTGCTGTAACTGCCATACCAGACTATCTTTCCAAGTTCAAATTAAGTTAACACTACTGCAAAAGCCTCTCTCTGCTAAACTACCTTTTATTCTAACCTAAATGGGCTCAAGCAACACACAAAACTTTGCTTCATTATAGTATCTATTAGGAAGATAAATAATAATTTTAAAGAGACAAAAAACAAGAGAGCAGAAGCAAAATCCTTGCATGAAAATAAGGGGTTTTATTCAAACTAATTATAGAAGTGGGTTCCTATACAAAATCTGAATATCTGAATTTTAACTTGAGAACTGCTTACATGTGAACTGGTTCGTTTTGATCACCCATTCTGCTCCCTGTGTGTATTTACAAAGCTATCTGATTGTATTTGCAACTAAAACTAAAGCTAATTAAGGAAAAGCAGAAGGCAGATTCCCTTTTTTGTTTTCTTTCCTATGCACAATGACTAAAGTGTATAACATTTCTCCAAGCATTGCATGGTAGCAGAGCTGTTACCAAAGATACTGTTTAGAGAAATACATGTCAACTGAATGTGAGGGATTAATTTCATGTGAAAATATATATTATTTATTGTTATTTCAAGTAAACGTGGAAGTTCAGTGATTAAAGCTCTAAGTAATTGAGGATAAGCGGCTTATATTGCTTCCTTGTACCAATCAGACTTGGTTTTGTTTTGTTTTTTTTTAATTCCCAACTCCTAACAGACAAGTATGTATGAGGGTTGTTTTTAAAACCTTCTCAATCATCTATTCCTTTAATTATTATTATTATTATTATTATTAAGTACCTTTAAGACTCTGAATGTTAGACTTTTAGTATGTATGTAGGCTTTGCAGTAAGGCAGACAGCTTTATAGCTAGAAATATTATAGCCATATGAACATGACATTCATTAGAACAGGTGTGGAGAGTAACAAGGTATCACCAGGGTTATCAGTTGGTGTTTTGACATCCTGCTGCATGATTCTAATCATACATGTTTGCTTGGACAAAGCATTGACAATTTGATGAAATAGTACATAGAAATACTCAAAATATCTCTGTGTTCCCATGTGTAAAATGCTAACACTTCTTGAATGCATAAGTAAGACAAATTTGTACTGCAACAATCCAACATCACACATCATCTTCCCTGCCTTGAGAGACAGTTATGACAGATGGAACACAAAGTCATAGGCTAAATTAACTCAATGAAAATTTCATATGAATGGCCCATGGACTAAGGGAGTGATATCTGTCTGTATATACATGTATATATGTGTATATATATATATATATGTAGGTAGGAAAAGTGGTGGTTAATCGAAATGTACTGGTAAGACATGAGCACGACAGAAATGGAATAAGGGGTGAAATTGGCTGTTTTCACTGAGATTGAGTTATTTTTCTTCATAGTAGTTAAAATATTTTTGTTTTAGTAGCTAGAACAGTCTTATATTTTGGATTCAGTTTTGAAAATAAAGTGATAACATACTGAACTTCCTATATCTTTGCCTGGGACAGAGTAAATTTTTTCTTTCCAGTAGCTAGGCTGTGTTTTGGAGTTAGTATTAAAAGAATGTGAGAACTCACTGATGTTTTGGCTGTTGCCAAGAAAATGAAGGACTTTTTCAACTTCCCATCTGCAGGTACACATAGAATCTGGAAGGGAGAATAACAGGACAGCATCTAGATTGACAACCAGGCTGGCCAATGAGATATCCCCTACTATTAGCAGCATGCTCAGTATATAGCTGGAGCTGGCTTTTCTGGCTCTTTCCTCTTCCTCTTTTTCCAGGATCAGGTGCTTGGAACCAGGACTCTCTCTATTTCAGGGGCCGGAAGTTTGGCACAGTTGTGTTTGAGCTCAAACTATTGTCTGGCTCTCTTCTTCTGGAGTTGACCATACAGGACTGGAGTTTGCAATTGCTGATCTGGGACTGGCTAAGCACTACTGGGTGGTATGCAATTGTGTTGTGCATCAATTATTTAATATATATTGTTTTTATTATTTTTATTATTATTTTATCTTTCTTTGTTGTTCTAGTAAACTGCTCTTATTTCAACCCACGGGTTTCACCATTCCCTTTTGATTGTCTCTCCTATATCACTTCAGGGTGAAGGGGATTAGCAAGTGGCTGTGTGATCCTAGTAATCAGCTGGGATTAAACCACAACAATAAATAGCTTTGAAGGTAAATTCTATTTCATGTAAAAGGAACCATATACATATTTAAGCATATGACCATGAAAGAAATGAAGCCAAAAGGCAAATACAACTGTTTTGTGCATCAGTAGCCACACAAGCATGATTCTGTTTGTGCCTGAACTTTGTCCAACTGAGAGACTGACTGGTTCTCAACAAACTTGCATGACATAATAGTATCTCTTGTGTGTGCTGAAGAAATACAAAATATGAGCACAATGAAGAATTTATGTGTAAATTATCTTTACACCAGTCTGTTTTAACAGTCTAATCAAGTAATTATTAGTATTCTAATAACTTTAGTATTCTAATAACTATAATAATTACTGTTCTAATAACTGCTAACTTTTTAAATCCAGATTACCTATTCAACTCATTCTCATCAACAGTATAGGTAAAATTATTATACACAGTATCCCTGGTATCTACCACTCTTCTCTGATGTTAAGTTCAACTCTTCAATTCTCCAGTGGGTTCTTCCTTAGATATAATCCTGTGCCTCTGTTTTCAAGCCCTCTTTCATCCTCTCATGCCTGTATTCTTCTACACTGCATTAGTATTACAGGTTTGTAGATAGTTCATAATGCACACAATATTATAGTAAGTCCAGACTAAAGCTTGGTAAGTCCTAGTTCTAAGGGTTTGTGGAGTTAAAACAGATCTGTGGCCTTTTCCTAGTAATTATAAGATATAAACCTCCAGACATACAAGCCTGCAATAAACAGTGTAACATAAAGAAGACTTAACCTCACTGACTGAATTTAGATCATGGTACGCTAAATGACATACTCTAAGTCAAAACATTGATACGTTAGGTATGGACCTAAAACCATATGTGACTTGTATTGCCATGCTTTAAATTATTTATGTTCTAAACTCTCTGCTGAGACCACTGGCAAAACTATACTGAAATCAAGGGGATCTGAGTAAAATACTTCTTTGTTATTCATGATCAGCACCAGTCCATTGCACGCACAAAGTATCGCTTGAGCCTGAAAGCACTACTACAGCCTGAATTTCAGAATGCAAGAACACTATGTTTCCTGCTACCATTCTGTAGAAGAATGCTTTGGGATGGTTTTTTGTTCTATTTATGCTTTTACAGCTGTCTGTACCATGCCTCTTTCAAGTGCTGTTACATAAATAATTTGGATGTATTAATACACATATTATTAAATCAATTTTTGATGCAATTTCACCACATAACATCAGCTTCTGTGGCTTTCTATGTATAAGTGTTCTTATGTAAATGCAACAAAACATTTTTATTGTTTTTAATACTGAATGCAGTATGCCATAGTACCTTGTATTCTTCAATTAAATAGAAGTACTGAAAACAAGTCTAGACCCCATTAGCTGATGATTTTAGAATAGATGGCATAAATTACACATCAACCCAATTTTACTTGCAATTTGTTACTCTACAGACAGAATTAGAGTTGTTCATTCATTGTATGCCGTCATATTCAGTTCTGTTTGACCTATAACAAGCAAATTTTTTTGAACACAGACATAGCAAATTAAAGAGATGGGCAGGGACCTTTCATTGATAAAAATTTTCTCTTTTGAGTCTTTGCATACATTTTGGTAACCAAGATAACTTGCCTCTTTTCCAGCAATTATCTTCTGTCATTTTATGAATGACTTGAGAGAGGTTAATTCATGTACAACAAAGCTAACACTTTTTAGTGCAGCAAAAAATGTTTTCAAAGGACGCTGAGCTCAGTTCCTAACATAAGTACCTAATAAAGATGATTTTATATTTTTGGAAAATAAAAACAAACCAGAGGACTGTATGGCAGCATGTCTATCTATTTTTTTCTCAGCAGTAAAAGACTGTATTTGTCTATATCCAGTAACTGAAGTATTCATTTATTGTTATGCTGGAATTTTCCTACAAAATATTTTATTATTTTTCCTAGGATACTGTAAAAAAGATTATTTTGTATTACATGTGTACCTATAATATTTTTCGTTTCTGAACTCAGTTATATTATAAAAAATGTCAAGTATTGAAGTGTGTGCTGCATTTAGTACTAACTGTTCTAACAGAAATAAGTGGCACAGTGGTGACATAAAACAGCAGAGGGTGGGTAATTCCTTGGTTACCAGTACTCTTGAATTCCTTTTTAAACTAGTGCTTGACAATCACAGCCTAAGACTAATATACATATATAAAAGGTGTGTATATATGTATATATATATATATACACATATATCTTATAAACAGTCATTTCTGGCATGTCCCTAAATAAAAAAATCTGGGATGATCTTGATGTGAAATTCAGCTGCATGACTAAGTAGTGACTTCACCTGTCATCTCCAGAAGTGATTATACTCTTTGAGACGGTTTTACCACTGCATTTACAAGCTAGATTTCAATCCTATGCCAAGTTGAATACAAAAAATAGGGAAGGAGGTATATAATCTTCCAGATCAGTTCACAGAAGGATAATTGTGCTATTCATGTCCACTGGCACCTATGACAATTATAGTCCCCTTCCAGAACGGCTGAAACTTTAGTCAGATACAGTACTTTCCATTTCTTTTCTCTTTTAAGTCTTTCACCACTTCTGTAACTTTAGTTTTGGCTGAAGTATGTCTTCTCAACATGCAATATGTAATGCCAGTCCTTACTTTTGTTTTCCTGTCACAAATGATGTCAGCCTCATTGCTTTTGTAGTCTATTCTAGTTAAGAGACTGGCCTAACCAATAGAGAAATATCCATGAATGAAGATTTTTTGCTGAGCTGAGCCATTTGAATCTTTTCCATCTGTTGTTGCAGATATGCTTCTGTCACCAGTGTAAGTGCCTCAGGACAAGGAGAAAGGACTTATTTATAGAAAGCTTTGTGAGCTAAAGTTAGTCCTCATGACACTTTTACTGCTTCAGTGCTGACTTTGAAGTCAGGTGAAAAGGACCATATTTGTAAGAAATACCTACAAATAGGAAGGTGAGTATGCAAAGTTACTAAATATTTTCAGAGCATTTTAGAGTCATCTCTGATAAGACCCCATATGGATTAAAATCACTCACAGGGCAAATATTCTGAGTGCAATAGAGCTCTATCAAGTATGAAATTGGCTCCTGCTCTGCTGCTGCAACCTGTTCTCTTGCATGGCTAATAGAATTATCAAATCTGGGCTGCAATATCCCACTCTTAAGTGTCACACAGCCTTTGTTCAGGCAAAAGCGTCACTTTCCGTGCTTCCCTGTGCAATACATCCAAATGGATTTAAAGACTGGACCCATTGTTACTAATACTGGTATAATGGTATTTCTGATCCATTTTTATGAAGGACAAAAGAAAGAGACATCAAAATGTATTTCTTTAGATTACAGAGGATTATTATGATTTTATTAAAAAGAAGTGACAAGGAATATATATGTATCTTTTTCAAGATTTTAACAACCCAAATAAATCTGTAATGCTGAAACAGATGGCCCCATTTTGTAAGCTTATTACATGACAATTCATAGTTAATGTACTTTTAGTATATATAGGCAATGACGGTGCTACTCTTCAATACATTGAGTAGGCAAATGAAATAACTTAGAGGAAACTGTGACCTATGTACAAAAAAATCATTATTGTCAACAAAAGAAAGAATGACATCATCACATTTATGATTTGTACATTTGTAATTCCATGCAAGGAATCTAGGCTAGTCACCCACCTTGGCTTAAAAAGACACTTAATAACTAATGGATAAAAGCGACTAGTAAAAATGTATTTACACTAACATCTAAAAAACATTTGAATATTCATGACTGAAAAATGACAACCTAAATAATAGCAAATATTATATTAAAAATTATTCCTAATTCAAACACCATAAGTAAACAAGGAATCTGACAAATTCCATAAGAAGCCTTTAATATCTTAAGTTTCTCCAACAGAAGACCTCTAGAAATTTTATTATGTTCTGGGGATGCTTTTAATGTTCCTGATTCCCTGAAGCAAGTAAGCTTTGATATACTTTCACAGCGAGTTACAAAAGATTAAAGTTAGTGGTTCAGAATCATACTAGTATTAAATATAAGAGAATTATTTTTTTATTTTATTCACTTGGCTTGTCATGATGATATAATTACATATATAATAATTGAATTCAATAAACAACAAGTGTAAGACATCTATTAGTCACTTAATTTCTGTTCTTCTGAGTGATCCTGTAGATGCAATGTTGAATTGCAATCTATCATTTAATAGTATTGTTATTAACAGTATGAAAAATAATGTTACGATTCCTTTTACATTGTTAATTGTTACTGAACTGTACCAATAAAGGCCTACATTTTTTCGATCAGAATTTCATATAACTAAATTATTCATATACAGATTTTTTTTATGCTGTTTTGCACTGAAACATTTAAAATAATTGGAAAAATCTCTATTTCAGATTATTAATTAGATTGCCAGAAAAATACAAAATTAATTTCTGGCTATTAGGAAACAAATTTGTTTTTATGGGAAAAAAAAAACTATTAATAGAGTGTTGATCTGCTGGAAGGTAGGAAGGCTCTACAGAGAGATCTGGACTAGCTGGATCAATGGACTGAGGCCAATTCTATAAGGTTCAACAAAGTCAAGTGCCAGATCCTGCACCTGGGTCACAACTCCATGCAATCCTACAGGCTTGGGGAAGAGCGGCTGGAAAGCTGCCTGGAGGAAAAGGACCTGAGGGTGTTGCCATGTGGCCAAGAAGGGAAAGAGCATGCTGGCTTTTATCAGGAATAGTGTGGCCAGCAGGACAAGGGAAGCAATCATGCCCCTGTACTCAGCATTGGTGAGGCCCCACCTCAAACACTGTGTTCAGTTTTGGGCCCCTCACAACAAGAAAGATATTGAGGTGCTGGCGTGTATCCAAAGAAGAGCAAAAAAGCCAGTGAAGGATCTAGAGCACAAATCTTCTGAAGAGCAGCTGAAGAAACTGGGGTCATTTAGCCTGGAGAAAAGCAGGCTGAGGTTGCAGTCTACAACTACCTGAAAGGAGGTTGTAGCATGAAGGGTGTTGGTCTCTTCTACCAAGTAACAAGCAATAGAACAAGAGGAAATGGCCTCAAATTGCACCATGGAAGGTTTAGATTGGATATTAGGAAAAAAAAAAACAAAACAATGGAAAGGGTTGTCAGGCATTGGAACAGGCTGCCCAGGGAATGGTGGAGTCACCATCTCTGGAGGTATTTAAATAATGTGTAGATGTGCTTATGGACATCATGTGGTGGTGGACTTAGCAGTGTTGATCCTTTCCAACATTAATGATTTTATGATTCAATTATTCTATTTGTCATAGAAGGTCTTCTTTAACAAACTTGAAGAATAAAAAACACAAAAGAAAAGTATAGCTCTTCAGTATTTTAATAGATAAAATGGAAATCCACTATCTCAGCAGTTTTGTAAGGGTATAAAAATGGATTAGGCAAACTATGCTACATGCATTCTTTTCCAGCTACCATAAGTGAGCCTTCTGCCTGATTTATGGGAAGCTTATATGTTTAAAACCAGCACAATTTGTGATGAGTTATACTTAGCTTTAAGATCCTTTCCAGTTTACAGGTCCAAAATGATCGATAGATGGACAAACAAGAATTTGGAAAATAATGACTTGTTAAATCAACAAATACTGAATTTCCAAGATTTTTTTCTTAAAACATACTGTTTGAACCAATATCTTTAGTACGAATTTTTAAGAGCTATATGTGTGGGGGAAAAAAAAGAAAAAAAAAAAAAAAAAAGAAAAAAAAAACAGAGAAAAGAAAAAAAAGAAAAAAAGAGAAAAAAAGAAAAAAGAAAAAAGAAAAAAGAAAAAAGAAAAAAAGAAAAAAGGAAAAAGAAAAAAAGAAAAAAGAAGAAAGAAGAAAAAATAAAAGAAAAAAGAAAAGCAGGTAAAACAGATAAGACAGTTTCTTGTTGACTTGCACTGTCAGGACCACTATAATTATATTTGCACTACCAAAACATCTTTTCCCCTGTTACTGCTTTCAAGACTTTCATTTTGGGGTTTTTAACATTCACCAACAGCAAAAGTTGCTGACTGTTCACTTCCTGCTTTTAAGAACAACACATATTCTGAGAAATCAGCCCTCAGGATGTAAATTATCCAAGTAGTTCAAATCTTTTGTTTCACCATGACTTGAGAAAGATATACAAAGTTCATGAGCATCTATTTCAAGGCAAGAGCAACTATTACCAGCAGTTGGTTTACAAGGGCAGTGTGTCACCAGCCTTTCAGTATGGAACACATTTGTATTCCTGTCCTTTCATTCTCCTGCTTCTTTCTGTTCATTCTCTCCCTGAAAATTCTGCCAATTAAGGGATTTGGGAAGTGGTGTAGCTTGTAGACTACTACATTTTGACTTCCTCAGAAAGGAGGAATTCCAGAGAGTACTGATAAATGTCTTCCAATATTTCGTGTCTTCCAGAAGTACAGCAAAATATTGCCATGCATCTGCCAGAATACTGAAGTAACAGGGATCTGCAAGTGACAACATAGCTGTGGTTTCTTTTGACCATTCTGAGCTGTTTGACTTGACTATGGAGGAGGGAGATAAAAGCCTAAGCAAATGATACTATTTTTAATATACTTATTTTTATTTCTAGCCAAAGTGTCTCAGGTTCCCTAATAGAAGTTTGTCATTGGCACTTAAATAGAGCAAGGAACTAGTCTCATGCCCCCTGCCTTACAATCACAATGTGGTGTGTTGGGTATCAATGAAATGTGGAAATATAGTCTGTTTTATTTTTTTCTTTGTTGGTTGACAGAAATTTGTGTATAGAATTCCTTTTCTATTTGGCAAAATAATAGAGAAGATTACTATACAGGTATTGTCAGGCATATTCTGACATTCTTCTCCCTATTTCCATTTTTAGTGACTATTTAAATCTACAGAAAATGTCAGGTATCTCCTCTAGCTCTTCCTAATTCTTCCATGTTTTATAATGCATGCGTAAGGTGAAGACTAGGTTTACCACTGCTTCTTTTCTGATCTTTGTAAGATAATGTCATTCTTGAAGATGCAGCAATCTTTTTTTTTTCTTCATTATTTTTTTCCTGTTTCTGAAAGAACTGATTTAAATTGTTACATTTTTCCAATCCCCACTTAACTGTTCTTTTCAGATAAGTCAGGAGAAAAGACTATGATGTTTGAATAGTTTACTAAATGGGTGAAATAGTTTGGCCATCTACTTTATTCACACATGCAATTCCTATCAAAATAGCCGGATTTAAAAAATCAGCTCCATTTGAAAATAGTCCAGTGGGTTGAGTGGTCTTTGTTTTCAACACAAATTAGGGAACATTGCAAAGCTCAGTTCAGTATCTAGAAATTGAATCAGCTCTTTAAGTAAAACTTTGTTAGTGAAAGGTATTTTCTGAACTTTTTCCTTTTTGATACCTATAGTATCAGTATTTTTATGTGATTTCAGCAGTTGGTGGTATGATCATTGATCACTGTCATTTAAGGACATATGTGTTTGTTACTTATCTGTAACAAAGCAAGACAAGAAAAGTAGTCAGTAGTAGTCAGTAGAGAACTTAAGTGAAAATGGAAATCTGAGTGAGTCAGTGAGGATTTAAACAAGCAACAAAGCTTTTGTTTTTGTTTTTGTTTTTTTTTTGTTTTGTTTTTTGTTTGTTTGTTTGGTTGGTTTGGTTTGTTTTTTTTTTTCTGGAAAAGAGAATAGAAATAAAGGCCTTTGTGCCTTAGCTAATAATTTTGTTTTATTATCTGTATTTGTGTTAGATTAACAATATCAGACTGCCTTAGACAAAGAGGCTATTGGATTTCTGACTGAGAAATTTTGTCAGGGAGTCCATGAACTGCACAGAAGCCAAGCCTAAGGAGTCAGTTTGCCACCACTACACAGAAATTTCACAGAATCTCAACTAGATGGTGGGAGTGAAATATCCTCCCCTTTGAGTCAGAGGACTAATTAAGGTGAGTGCTATGGGCAACTTACTCAAAGGGCATGAAACTGCTGAGGAGATCAGACTATTAGGCTTATAGCCAGATACAGGCATGACTTGTGATGCTTTCCTCTACTAAGAGGAAGTGGTATTATTTAACTTTATATATTTATGCTCAACAAAGAAAAGGGGAAGGGAAAGGAAGGGAAGGGAAGGGAAGGGAAGGGAAGGGAAGGGAAGGGAAGGGAAGGGAAGGGAAGGGAAGGGAAGGGAAGGGAAGGGAAGGGAAGGGAAGGGAAGGGAAGGGAAGGGAAGGGAAGGGAAGGGAAGGGAAGGGAAGGGAAGGGAAGGGAAGGGAAGGGAAGGGAAGGGAAGGGAAGGGAAGGGAAGGGAAGGGAAGGGAAGGGAAGGGAAGGGAAGGGAAGGGAAGGGAAGGGAAGGGAAGGGAAGGGAAGGGAAGGTTTCGCTTCTTCTGAGTAAGAAAATTTATGTAAACTCTAATACCACAGGATATTCAATGTGTAGAGACTTGGACTTCAAAACTGAGAATGTAAAGAAGACTCTGCTTGTAGAGTCCACTAATCCAATCAGAAGTTGCCATAACTTTATTCCTCTGATGGCTAGAAACCTGTTTCTATCCACCATTCCAACACATTCCAACATTTTAGTCATGGAAATGTTATACCTATTTATTTCCATAAATATTATCAATTTGATTTAAAAGTTATTTATTTGCTTGGGTTTTGTCTTTTTTTTTCTGATTCCCTGATATTTTTTTATTCTAATGTATTTGTGAAGAATACACATTTTCTTCTATTTACTAATTTTTTTTTTTTTTCCCTAACTGAATGATCGTTTCTTGCAGCCTTGAAGTCTGAATTCATTTTTTGTTAAACAGGATGGATCAGGTTTTAACTTGTTAGAGACATGTGCCCAATGTCTAGCACAAAGACATTAATACTTTCTTGTTTCTACTGGAAATATATTTCCTAATGCATTCAAGAATGTTTACTTTTCTGTTGCCATACCCTGTTAGTAATTCAGAATCATACTGTCTTCAGCTAACACATCTAGGTCTTTCTTGTCCATTGGCATTTGCAGACAATGAGTTCCTGGTCAATACCAGAAATTTTGTTTACTATTCCTAAATTGCATAACCAGCTATTTTGTACTATATAACTCTACGCTCTTGCTGGAACCTCAGCCCTTCTCAAGGTCACCTCAAATTCCCTGTAAAATTCCTGAACTTTCTTGCCCTTTGTGGTGTCTTCCAACTTCATCTTACCACCCGTTTCTGTTATTAAATGTTTTAAGGTTTTTGCTACAATTCTCAAGAAAAAGATTTGGTCTGGTATATCTTTCTTTGTAAAGTAAACCCATTGATTTATCCTTCTTTTCATTGTTTTATGTGAACCAGATCCATATTGTCCTAAAAACTATTGTCCTAACTATTGTCCATCCTCATTTTTTACTAAAAATTTTGTCATTGTCACTACTGAATGAGGTAGAACTTTAGATTAAGATAGTGTCTGTGTAAGTTGTTTCCACCTGAACAGGATGTTTAAGGCTCAACTGTAGTAAATGAAGACCTAGTCAATACAGCTAGTAGAGCTTAAGGGTACAGCTTATTCCCTTTAAAGTAGATGAAGAAGATGAAATTTTGTTGTGTAAATGCACTTACTTAATGATTATTTTAGGCTTTACCATATCCACCACATCTTCAGCTGTCACTCCAAGGAAGCATGGGTCTCCCAAAGGTTCCATACTATTTCAGTCACTTCCACATGAATTTCTTGGATGCTCTAAGGCATCCAGAAAAGAACAAGGCATTTGAATTCCACTCCTATGTAAGCACACCTAAAACTGATTATCTGAGTTTCAAAATAACTGCTACCCTCTATGCGACATCTTACTGATTGCATTTCTGATATACAAATCAATGAGGTTTACTTCATTTAATTCACCAAGAAAGTTATCGAACTTATTAAATAAAGATGTGAAGTTTCCCTGGAGTAGTCAATTTTTCATAAGTCCGTGCTGTGTTTCATTTCATTTTACTTTGAAAAATATATATTTAATGATGGCTAATATTAAAAATACTGGTAAAGCTTGCTCATTATTAAGGGCAGCTTGAGGAATCTCTAAACCTGAAGTTGAGCTTATTGCTTGCTGTATTTAACTAGAATTTCTGCTGCCAGAAAGTGTTTTCCAGATGGAAGATGTGATCTGGACTTCACTGGAATTAATTTGAGAAAATAAACTAGGATGGGCTAAAAAGGCCTAAAGGCCATTTGTCACAGAATTGTCATTAGGAGTTTATAGCAAAGAGAGTGGCAGATCAAGAAAATATATTTTGTGTTCCATGGCTTTCATTTTTTGTGTTAAAATCAGTCCCTGAAAGACTGATCCAGAGAACACACTATTTGAGAAGATGAAAAAGACAATTAGCTTCCATATTCAAAGGAATGTCTGATTATTATGCTGTTATCTGATTAATTTTTTTTACAGGTATAGTTATCCTTGACATGCTTATTATGTTTAATGTCTTTGACTTCAGTTTAAACCCATGTATTTCGTTGCAAATCCTTTGAGGTCATCCAATATTTACACTGTTGCAAATATACGGAAAAGAGCACAGTTCACTTTATGCATTGTGCTTTCCTACAATAGAATAGCTTGCATTTCATTCTTATCTTTCTCTTATATCATGTCCTCCAAGATCAGAATGTCTTGCTTGAGACATCAAAGGTAGTAAGCATCTTCTCCTGCCTTTGCTCATGAAAGGAATTGCTTTCAAAGTTCTAGCAGCTAATGAAGGCATTTCTTCCAGTACTTTGTATGCTGTATGCCTAGATCACTGATAGCA
Source organism: Columba livia (assembly GCF_036013475.1). Taxonomy (NCBI): domain Eukaryota; kingdom Metazoa; phylum Chordata; class Aves; order Columbiformes; family Columbidae; genus Columba; species Columba livia. The sequence goes on along the minus strand of NC_088602.1, from coordinate 38,443,116 downwards.
ATTAAGATTTGAATTTGTTCAAGTAATTTGAGGTAGTATCTCATATAGGTTCTTAATAATAAGACAACATTAGAAGATAATAGAAACTTTTGCTGCATTTCATGACAGCAATGGATTGTTTTCAGGAGAGGGTAGTCAGCTGTGAAACAGCTTAGAGAAAACATTGAGGCAAAGTATGTTCAAAACATGCTGCAAAATCAGTTTTCCATACCCTTCTCATTTTCATTAATGGCAATGGACTTCACCATGGTATATAATTGTTACATAGAAATTTTTACACCAATGCATACATTGTTCAGTGCCTCATGTCTGATATAGGCCATACCAAGCACTATAGAAAACCACAAATGCTTCATAGCATACACTTGCTTAATAATTAAGTTACAGCAAACACTTCTTAGCTTCTGCAAATAAAATCGGACATTGATTAAAATTAATAAGAAAAGTATAGCAATCATTCCAAATGTAAACATTTATCCCTCTAGATATTTTGTAGCATTTTAATTGAACGTTTTCTTAGAGGATGGTTTCAAATTCTGTCTGATTTTTCATCCACTCATTCAAATAAATGTTTCGCAATTAAACTGAATAGCTGCATGACAATCTGTTGAAGTGTTTCAAAACCAGAAATTTCAGTATACCTAACCTTTTTTTTAGAGAAGACTTAGAAATTCTTGGATTTTATTCCTAACTAGCTGAGGGAAAAAATGTTCTACAAAACTTAATTGCCTTATTATAAACAACTCGGTCCAAAAGTATGAGAGTTTATTTGTTTCCCTTTCTAATATAACAGGGTAAGTTCTGTGATTATCTATATAAATGTTCAATTAGACTTAATGATATTTTATGGTGATTAGATTCACAAGCTGAACAGTATTATTGTTAGTGATACTCATGGGAAAAATAAGGAGAACAGCAATTCTAACTTTATATGCACAGTGAAGGACTCTAAACCAGCTCGTACTATAGAGGAAAGAGATCTCAGAGTTACAATACATTATTCTATGAAAACAGAGTAATCATCTTAATGTTCAGAAGCAGTCAAACAAGCAAATTGAGTATTAGGATTTATTAGTAAAAGAATGGAGAACTAATCAGAAAACGATGTTGTGAAACTGTAGAACACATAGTGTTCCTGGAACATGAATTTATGTTTATTTCTATTCCCCAATTAGAAAACAAAAACAAAACAAACAAAACAAACAAAACAAACAAATAATAATTAAAAAAAAAAAAAAAAAACAAAGCAAAAACAACAACAGCAGAGCAAAACTAAACAAAAATACACCTTGGAAAAGGTACAGAGAAAGGCAACGGAATGACTAGAAGTAGAAGAATTTCCATGTAAGTAGTGGGTACAATCACTACATTTTTGTAATCCTAGGAAATAGTTAAATAATTTGTAATGTTAAATCACAAATGTCCCAGAAAACTTGTAACAGATTTTTTTCTTTTCATACTGTCTTATAGTTTAAGAAACAGGGGTGGTTCATACTAGATATTAGAAAACATTTCATTATAACACAGTAAGGGTCTACTTGAACCTTCACGAAGTTTGAACACAGTGTTATACAGAAACTCCATATGGCCTCACAGACTATGCCAAAACTTTTAAGGATCCAGTGGATATTCTATAGAATATGGTTGAAGACAGCAGTAGAATATACCTTGGGAAGGGTGGATGCTGAGGAGTGAAAGGAAGGAGAGGTAACGAGGAGGTAAAAATAAGATACTTTAAGTGATTTGACATGTGTCACATATATATCCTTATGAAAAGCAAAAATCCCCACAAGTCCTTATAAATTCCTAAGTCTCAGGTGGCTGCATAAGCCAAAAGGTTGATTAAAAAGTAAAAGTAAGAATGGTGGGAATTAAGATCCAAAATCATATGATTAAAGGAAAGATAAAGTTACAATAAGATTTCTGTGTCTGAGAAGGTGGTTGAAGAAAATTAATCCATGGATGTTAGGAAATAGATTTTGAAAAGCTTTAGGAACTACAACTAAATTTGCAGATAAAATCTCTCTCTCTTCTAAGGTTACTCAGCTGTAAGTTTATAAAGGTAAAACCACTGACATATTACAGAGAAATCACATTCCTCCAGAAATATTTTGCTTGGTTTTAAATTTCAATGACATTATGCACATTCCTAGAATAAAGCATATAGATGAATGCAAATAAGCTTTAGAGGTTTATATTGAAAGTCTGGGGACTTACTGATTTATATAAAACAATAATGAACTATCTTGCAAAACATGTCTGCATGTAAGAATATATAGTGGACAATTACAGCTTTAGAGACGGTTTTCCCCTACCTTAGAGGTTTACTTTCTGTTTCTAGGTCTTCACAATTGTCCAGATATGCAAGCCAATAGGTGTTGTCTGTACTTCTTTTTACATATTCACACCTGTTAAATTTGGTCTAATTTTGACTTAAGAACAGAGAAGTCAAGTAACAACAACTGTACCTCAGGTCCATTCAAGTCAAAGGGACCTGTTTCTGAAGGAAGGAAAAAGAAAAGAAAAAAAAAAAAGAAGAAGAAGAAGAACAACAACAAACAAACAAACAAAAACCAACCAACCAACCAAACACAGAACAAAACAATAAAAAAAAAATAAAAAAAACAAACACACACACCAAAAAACAGCCACAAGTAAGACAAGCAACAGATGATCTGTGCAGACAGGTTAGTCATGGAGATGTATGTTTGGTGTTGGAGGTCAGAGAGAAGGAGCTCAAAATGTGAAAAATCCCCAGCCAAAGCATTCACAAGCAGTACCCAAGCACTGCAAGAAAATTCGCATGCCAACTTTCTGCCTCCTGTTACTGACTGATGATACTGGTCCCTCTGAGCTGACCAGCTGCAGAGATAAAAGCCCAGTCTCAGAACAAGTCTATGCAATTTAATTCTACAAGGCAAACCTGAGGCTGATCTTGGCTACTCCATGGCAGACTTTGCCCCTTCAGCCTTGAGATACACTGTGTGTTGCAGATAACATTTGCTTTCAGAGCTCACTCCATGAGACAAATGGACTGAGGGTTAAACTGAATCAAAATTTTAGCTCCCAGTAGCAGTTATTCAAACCACTGAGAGACTGTTTAATCGCTCTAAAGATATAAAGTCAAACACAGAATGTGATTTTTCTAAGATGAAAGCAGAGAAAAATATTAGATCAAACATTATGATAAAAAATTAGAGAAGAAACTGTGAAAATACCAATAATCTGAAGTTTATCACAAGTAGTTATTTATGCTACCTGCAGAAGTTTGTCTGTGAATGATACAATAAAATTGAGGAGAATTCTGAAAAGAAACAAACAAACAAGCAAACAAAAAGCCCAGGGAGTTTTGCCTCAGATAGACACCATCATGTCTATAACATAAAACCATGAAGTTTTTTTTCATTAGAGTTATTTTAACTATTAACTGTATTATTAAACATAATTGACATGCAATAGCATGTGTTTTGAAGTGACTGCTTAAATGTATATGCTTTGGTTTCCATTTATTTCCTCAAACAAATTATTTTTATTTATTTCATGCTCTAAAGAAAATATGTGGACACCAGAAAGTGCAAATATAACAGGGGCACAAACGAATGTAATTTTTAACAATTGTAGCAAAGATGTTTGTAAAGCACTTGGAAAAGAAAAGGCTATAGCAAATTGTTTTCCATTGATACCTGTGATGCTGTTGAAATAAACACTGTTTATGTAGCGTTTCCATGATAGTGAAAGTCAGCTAGGGTGAGTGATTCAATGACACCAGAGGGAATTTATATCGGAGCCAATGATAGATGCCATTAACTTACTGCTCTGTATTGAGACTGTTAGGGTAAGTCTTTAAATTACGGTCTATGGTATCTCTTTAGATGCTGAGCACTTTTCAAATGGAATTTGAAAATAATTCTAGCTAATAATTTTACATCAACTTTACCCTTTTGTATTCTAAAAGTATGTCATGTTTGTAATCAGAAAAGTGGCTAGTAAACAATCTACCATGAGTCCTCACAACAACAAAGCTCTCCTGGTTCAAGCCATTGTCCTTGTAAGAGGTCTGTGGTATAATTGTTTTTTCAATACCTCAGCTGATGTGATAAAGGCTACTTTAGCATGCCTGCAGGTGCCACAGCTACCTCCTCTGAGTGTGGTACATGTCTAGCCTTACAATGATTTGTAAGGAATTTAATGAGGACAATCTGTTATATTTCATTAGGGAACATTTCAATTAAAAGAGAAAAAATATTAGAATAACTGGGAAATCAGGCACCATCCATCCTCTGAGTGTCCTGGAGCAGAAAGTCATGTCTATATGTATGTATTTGTGAATGAAATGTCACTCACCAAGACTATGTGGTGTCTTGTCCCCATCTGGAAAACTGTCTTCCTTTCCAAAATAGATATCCCCTGTTACCGCTGTGTCAGCACTGAACAAGGCTCAAGCAATGTCTAGGAGAATATTTATTTCACAAGCCAACCCACTGGCACTGTTTATTTAGCAAGAACAAACATATCATACAAGTCCTGGATGGCCAAGTCAGAACCTGTTCCTCTAGTGGTGCTCTCCAGGCACTAGATGACTACAGCTTTTGGGTGCCCAGATCCACATCAGCACAGGAAGGGAAAGGAAGTCACCCAAAAGCCAGGGGTACAGAGCAGACAGGATTTGCAAGTGGGAGAGTGAGGAGATGTGTGGAGACACTTGCAAGCAACACAGTGGGGTTTGGGAAGTGTCATTTAAAAAAGAAAAAGCCTCCACACAGAGGCATGTTACAAATCTGGTTAACCATCATTCTTCAGGGAAAAGTGTTTAGAAGATGAATTTCTGACCAGCTTTGTCCCTGTATATGCATTGAACCAAATCTTACTGCTTTTCTTCTGCTTTTCTGCACCTCTACAGCAGTGAGGAGAAACAGAGCTACCACCGCCCCATTGAAAAGACTGTCATCTCATTCCACTACCTTGTCGATACTACTTAATAAAACCGTAGAAAGGAGAAAGCCAAATTTGGTCCATGAGCCATTAAGACCTCTGGACACACAGCAGCCCCCACTGCACCAGCAGGAGGTTAGGGCAGAAGAATGGATTTCAAATGCCTTTTGAGGTGGGGAGAACTGAGCCCTCCTGCCCATGGTATAAACTGCTCCTCACAAAACTCAAGGAGGACCCTCAAGCTCTGTTGTACATTTTTGAAAAACGTTTCAAGACCTTTCAAGTAGTAAATGTTACAAACTCGTTTCATCATTGTTATTAAACGTATTCTATGATTCTGTGGTACTACAATTAGTATGTATTTTTACTCTCATTGATCTTATGTGATCTTTATTTAAGCAGGTCAAGACTTCTGTATGATAAATGTGACAAGCAAATGTGTATGTGTTTCTTACTCCTACAGTATAAATCTACAAGTTATCTTCTGCTTTCTTTTGGAGAAGGTATTTTCTGGGTTTTGCTTAGGGGTTTTTGGTGTTTGTTGTTTTGTTTGTGTTTTTTGTTTTTTTGTTTTTTTGGGTTTTTTTTGTTTAACATCTATATTCTCTTTTCATTATAAATATGAGAACGGTGATGAAATATATGTATATATGGTTATCTACATAAATATCATCACTGTTCTCATTTATCTCTTTACCTGCAACTAAATGATATGAGAATTTGGAGAAAATGCTTCCTCCTTCTTATCTTTCCTGTCAATTAGTGGGTCCGACTGGTTCTTTTGATTACCACATCAAATGTTTTGTGGTAGTCTTTCATTAATTTACTAGTTCATAAGGTCATTACAAAATTTTGCACACTGTCTGTGCTATGGTTTATATCTGCTTGCAGTAATGGCACTGGCACTGTGCTGTGTGTGTCTTTCTGTTTATATATCAACAGAGTGTTTATTGTAAGATAACTCACTCTCTCTCTCTAAAGAAGTAACATAGAATCATAGAATCATTTTGGTTGAAAAAGACCCTCAAGATCAGTGAGTCCAACTATAACCTAGCACTAAACCATGTCCCTAAGAGCCTCATCCATATGTCTTTCAAACACCACCAGGGTTGGTGATTCAAACACTTCCCTGGGCAGCCTGCTTAACCATACTTCACAACCCTTTCTGTGAGGACATGTTTCCTAATATCAAATATTAGCCTTCTCTGGCACAACCTGAGGCCATTTTCTCTCATCCCATCACTTGATGCTTTGGAGAAGAGACCAATACCTTCCATGCTACAACCTCCTTCCAGATAGCTGTAGAGAGATGTTTTCTATATCTTTACTTAAATCTCCTTACTTGAATTCCATATTCTCTAGGAGAAAACACTTTGATAACTTGAAGTATAAGTTCAGATATATTTGACATTTAATGGAAAATATGAAATAATAGGAAAAAAAAAGCAATTTTGGAGCTTAAAAAAACCCTGTGCAACATTATTCTCTATTTGCAATTAGTATGCAATCACAATAATTTGCTTAACATCTCAGCCATGGTGGAAAATGTTTGTGTTAAAAAATACATGCATTAAAGTTGATGTACCGATACGTAAGCAAGTGGGGTTTTTTACCAGAAATTTCAAATTAAGAGAGACACTTCCTTTAGACATCAAATCCACCCCTAAAAATATGAAGCGAAATCCATGAAAGCACATAGATTATGCAGATCTGCCTTTAGGGATCAACAGATTTCACCTGCTGGAAGCATCTACAACAAATCTTTAAGACAGTAAATGTGGCCTAAAATGTCATAAAAATTGCATTAACATTTGAAGAAAGGTAACTTCAAACTAATACTGCTGCATGCAAGCCAAGAAATACACTGCAAAGTAAGATAAAGTGGCACAGGCAGTAATAGATTATTTCTAAGAGACAAGTTGTCTGAAAAGATTCATAATGGAATATTGACTTTCTCAAATTTAAGCCACTGATTTCCTTCCACTAATTTAGTGCAATTACTTTTATTTCTATTTTTTTTGAATATAGGTATTTCATTGCATATTACCTGTATCTGCCCATTCGTATATTTATAGCACAGGATTAAATACAGAAAAATGAATAACTAATATGAGTATCAATGGCATAATATAAATAATAGTTATGATTTTGTTTTTAAATCAGTAAGGAAAATTGCTGCTTAACAAATTTGAAATAGCCTGTCATAACTTAGGTAATAAAACAAAATCCTAAATAATAAAAGAAAATTAAAGAGTTATCCTGTTCCTAGAGTCAATCAGCTGTAAAAGTCCATGTAATAAAATAATTTTAAAGTTACAAAAATAACATGCATATCAAAATAAAGTAAAACATTAAATGAAATATTGAAATATTGTTAAATGTAAACATTGAGAATGTAATGGAAAATAAAATATACATTACAATCCAAGTATATTTCAAAAATATGCATTTCAACAAAAAGGATAAATTTATATTGGAAAAACTTATTAAGATAAAGCATTCTCCACATCAATATCCTGCTCTGGGAGAAGTGAAAAAGGCCTAGTTCTTGAAGACAACCAAATATTTTCTGTCAAAGAGAGGAGAAATTCACTTATGGAAAATCCCTCTGTGTAGAGCTCTAGGACATGCTCTGACTTCCTCCTTCCATTGGTCGAAAATAAACCTGCCAGACACAACAAAGACGTTGCCCAACAATGCACAAAGGAAATTCCTCTTTGTCCTGGTGGATTTTTTTTTTTTCAGCTGTGTCATATTAAGATTGCTAAATGCTTGTATTAAATAGTATAATAGAAATTCAGACCATGCAGCTACAAATTTATGCTTTAACATTCATTTTCCTTTCTTTCTTTATTCTTTTCTTTTTTTTTTCTTAAAAAAAAACTACTGTATATGGTTTATGTTTCCTCTGAACTAGAATGTATTCAGCAAGTTGGTTTGAGAAAAACCCAGCCTTAATTAAACATTAAATAATGGTCATTTTCTGTGTGTTTGTTTACTGCTGCTGTTTTTTTTTCCTTTGTTTGGTTGATTATTTTTTTTTTGGGGGGGGAGGTGTTCAACATAATGATAATCATGACAATCATCTTTTGAATTAGAAAATTCCAGCTGTACTACATTTATCCAGCTTCCAGAGCTATTTTTTTCCCCCCTCTCTTTGGAGCAAAGACAGATGTTACAGGAAAATGGATTCCTATAAAAAAAAGATGTCTGCAGTAGAGAAAGGACAGTATTTTATATTGTACTGTATCTTGTGTTTTATATTTCTTTACATTATTCGTTTGCTTAAAATAATGACATTTATGCTAGATATGACAATGCGGAGGTGATATAACCTGCATACAATGAGATATGAAAACTGATTAAAATAAGAGATCTAGTAATAGAAGTACATTCTTTGGAATATTTTTGACACAGGATAGTAGATGAAATTTTCCGACTATAATACAAGCTAGAGTGAAAGTAAAGAGTAAAGATGAATAATAGTCCTCCATATCATTTTACAACCTTTCTGGGAAAGAATAAAAGTAATTTGGCAAGCAAAATAGCTTTGGCAATTCACAGGAAAATGGGGAGAAAATAAGACTTTATGTTCTGCTTTACAAACAGTCACTAACAAGTATATGAATATTAAACAATGTACTTATAAATACTAAAATTATTGCATGATTTTTCTGCTAACTCGGATGAAGAAAATTACCCACAATGGAAGAAATCTAGCATTAAACATTAACACAAAGCTTCACCAAGGGCAAAACAAAATTACTGCAAATTGAAAATATCAAGACAGAGTCAGATTCACTGGGACTTGATCAAGTTTATACATCGGAGACCCCAGCTGCAAGCAAGAATAGGTAAAACACATTTTCCAGATAAATTAAGTCACTCAGTGAAAAGACAATATGGTTTATAAAATGTAGAATTAATATTTATGTATGGAGCACAGATCAGAGAGATTTTTTCATTAGTAGTGAACAACAGAATCATTCAAGTCAGGGAATACAAGTAAGGCCTTATCTTCCTTCAATCACTTCACAGAGCAGCAAGCCACTGGTGGCAATCTTGCTTGTTTATGACTGTTTAATTGACAGACCAGGATTCTCACATGCCAGGTAACAGGAAAATGGGATGAAAAGCCTAATGGAGAGGTGACCTTGGAAGCAACTTTGCAAGCAAGGAGCACAAGAGGACCATTACCTAACACCATTGCACCAGTGAAGTCCATAGACAGGAACTGCAGAGGTGGGCCAGTGATAGCAGGAAAGAGGACAAAGAAAATGACCTTTGTAAGGAAACAAGCCACAGGCTGGCCCTGATTAGGAGACTATGCATTCCTTGTCATATCCAACAGCAGAGTTAATTGCTGCAGAGAGAAATTATTATTAGGTATCTTCTACTGGACAGGTATCCAAGAGCCAGGCTAGGACAGGTGCTATGGTTTTCTCCAGAAATTGCAATGCTTTAAGTGTACATTTTGTATCTGACATGACTCAGAAAATCCCGCCAGTTGTGTCCTGGGGGTAGAAAAACAGTTCCAGAGCCTTCAATAACTGCTACATGTTTATTAAGGGCTGTGAATCTGATCTAGGCTATATCTGCACTCACATGCTACAAGCAAGAGACTCAAGTGCTTACCACCTCTGTCGCATCCTGAAATTGCTATTTCTTTCAACAGTTACGAAAGAATGTCTTTGGAAACCATCCAATACTAGTGAAAGAAATGGGTATACAAGTGCCAGGACTTTCTCCAACGAACTGATGGTCTAGAAGCAGCACAACTAAACAGAGCAATTAATCCTCCCTCTCCTCCCATCTTCCCCATGCCAACACACACATATAAAAATTGCCTTTAATTCTAAAGGTTCTGGTTCAGCTCAGTTGCTGTGCTATCAATATCTGAAAGTTTTACCATTTAATGTGCTGTGACAAATGTGACAAGATAAACAGCTATAAAGGGAAGTACAGATTCTGTGTACTGTACATTTAAAAACAAAAGGAGTCTCAGTTTCTTATTTACAGTTCTCATACAACACAATTTAATTTCCTGGGTCTTCTCTTTCTTTGTTTCTTCCTCACTGGTTTCAAGCTGATCTTTAACTAACTGTACAGCTTCACAGCCATTATCAAACCTATGTTTCCTGTTTCCATTGGCTGATATTGCAGCTTTGGAATATGCTCTTTCCTTGTGATTTTATGTCTCAAGTTGTAACAAATTTAGAATGCATATGTGGTGCACTTTTTTTATTGTCTTATGCTCTTGTGAGCAAAGTATTAAAGGATGTTATATCATCCCTGTGCCTCTCACGTAGTGCTACATTGAGTTCTCTTATTGAGTAAACATACTGGGTTTAACTAATATCATGAGCACAAAATGCACTGTTTGAACATCTTCATATAAGATAACAGCCACCCATGTTTATTTTCTTTTTGAAACTACATTGGCATTAATCTGAGAGCAATAGCATATTGCTCCCTAAGTGCTAGTCAAGATTACTTTGGAATATTTGAAGCGAATAATGGCTGCTGAGATCTTACTAATGTCAAGGACTTCTCTCAGAATCTTTGATTTTATTGAGTGGTGAGTGACTTGACATCAATTGGCACTGCAGGAATCAGAAGTAATAATTAATACCCTGGGTTTGTATTTGATTTGTGGTTTGCTGTGAAATCTTGATAAGAAAAAACCTTGGCAGAAAATAATCTAGCTATATATAGAAACTTACATTTATCTGTCATTAAACTATGCAGTGTATGAGCTATGTAATTTCATCTAAAAAGAGAGTTTGTTACATCTGAAGAGATATGGTTCTTATTAATTCCACAGCTTGCTTTCAAAAATATTTACTGTGGTGTCCAAACTACAGGGTTATGTTCTTATAAAAGTATTTTATTATTTATCTGTACTCTAAAGATATACTGGCAATATATACATCTTTCTCAAATGGATCTATTAGCTTTGGGCACAAAATGCAGCCATCTGCATTGAGAAACCCATCAAAATGGTACTAGAACTCCAAACCAAATAGAACTGATGTTGTGGTGAATGTACCTCAGGTCATTCAGTTGAAAATAATGTATGTGATTAATTTTTAAATGTTACTATGTATTTTTGTAAGTAATGATATAAAGAAATGCCCTAAAACAAATGACCAAGTATTTATACCAAGTCTTTCCTTTTAATGTCACACCACTGCATAGAAAGGTGGACGACAACTGTACTATGGCTACCTGTGGACATGTTGGTGGGAAATCATACCTGTGACAGATACCACTCCCAGCCTTCTGGCACAGCCATCCTGCAAAACACCAGTATGTCAAAAGACATGTAACAGAACAGGACACGGGGAAAGCCAGGAAACACAGATCTTATTTTCTTCATCAAATACAATTAGGCTAAAGTTTGTGTAAAACTCTCAAGCAAATCAGTGCTGCCTGAAATATTCTCTGTATTCTGTGACATCTGTCAGAGAGCAACCAGAATGTTTTCTCTGGTTAGCTGCAAGGATCAGCTTACTAGGAGTTAATGGTACTCTTTTTCCAAAATGGGGCTCTTGGAAGGGTGTTACTCTGCACATACACTAAAGGGCTCATGATACTTTGTGTTCAAATTCATGCAGGTCGCTAGACACTGCAGTCTCTTTCTGTCTTTTCCTTTAGACCAATCTGCATCTTCTACACAGCAAGAGACTGAATGTAGCCTGATAACTGCATTTCAAAGTCTTTGTACTTACCCAGCGGAAGTTAATTTTAGTTTTCTATCTTAGAAATGATAAGAGGCAAGAAATAGAAATAGACAGAATTTTCTATAATAGCACAAAGTCATATCATGTTCTTGCATTTATTGAAAGTAATCGTTCTCCAACGACTTAACTATAAACTGCATGACTAGAATTTCATGACCTAATAGCACTGAAATGGGCATGGTGCCTTTTCCATATGCAAGTATGTATAAATTGTTACCATTCACTGCTACAGAATGTAATAAAGGAAATAGCTAGTGATGGAGAGCTTCCATCACTGGAAACAGATCTATCAGCTTGTTCCTGGAAATTCCCGCTTCAGAAGGGGACAGAGGAAAATAACTTGAGAGACAGGTTGAGTTAATACCTTCTAATGATTAGGGCACTGTCTGGGAGCAGAAACCCAGCTTCCAAGCATTCTTGAAAAAGTACTTGTAAATTTTAAATTTAGTTTTAAGGAGGCAAATACAGAAGCAGTCCTGGAGGCAAGGCCTGGAAATATAGCACAGCTATGTGAGAAGGAACAGAGATACACAGGAAACATAACAGCAGGTTTGCATTACTAAAAAGAAAAAAATGTATTTGCCATTAAAATCTTCAAGGAACATTAAATACATCTTGTCACTCCTTAGACCAGCACTTGCCCTACACATTCAATGCTACCAGTTGACTCAGGTTGCATCTTCCAGTTAGGTATGGGAACTTACACAGAAGAATCCCCAGTTCCTTGGTGCAGGTCAGACACAGATGGAAGGGAGGCTGGGTGGTATTTAGACTGGAGTACTTCTGTGTGTCTGCTTAACAACACAGTGCTCCTAGAGATTGTTAATGCCAAACCACCAGCAGCAAAGGAAGGATTTTATTTATCTATTTATTTAAAATTACAAGCCTTACTAGCTCAGTTTTGCTTAATTATCCTTTGAATGCCTGATTCTTATTGACTCTAGCCTTATGTGCTTTACAGAATCATGGGATAGCTTTCAGGTAAATTACATGGATTTATACTGTTTGAGTTAATGATAAATTGGCAAACTTTGAAAACTTCGTAAGTCAATTTTTATCTACTGTAATTGACTGATAAAGTTTGATTTCTCTAAGCATTTTAGAAAAAATTCTGAAATTGGTCTAGTGGTGGGAAAAAAAAAAAGTTGAAGAAGAGTTTGTGTTCAGTTTGGATAATAATCAAAGAGCTTGGATCCTCTTTGACAGAATTAAACACAGCAATGTGGCAATCTCCATCTCTGAGTATCTTAAAGAACTGCATGTTTCCTAGTGAGACAAAGCCTTTCCATTGGTAAATATACTTCACCATACAAAAAATTCCTGGCAAAGCAAAGGCCAGCTCGTGAGAGATAGTCAAGTGAGGTAAAAACAAAATAAAAGTTTCCCGAATATTTTTGAGCCAAACTTTGTGCAGGTTTGAGTTTGAAGAAATTGTTGCATGTGAAGACATTTATTTTTTTTCTGTCAGTTATGAGCTGTGTCCTTACCAAAGGCTCTCCTAGTCATCTGAAAATAGTTCTGGCACAGAAAGGTACTGTATTGCTGCATTTCTGTTACTTGAACTTCATTAAAGGAAAGTATAAAATCAGAGAAAAGTCTGGGTTGGTGGTGACCTCCAGAGACCACGAAGTCCTATTCCCTCTGAAAGCAGAGACTGAGGTTACATTGTTCAGGGCCTTGTTACTATGAACTATTGTTCTTAAAACTGGTACAATTACTGACTAAGTGATGTATGAGTTATATTAAAAAACAAATAAAACATTGCATTGCAGTTTTACCATTGGTATCACATGTAGCCTACTAAGTTATTAAAAACTGACTTCTATTAAAAACACTGAACACTTCTGTGGAGTTTTTCTTCTGCAACTGTTGTCAGTCACAGCTGAACACAAGCTTATATCCTGAAAAAGACTATCCTATTTAGGTGTATTTGTGCATATATGTAGGTATGTATGCAAGTTGTCTGTATTATCCCCAAGAGCAAATCCTGGCATTGTTTCATGTGCGTACAAAGTGGAAAAAACTTTTTTAACATTTTTTTTTTTCTAAGCACATTTATCAGAATAGGTTTTTCTTTCAAACAGCAAATAATATTGGAAAATAAAATAATCTGAAAAAAACTTTGGAAGAGTATGAAGAAAAGTAATATTGTTTTATAGGTCAGAAATTATAATGAGTGTTTTACAAGAAAACTATAGCAAAAGTATGAAAATACATCTAAGGTTGTAAAACAGAAATCTTTTCCTTTTGATCAATGAGTAGAAAGTTAATATCTGTTGTATCACAGTAAAATTCAACCTGCTTGTTACTAGAGGGCACATAACCAACGGAAAAATCTGTATTCTAATGCAGTTATTATCAGAGGAGTAACATGTTCCTTGAAAGTTACAAACTTTAAAGACTAATGAACATTACAGTCTGCCTTTGCATTTTCATCTCAGTAGGTTAATGCCGTCTTTTAAAGCCAGTATCAGTTATAATGGACTACAATGCATTAAGTAGTTCATCTTTTCGAACCTGACTGTGTCAGTTGAAATGATGTGACATCAAAACCTTAAAGCACTGCATGGCCTCATCCTAAAATGTCTATCAACTACGTTAGTAAAAACATCAAAATATGACCACCTCATACATCAAGTGGAAAACTTTTCTTCTGAATTAAATTGGAAAATGGCCATGATAACATATAAGTAAAAATTGTATTTCTGTTACATCCAAAATTAGCATTTGATTAAGAAACTGTTTTCTCTATGTATATAGAAAATAATACACAAAAGGAAAACAGAAATCTATTTAACTCTCAAAAACTCTTTAATATCGCTTCCACACATATGCAAAAGTCTTTTTTGTTTGTTTGTTTTTCTGACAGTTTTTTATCAACTCTGACTTATTATGGATAGTGGTATAGTTCCTAAAAATAATCCCAGCATTTTACTGTGAACTTTTCAGTCCAAAAATACTGTGTAATGCTAGAAAACAAAAATTTAGAAAAGGGTCTAATTAACATCAGAAAATGTTTTGGTTGTTGCCAAGAACTTATTTTTTTCTCCCCAGCTGCAGGTACAAAATAACAACTGAAGGTCAGGACTTTGACTGACATCTGGTCTGGCAAGTGAAATACCCACAGAGAGCAATCTGGCCCACCTGACAAAAATAAAGGCTTTCAAAGAAGAATGTGGAGACCCCAGGCTCTAATTTTACAATTGACCCTAACTGATATACGAGTGGTGAGAAGCTTAGATTGTAAGTGTATAATTGCCTAAGGTTACTTTTATTCAAGGTCCCTCTGCCAGAGGCACCTAACTCGAGCTGCTCTATGCTATACTTTGTATATAAATTATTTATTATAGAAGAATTACTGGAGTCCATGCCTGAGTCTGCATCAGGAAACCTAGGGAAAAGAAATTTCTTCAACATTGAGTAACAGGAATTTTGAACAACCAGTGGGAATGTGATAATTTTCTTCATTATCACGTTGTTGGTATGTCATAAGACACGTTTTCCCTATTCCTGTATTTGCAAGCAGCATATTTAATCATACAGCTATAATGCATATTTCAACTGGTTTGAAGAATTCTCAGGAAAAGCAACACAAATTTCTATACAAACATGGTCTTTTTGGAGATTACCATGTATGAATACAAATAAAAATGAGTTCTTGATGTGATCCACAGACATGAACAGTATTACACTAGAACAATGAATGTCACAGAACAGATGTCAAATGAAAAAGATTTTATGGCAGCCCAGGAAGCACTGAAAGCTTCTGATGTGAGCAAGGCCAAAGAAAAGGACACAGTGCACACATGGTGGACTTTGCTTTCAGTCTCCTTTAATTTTATTCTGTCTACCCTGCAAAACTCCTCAGTTAGAAGGTCACTGTTTTAATCTGTGTCCTAAGGAAACATCATTTCAGTTTAGGAGATCTTTTGTTTCACAGGGTGCACTCTTAGAGGAAAAGACATAAACAGATCCACCTCACTGCTCTCGTCACAGTGAAGAGTCCTGTCACTTACATCTATACAAAACTGTGATACAAGGATCACATTCAGGTTCTCTTTCATAGGTGCATGTACTAGATACCTGCTTCAGCTTTCTTTACTGTTCAACCTTTCCCATCAGTCTTAAATAATAAAATTCCTCAAGCCATTTCTCTACCTGATTAACAGCAAACTTACCTTAAATGTACCGAGATGTTACTTTGAGACATTCAGGGTTTTTTTTTGTTTTGTTACTTAAAAACTGTCATTTCAGAAACATTGCTGCCTTCTTTAGTGGCTGGAAAGCTGTCTGGCAGAAAGGGATCTGGGGGTGTTGATTGACAGCCGGATGAATATGAGCCAGCAGTGTGCCCAGGTGGCCAAAAAGCCCAACAGCATCCTGGCTTGTATCAGGAACAGTGTGGCCAGCAGGACGAGAGAAGTGATTGTGCCATTGTACTCGGTGCTGGTGAGGCCCCACCTCAAATACGATCTTCAGTTTTGGGCCCCTCAGCATAAGAAGTACATTGAGGTACTGAAGAGAGTGCAGAGGAGGGCTAAAAAGCTAGCAAGGGGCCTGGAGCACAAGTCTGATGAGGAGCAGTTGAGGGAACTGGGGCTGTTTTTAGCCTGGAGAAAAGGAGGCTGAGGGGGCTGAGACCTTATTGCTGTCTACAGCTACCTGAAAGGAGGTTGTTGGTCTCTTCTCCCAAGTAGCAAGTGACAGGACAAGAGGAAATGGCCTCAGGTTGTGCCAGGGAAGGTTTAGAACGGATATTAGGAAAAGGTTCTTCACAGAAAGTGTCAGGCATTGGAACAGGCTGCCCAGGGAAGTGGCGAAATCACCATTCCTGCTGGTGTTTAAAAGGCATTTAGATGAGGTTCTTAGGGACATGGTTTAGTGCTAGAGTTAGGTTAGGTTATGGTTGGACTCGATGATCCTGAGAGTCTCTTCCAACTGATATGATTCTATGATTCTTCTGATCTCTGGGCCACTCTCCTTTTAGCAACAGGATTTCTGTAAAATGAAACTCTGCTTGGGTTTTCCCAGTTTTTCACAGCACAAATGATCTTCACCACTCATCAACCCGAATTCCTCTTAAATATTCGCATACTGTCTCTCAAATCACGCCTAAAGGCAGGGAAGAGATTTAGTCTAAGAGCTAGAATTGCTGCCATGCTATAAAGCATCCCTGTTGCCAATGTCTACACAGAACTGCACTAGAAAGCTGCTTAGCGTACAATAACTTTCCTGTTTCACTTGAGCTTTTGTGTCTTCCTCTCTCTAATTTACTCCACCTGGCTCATTTACCTGTTCAGTCTTGTCAAAGGCCAGACTGTCAGTACTTCTGTGTAGAATGTACACTTTTTTCTGTTATCACAATGAGGCTTTTTACCTTGACTTGGCCCTCTGTTGCAGTGAAATGATGAGGTATGATGACAGAAAAATTCTGCAGCTGGTCTCTTGTTCAAAAGAAGCTGACATAATGTCTTCAAGGCTCTATGGCAATTTGAAAAACAATGTCCATCATAGTCAGAGATTACAGCTTGCAGATGTCCAACTGCAACAGATGGAATCCAACAATGAGTTATCTACCCCTCTTGAAGCACCAGCTTAACAAAAAAAAAAAACCCAAAACAAAACAAAACAAAAGCATTGTTTTGGTAGCCTTTGTTAGTTGTTCCTCCACATGTGATGAATTAAAACAGGTTGGAAAGAATGATCTTTAATTAACAGCCATGCTCATTACAGACATTCTGTGTACAAAATAAAAGTACCAGTTAGGAACTATTCAAAGTTTGGCACAAAGCTAAGCCAGAGTTCTGTATTCTTTGCCCTGTAAGTCCATTGTCAATCCAGAATCTATTTGTCTTTCTTACTGCATTTGCCATTAGTAATTGTAACTCATTCAGGAGATACTATGGAAGCTTTTCCTACAAATTTATTGCAAATAGAAAATAAATTAGGCACTGTAAAATCATGAGTATTCTACTGGCTAGGCTAAGTAGTAATGTGTTTCAAGCTGAGCAAGCAGATGGCACTATTATCATTCTTACTCATATATTTTAAGGTATTTTGTTCAATATTTCTTAGAAAAATTGTTCTCTGGTATATTAAGGCTAAAAATATAACAGTCAAACATTTTAGGAAGGGGTTTATAATTTCACAGCAGCATTTTAATAAATATAAATAAATAAAAAATGATGGTTTAAACCAACAGAAATCCCTCAATGTTTGCGAAGTGCCCTTATGTAAAAGACAAAGTTGTGGACTTAACTAAAACTTTTCTGCCAACTGGTGAAATAATATTTAGAATATCACTCTCACACTGAATGTGATGTTTTTACACTTAAACAAAACTGGATGTGAAAATCAGAGCTGTTGTTCTAAGAAGGTACTATTCTATAGCATACAAAATCTTCATTTATTCAGTCTCTCATTCCCTAAGTGGTGTTGACTGATAATTAAATGTGACTGCAGAAAGCTTGTTACCAATTGAACACTGAGTATCCCAACTAACAAGTGTTTCTTAAATTGACACAAAATCCTTACTGATAGAAACATCGTAAGAAAAGGCAAGGGAGAACAAAATATTTGTCTCGTCAGAAAGCCCAGGTCAAATTATACTCAAAACAGACAATCAAGGACAGTCATCCAGTCATGCCACTGAGTGACAGAAAAATTCCCAAACCCACTGCAGTCCTCTAGTAAATTCTGTTTCTTTAGTCACACTTCTCTAAGGCTGATGGCTGTAATGACACTTGTATAAAATCAAATGTGCATATATACATACTCATATGTATTCATCTATTTATATAATCTTGGTTTCCCATATGTTCATTTTTCATTAAAAAATGTTTCCCTGTTAATGCCCAATGAGTCATTTGCTGTCTTCTACAATGAGATAGTCCTTAATTCTTAAAATGACTCCTGTAAATTTGCTGCAGCCATATTCACTTCAGGAACTTACGTGGGAAACACTTCATTTAATTGTCAGTTTCACAGTAATCCCAGTTTTCTTATTTGGAAATATCATACATTTCAAGTTTTTATTTTATTATGTCAGAATAGCGTTAGACCCTAAAACACACTATGAGCTGATACTAAAACCAAAATCAGGGTTACTGTTTGCTACCTTAGATAATTATGCATCAATTTGTTTACTATTATGTCTGACAATTCTTCAATACATGATTTTTCAACCATTCCAGTGAATGAACTAATTTTTTCTTTGCTTATTTGATACTTTTTTCTTCCAGTACAACTTGTCATTTAAACATCTGATAGAGATTTTATTTCTTGTTAGTTACTCTAACTAGTCTTGTTCTTAGCTATCAGAAAAGCAAGATCCAGTTGCTGCTTTAAAGCTTCCACATAATTCCAATTATACAGTGCCCTGAAATCAGCATACATTCAGCATAGCCTTTGTGCTCTTAAAGGTCAAAATATTACTGTCTTCCTTCCATAATTCATTGTAAAATTCCTAAAATATAATCTAAATCATAATATAAAAGTAACATTTCCTACTTGGAAGAATTTGATTACAATGCTTTGAGTATACAACAGGCTAAGAATTAATCTTTCCGACTTGTGGTAAATTAAGAAAACCATCTGTGTATGCACAGACACTTGTGTGTGTGCACATGTATGCCATTTTTCATTATGTTTGCTCACAGGTCATGAAACCACTCTGAATCAGAAGCTTCCAGTTCACTAGTACTGAAAAAGAAGTTGATAATCTTGGAACAGTACAAATGACTGTCAACACATGTATAGAATTATTTACATATAACATACATTACTTATTATTCTGTCAAATATGCTATTGTTTTTCCTAGTGCTATTTAGCCACTAAAAATCATGGTTTACTTTTATGTGTTAATAAAACATAGCTGTTAAATGTGACATTTATTGTACAAGAAGAGTAGCTCAGTTTTCATTTTCAGACATAATGTCAGGAGTATCACTTTATATGTTGAATCACTCTGGAGTGAGGTTCATTCATATATTTTTAATTCCCTCCCTAGTCAGCAAAGAGGAATAAACAGCTTTAAAAGGCTATCTATACCATTCCAAAGTAGATATTTATGACTGAATAGGATGACTCACTTTCTGAAGGTATTTCTTTCCACTGACTTTAAGCATCTAGCTTTGAGATGTATAAAGTTAGGAGAGATTAATCTTGTTATTTACTTATCAGAGAAAAGAGATCTGAACGAACTATTTTAGGTATGGTCATAAAGCAAATAATTATGAGAACGAGAATTTGGCAGTGGAACATTTGTCCAACTATTATATCTGGAAAAATCTTAATCTTCGTGCAGCCTTTTCAATAACATTTGAAAGTCAGAAAAGCGCTATGGTAGACGACTATGTGAATTACGTGAAAATGCTGATAATAGACTGGAAGACGCAATGTTTAATAATAAATGAAAATTGTACAAATCAAAAGATAGGACTCTAAGAAGTGAGACCATAGAAGCTTTTGTAAAAAAAAAAACAAAAACAAAAACAAACACACAAAATCACAAAATCACAAAAAAAAACACTTTTAAAAAAAGAATTCCATTACTCACATAAAAGCTCATATATGTAATTTATTTAAGTCATTTTGGTGATTTTTGCACAGCTTCTTTTAAGTGATTGTTTTCCCTTATTTTTCAGAGTTAGTGATTTCATTAAAACTACTCAAAAGTTGAAACTGAAGACGATTTTTGCTTACTCAGATCAACCTTTGGATCCCAAATCAGAGCCACTTGCTCCTGAATCTTGAGAAATAGAAATAATAGCAACATTTTTACCTCGATGTATTTTTTTAAATTTCCAGAAAAGCAAACAGACAATGGAAAACCCTAATACATAATTGTGGATATTTTTTTGCAATCTGTAAGAAAAGAGATTTGCATATGTGCCTGTCTCTTTGGAAAAAAAAAAAAAAAAAAAAAGGCAAAAAAAAGCACATACCAACGATAAAAGCTAATTGATAGTTTGGAAAGATATTATTACAGTGGAAGAAGAAGGAAGGTAGAGGTTTGTGATTTTGTTGTGGCCCAAACTGCCTTTAAAGCATGGAGGGGATTTTCCAACCCACTTTGCAGGATATCAGTGAAATAAAGTTGCATTCTGCAGTCCTGCACTCTGATAACGTTTCTCTAAGACTCATCTCTAGAGACTCAGCTATTGACAGCAAGAGTATTTGCCATTTCTCTCATTTTATTCATGAGGGACTCATTATTCTGAAGAATATGACTAATTATTTTGTTGAGGTTTTTTAATATTTGGAAACTTGCATCTCATGAGGTATGGTGTTTTTTCTGATAGTTGTTGTTTGGTTGTTTTTTTTTTCCCTTTTGTTGTATATTTGTGTTGCTTTTAATGTTCAAGCAGAATGGCACAACAGGGTGTACATTATAGTATTCTAGTGACATACGCTGGTGATTATTAGATAGAAAACAAAGGACAGAATGCCAGCAACCTCCTAGACATTGCATTATTATTTCATAACCACAATTCATTCCCTGGAGTATTTCATCATGTTCATGAGCTCTTAAAAAAAAAAAAAAAAAGATTAGAAGAAAAATACCTGCAAAACTAAGATTATTTTTTTCATTAGGTAAAATGCAGTACTAAAACCAAGTAAGCACTGATACTTTCAAAGTGATCATGATACTATTTTACAATTCCCAATTCCTGCAATTTTTTGCATAATTATACATTCTAGTAGAATATAATATTTGTTGATTTTTTAACGCTGTGCAAATCAGACAATATATATCCACAAGAGATAAAAACTAAGAGAAATCTCAACTTTTAGAAAAATTGCATACTGAAATGAGAACCTGTCTTATTATACAAGGTGAATAGGATCTGTCTTCCTCAGTTTACCACAATTCCTTACGGGATCTTCCTTCAGGAGCTGATCTTAGATACTGGGCCATCAGATATGCCAAAATGGCCAGTGTGCTCATTCCCAGAAAATAAAAACCTTGTTGTTCTGTGGGAGACAACACAGTGAAGATTCTTTGGCTACCTCTACACGCTTGAATGCATTTGCTCCAAGAAGCCATTCCTGGCCCTGGGCTTAATGATGCAACATCTCCCATCCACACTATTCAGTGTTGGACAACTTCCCATGCCCTCTGTAACTGGGTGGCCACCTGCAGATTTCATAGCGATTGGTCTTAGATTTCCCTTGGGATCTGCACCCTCAGATATTTTATTATCATTTTTGTTGCTGTTTTTTATTGTGAGTTCTCAGTGGCTGGAAAAATGTGATGACTATGCCAGAGTTCAGCTGTTGTCATTTTTTTTTTAGAACATGAAATAGTCATATATGTTTCTCTCAAAAAACAAACAAAAAAAACACAAAACAAACAAGCAAAAAACCAACCAACCAAACAAACAAAACCACACAAAAAAACACAAAACAAACAAACAACAAAAACAAAAACAAACAAACAAGCAAACAAACAAAAACAGGGGAAAGCTGACTCAAATGGTCTTCTTTGGCAACAATTGAAAAACTCATAGTTGTAAGACATTTCTAATTAGGACAATGCAGTCACACAGTCTGTTGTGCATGTGTGTTCCTAAGTCTCCCTGGGTACAGAATTTGAATGGGCCTCTTATTTGCAACTGTAATTTTATAGAAAATGAAACGGAAGAAATATCATAGCAAGATTTTCTTTTTCCTGTGTTGGTACTTCTCAATGTTTATACCAATATCTCTGAATTTATTTTGATCATTACATATAGAATGGCTATTTCTCACAATATATAGTGAGCACAGCTAAAAATGTATATACCTCCATCACAGTGCTTATTGTGTTCTCTACAGTCAGACTAAGAAGATCAAGTAGCATGATAAATGTAAGGGTTTGCTGGTACTATGTTCTGTTTCTACAATACTACTTCAATTTTTCACATACTCAGAGGCAGAGGTGGAAGATTTTGAAGACATATACTACCTAGGGATCTTACTATCTCATTTTTAAAGCATTATGGGTTGCTCAGAAAACCACAATGTCGGTTGTCTGTTTACAAGACCTTTTTTCACAAACTACTTTTTGCTGGAACTGGTACTTCTTAATGCATTGTTCTGTTTTTTCCAAGACCAAGGCAGAATTTCTCTCTAAACTTTCTCTTGGGAAACTCTCCAGTAACACTAGATACCTTCATCCCACTTAAGAGCAGCTCCAGTCTAGTCCTTGGGTCACAGCTTCAGTCTCTATGTCACTGAGATCATATTTCTTCCATCTGTATCTACAACTTTTTCCTTTATGAACAAAGTAGCTGAAGTTACTATAAGCCACTTAGGCATCTTTTATGGTGGTATGAATAGAGGCCTTCAGCACCTATTTTAGGAAAACTTAAATGAGTGATACAGTCAAAAGTTATGTTCATTGACCTATTTAAGTTCTCTGAAGATTGATTAAAAGTGGTACTACTGTTCTTTATGTATGTCCAGAATGTGATTAATTTCCTTCACAAAGCAAGTCCCCCTACTGAATAGCTGGAAAGTGAATATTGCTATTAAAAATTACTGTAAAAAGCTGGATTTTCTTTTCCCTTGAGATTTTGGAGTAATTTTGACCTTTATGCACAACAAAGTCTATATGTGAATTGTTTTAGGACCTGAAGCACTCCAGAAAAGTGTAAACAGGAATGTTGAAACATAAACTTTCAGCAGTTTTGATCAAAGCAAATGTAGACATACTAAGATGACAGTTTTCACACATGAGAGGCAGAGGATCGGGCATAGAACATACCTTGTGCATTTTTTTTTCTTTTCTTAATGTCAGGGAAGAAAGAAACAGAGAAGAGTTGAGTATGAGGACAGGAAGAAAAAAGTAAGATTTTTGATTGCATGTGGAAATAACTTGACAATAAAGATATTGCAATCACAGGATCAACACAGAATCACAGGATGTTAGGGATTGGAAGGAACGTCGAAAGATCATCCAGTCCAATCTCCCTGCTGGAGCAGGAACACCTAGATGAGGTTACACAGGAAGACGTCTAGGCAGGTTTTGAATGTCTCCAGAGAAGGAGACTCAACAACCTCCCCGGGCAGCCTGTTCCAGTGTTCTGTTACCCTCATTGTGAAGAGGTTTCTTCTCATGTTTAAGTGGAACCCCTTGTGTTCCAGCGTGTACCTATTGCAATATTTTAAATTTTACAGTATCTGCTGAATTGATGTACATGTATGTTCAAGTTTGTTTTCTCTATTAACTATTTTTTTTTCTTTCTAATAAATTGTAGTAATTTAACTTTTTAAAGGAAAACAATCTTTGGACAATGCTTTTTTATAATACTTAGATAATAATAACCAAGTCTTAAGTATTTACCAGTGATTAAATATATTGGTTTAGCTGATGATGTTTTTCTCTTAAGCCTTGAGATCCAAACATCTTTAAAATTTCCATTATTTAGCATGTATAGCATGTCATTCTCCTGTTTAACAGAAAATAAATTACATCTGATTAAAACCACTGTATCAAAGGACCCCATAGCAAATGATAAATAGTAAAGTCTATGCCCTATGAATATTCTATGACTATGGTTTAGGAAGCATATACTATGATAAAGCCTATGTGAAAAGAAACATTTCATATCCTGCTTTTACATGTGCCGCAGATTTTCAGTTTCTTTTTGAAAGTGCCCTTGACTCTCATTCTTTGATAAGACAAGGGAAAATGTAGACAGAGCTAGCAAAAACAAAGAAACAAAACAACAACAACACTATTCATGTGTCCCATGTTATGAAATTTGTAGATATAGACAGTTCCAATAAACAGGAAATTTTACATATATTCACATAAATAGTCCTACTTCAGAGAGAAAATATTTAACAACTGGATTCACAAAAATAAAGGCGAAGGACAGACTGATTAAGAAGCCTCTGGTTAGCATCCCAGCTATTACTATCTGTTCAGCTGCTGTACTGGTTGCCATTGAACTTATTAGCCTTTTGATTAAGTCATAAATAAACCCTCTAAAGATTTCTCATAGATCTCAGACTGTTCTTCTCTAACATTCTCTCATTGTCTATGCATTCCTTCATTGATTATATGGGAAATCTCTGGCAACTATACTTAAAGTATCTCAATTTACAGCTGAGAGGTAGGTAGAGTTAATGAATATTCTAATGACTGCAGGTCATCAGGTACACAATGATCTTGGTACTTCCCTGGAAAGTTTAGCAGTTGTTCAGAAAATTCTTTAGGAAAGACTTTTTGTTGTTGCTGTTGTTGTTTCTGTGTTTTAGGACACTAACCAGTTAGCATACGAATATATCATTTCTGTTCTTATAAGAAAGAACTCCGTTACATGAAATTGCCTGCTTACTTTCGACAGCAATTAATAAATTATAAAATATTAGAGCAAGACTTGGTTTGAAGAAAGTATTCAGCAGCCAAATGACATATAGTTTTCTATAATATCATGGCTAATTACTAAGATTACAGATTGCAGATGTAAACGAAATATCCAATACAGTAATAAAAACAATTAGATTGTTCAGCCTTGAAAACAGTCAGAGCACAGAGAAATAATGCAGCACAGTGCAAGACAAAATCTGCAAAGGCATTTTGGCAGTAAGTTCACATAGATTCAAGAAGGAAATAAACACTCAAATATCCTTTAATACTTAAATCATTGAATATTTAATAACACAGCTCTGGCTTGTAGTAGCTGTTACTAAGATCCTGTGCAGCCTTTACTTGAACAAATTCCAATTATAATAAATAGGAAATTTATTTCAATAAACTAAGTAAAGACCTCATCAGTTTGCAAAGGATAAGAGAATTCAATCTCCAATAAAAGCAGCTAATTCACCTGAGGAACGAAACAATCCCAAACACAAAACAACATAAAGAAATGCAAACAGACAAATCAATATTCAGTAAAAAGTGGAGAAATAAAAAACCAAACCAAAAGAAAACAAAACAGTGGTGCCTACAGATCTTTGTGGGTATTGAAGAACTAATGCAGGATCAATGCACTGACACAGGATGGAAAAAGTTAACAGCCTAAACTGAGAGGGAAATACATGTGGTACATATAGTAATGGAGCAGCTGCCATGTTGCAGACATCTAAGTATTCTTATTCCATGGGTGCTTAGACAAGAATAAGTCTTTTCTAGACTTTTACAAATTAATATGAAGAATTATTAGGGTGAGAAAAAGATAAAGACTAAAACATGAACAAGTTATGTCACTTGTTATTTTCTATACATATCAGCTAGTATTATCTATGTATGTGTGGTTTATTACGCATTTAATACTGTATTTCAGACAAAAGAAGACAGATATTCTGCTTCAAGGACGACAGAGTAATACTGAGTGCATACATGTATAAAACATAACAGGGAAGAATCAAAAGATCACATAGTATTATACAAAATATTATAACCAAATTATAAGAGATCAAACATGCATAATTTTAAATAAGCTTATAGAAGAAATCCTCAGCAGGTGTGAAATGCCAGTTCTTCATTAGCTTCAGTTGTACTTGTAAGGTCTGTCAGTTAATACTGAATTTTCCTATGTAGCTTACAAGATCATCTGTTGGGGCTGAACAGAACTTTAAGGCGAAGCTCCATCTAAGCTCATACAGTAAAAAAAAAAATATTACCCTGTATTTAGTTGGTCATTTAAACACCCTCCCATAAAAGAAAAAGAAAAAAGAAAAAAGAAAAGAGAAAAGAGAAAAAAGAAAAAAGAAAAAAGAAAAAAGGAAAAGGAAAAGGAAAAGGAAAAGGAAAAGGAAAAGGAAAAGGAAAAGGAAAAGGAAAAGGAAAAGGAAAAGGAAAAGGAAAAGGAAAAGGAAAAGGAAAAGGAAAAGGAAAAGGAAAAGGAAAAGGAAAAGGAAAAGGAAAAGGAAAAGGAAAAGGAGAAAGAGAAAAAGAGAAAGAAAGAGAAAGGAAAAGGAAAAGGAAAAGAGAAAAAGAGAAAGAAAGAGAAAAAGAGAAAGGAAAAGGAAAAGGAAAAGGAAAAGGAAAAGGAAAAGGAAAAGGAAAAGGAAAAGGAAAAGGAAAAGGAAAAGGAAAAGGAAAAGGAAAAGGAAAAGGAAAAGGAAAAGGAAAAGGAAAAGGAAAAGGAAAAGGAAAATTCAGCTGCATCTTAGGATGGGATGAATAGGCATCTGGAATTACTCATAGATCTCTTTATTGTCTATAAATGAAGTAAAGATAATTAGTCTAGATTAGATTACAATTCAGTTAGTTCAACATAGATGTAGAGTGACATTGACACGTTATTTAGGATATTCACAGGAAGCAGACAGAACATCACCAATGATAGGACTGTATCTTCTGGAGTGGAAGCAGGAGGTGCGACAGGATACTGTCCAACATCCTAAGTAGCACTAGGTATCTCCATATGGCAGCAAATCAGCCCCTAGATGTCTTGTTTTTACTTAGTTAGGGCTCACTTCAGCTACCCAAAGGTGACTAATGCCATTTGAAATGCCCCAGTTATGCAACACATCCACATGATGGTGAAAATATAACACCAAACCTACAGGCACTGTAAGCCTACATATGAGAAACTGAATTGTTGCTGTTTACTTTAACACAGTGAAAGTGTTCAACAATATACATTCAAATCTTTTTCTAAGGTAAATCATTAGAGCTCTACTCGCTTTGTGTATTTTATCAACTGAATGTCAGTTCAAAACCTAGTACAGAGTTTAGATAATAACCTTGGAATCCTATGGGCTGTCAGCCTTTTGCATCTTTCATTTACATGAACACAGGCATGCTTTTGTTACTTTATGAATTGAAGTAGCAGCATGTTACAGCTACATGAATAGCTCAGATTCATATATGTCGTTAATGATGTAATTTCTCTGTGTATAAGTAATCCTGAAATTAAACTTAAGATCTGTCCAACACCTTCAGATATTTAGAACTTATGAAGAATCAATTTGTGACTTTTACAGACATTCCTCAAAGTCTTCAGTGACAAAACAAAGAATTGTAATCTCTGTGGTATAAATTACATTTTTCTTAATAGGTCTCAGCAGTGTCCAAGAACTTCCCATAAAACACCTTTAACTTTGTATTCAGAAAAGTGTATCTGTTACTTTTCTGCAGTATATAGGCTCAGCTGCATCACCAATCAGAAACACATATTCTGGGGTCTTCTGTAGTTTCAGTTCTGATTAGAAAAATCGTGTTTCTATGGAAATAAGGTCAGGGGTTTTCTACCCATTCTGAAACATCATTCTTACTTTAAAATGGGTTTATTATTTTAGTAATTTGTACAGGCTGCCTTTAAATGAAAGATAATACTATGACGACAGGCAAGGATATGAGTACAAGAAAATGTAAAGGAGTTTCTGCATCGATTATGCATTTTTTAGCTATCATTTCAGGAAATAGATCCCAGTTTCTTAACACTTTTAATTAGTTTTAATTATGAATATGCATTTCAACCTCAGTACTGACTGTGGATTTTTTTCAATATTTGCAGTCTAATACTGCTTTATATGATTTGCCATACACAGTAAGTTTTATATTTTCTCTCCATTTGCTGTAAAATAAAACATTGCTTTCTATATTATACGTGGTAGAGGCTCTGAGTCAGGCTGAGACAGATAATAATAACTGGAGAATGAAACCGCGTCTTTCCTTCCATTTCAAAAGACTGATGACTACCTAATAGTGGGAAAAGTGTAACCCACAGTATGGATGGAAAAAACATAACCCGTGGAAATAATACAGTTCTGTTACTTTATGTAAAATTTTCTCTTCTTACAATCACACACAAAATTGGTTTGACATTCATATGTGCGACACGTGAAGGACATGATGATGTTTTTTATTTCATGTGATTACTTATATTTCTGTTAATTTAGAATGATTATAGAAACATTTCCATTTCTTTCCAGAAAAGCAGAATTCACTTTACACTTTATTTAGGCTAAACTTTTCCGAAGCTTTGATGCTTGGTTCCTGAATAATTTTCTAATTGGCACATTTTTTAGTATCTTGTTTTTTTCTTTTATTCTTTTTGCAGTATTGTTAGAGTTAATGATGTCTTAACTAGTTCAAGTTCTCACTTTTGAAGGTTCTGAATTTCTATGCAGAAAAATCTGCTCACTGCAGATGACAAAGCCATTAAAAACATTCTGCTATACCAAATCCAGTACTGCTCTATGTGCAAGATGAATACTAAAAGCACCATTAGCAGCAGAGACAGAGAATTACCAATCATTTATTGATGATTATGTAATTAATTAAGTAGTTGCCTCACATTAACATTTTCAATTTGAGTGTACATTTTCTGTTATGTACCAAAAAACAAATATTTGTTGAACTGGAGGACCAATCTGAGCTGCTTTCTTAAGTACTTTCTAACCAGGGAGTTGCAGAAAATGAGAAACAAGCATTTGCAGTGCATCGTTTTGGCCTGCGTTCATGACTCACGATCATGCTACGCTTCTTGTACTGCAAAGGAACAGCACGTACTTTACCATGCACAAGAGACTACTGTCTTCATGTCTGTGTTAAAGCTTCTTTCTACTGTTATGGATAAAATGAACCAGAATCTATTTTAAGTGTCAAGGACATATTAAGAACAGAAATAAGCTTATATATTAAAGAGTTTGGATTTTACTTCACAAAAAGAATAGCTGATTTATGTATGTGTTTATTTCTGCTTTTTGAGCCTTTACATAATATATCATTGCATACTTAACCAAGCCTCCTACCCACAGTGTTTTGTCTGGAAAACACTGGTAACAAGAACATTCTACAAGTTTTCAAAGGAGAAGTTCCCTCTATAAAATCTTGTGCCAATAGGGTAAGCATCACAGATTTCCCTCAAACTTCTTTCCTATCAGTCTTACAAAAAGACAACAGAAATGCACAGTTGTCTCTTCTGTTTATATCCCAGTGTTGTTACTTCATTATTCTGTAACTTGAGAAAAACATTGTGATTGGGAAGGAGAGGCTGGGGGAGGGGAACCGTGTGTGGTGTATTTCAAAAGCGTTGTGAAGTGTAATTAATGTATATTAACTTCTTTATATAAAAAGGTTCTGTAATATTGATTAAAGAGAAAATAGAACTTCATTCTAACACATTCACACACAATAAGCCCTAAGAAACCTCAACACAGGAGTACAACCAAAAACATCAATGATTGTCTACTTCTGCACTTTCAAGTCTGACTTGACATCAAGGCAAAGCTCCCTCTATAATAAGCAGAAATGTTTCCCTGCCACATTTATAACCTCCTAGGAAAATTGCCTGAGGTCTCAAAGGTTTAAGGTTTTTTCTGTAATAAACAATTTAAATAATCCTGTTAACTTAATAAACCAATAAAAACCAATGAAGACTCCTTTATGTAACTTTAGATAGAAAGCTATTCTTTATGCTTTTTTACACCAATAATATAATGTATTCTCTCCTCAGACAGTTATGAATATACCTGTACCTAGCAATCACTACTGGCAAATGGAAGTCTAAGAGAAGGCAATGAATCCAACTACTCATGATGGAGTATTTATCAAAGTAAAATACAGATGGGGGTGGAGCGGGTAAAGCTGATGTATTAGAAATGCCTCTACGATTGCAACTCAGGGAAAAGGTCTTCTAATCCAAGCACGCATTTTTTTAATAAATAAAATAACATGTTCAGATTAGTGGGCATGCTGTCAACAAACATCACTCGTGAAGGCCCACTTACCTCCAACTGCCCATCTCTCTTCTAGCCAACTCTAATTTCTTGCTCACATTTCCACACAACATATTGCTGTGTCTTCATCAGATTCCCCTTCTTCATGCCTCTTGCTACACACATCCTTCTCATTAAACTAAATGATATTCCTGGGCACAGGGTGATATTAGAAGGAGACAGATGACAGATCAGATAGCTCTGATGTCTCCTTCAGTCAACAAAAAATAAATCTTATGTATCTTTTTGTTTTACTTCTTTGCTTTTATTTTTCCTTTTTCTTTAATTTAGAAGTACACTTGTGATCACAATGTCAGAAAATTAAAGGGTTAAGATTGCAAACAAGCTAACTTCTTTATGTTGCACATTTTCCTTCATAATTCTCTCTTTTCACATAGTCTTCAGATGCTACTCAGAAAGGCATAGCTTTCACAAGCACACTGTGTCCTATCTACCATCCCATGAGAATATTCTGAATACACCACTGTGTGAAATGACAATAGGGGCTTGTGTTTAGATTGTTAAACTGAGCCACTCATCGATGTATTCCAAGGTGTCTAGAGAGGTTCTCAGCTGACCAGTCATAGGTATCTCCCTTGCAATGAAATGTAGAGACAATGAGACCTAGAAAGTATTGAGTGCATTGACTCAGTTTTCAGTGGCTACCTGAAGTTCACTTTTTGTCTCTGATACAAAGCTGCAATTAAGAGAAAGTGCTAGCTTTCCTCTTTCCAAGATATCCTGGGTTTGTGAAAAGGAAGTTCTCTGACAGTCATCCCTCTGCTGTGCCCCATGAGAGGTATATAGAAGCTTAGAGCCTTTCAACACTTTCATTGGCTTCTCAGATTCCATAATGCCCTATGCTAAGGGCTGTATAAAGTCATGACACAAATCTCAGTTATCAAAACAAAAATATGGGCAAAATACATATAGCCTTTTGTAGCTGATGCTTTTTGCTTCAGATAATCCTCTCCCATGTTGTGCACTGGTATCAGAGTGTCAGCATGTGCCACTAACATTTTTACTAGGCATGTGCTCACTCGTATTACACACAGTGAAAATCATTAGATTCAGTTCTTGGCAGGGACCACAATGGAAGTAACTGTGATACCCTGTTATAAGGCAGAGATTGATCCTTGTTTAGAGTCTCAGAGGAACTAATGTGGTAGAATAGTAGAAAGAAGGAAAAGAAGAAAATTGTACAGACCTCTAACACAGAGAAATCTAGGACAAGTCCTGTGAATCTAATAAAGCTACCGCAGTGTTGCATTGCAGAGAACAATTCTGAATCAGTATCTTGTAAAGGAAAAGGGTTATATGGAAAGGAACTGAAGACAGAAAATATTCATGTAAAGGAACAGGTTTACACTACTTCTATTTGTTTAATTTTTTCCCTTCAGGCCATTTCAGAATAAGAATCAGAACACGCTTCCTTTGTGCAATTTAGTCTTTCTAAAACCTTTCACACCCATCCATTGAAACCATGACTAGTATGCACTTCTATTTCTATTGTTTAATTTATTCTAAAAAGTCTCAAAAATATTACAATGTCAACAGCACAGGGTGCACTCATAATGAAAGGATTAAAAGCTACTTTCACGACAGGACTTGAGGGATCTGAGCTACTCTTTTCATTTGTCACATTATCAATGGAAACACATCTGCTAATTACTACTTTTCAGCTGAGCCCATCATTACCTGTGTGAGTGCTGCTTTTCCATCCCATGGAAAGCTAAACTGCCTTGCTAAATCTCAGGTGAGCCAAACTAAGCTCTGCCTTGCACTGAGCCAGAAGGGGTTAGTATTCTGCAAATCACAAAGCTGCCTCAGCTGAAAGGCAACAGTTTGCACCATCACCAAACAGGTGAGACAGGTGAGTCACTGGCTTGTGCAAGCCTTAAGACAGACATAAGAGCAGTACGCAGCAACCTCTGAGGTTGAAGACCGAGGTGAAAACTTATGTTAAATCTTGAGTATGAAAAATCCTTTCTGGTTGAACACATTTTGGGACTTTGGGTTTATCACACTTTTTAAAGATATTATCAGAAAGATTATATTCTCTGTTTCATATAATAACAGATAAGAAAATAAGGTGTAAGCAGTGAAGAATCAAGATCTTGAAACTGTTTGATTTGAGCAATAACCAAAGGATTAGACACCATGAAATTTTTTAAATGAAATAAAATTATTCAAAAGCTACTTTAACAATAAGAGATTTAAAAGAATCCAGGGTAGCATGCTGCTATTGGTAAAAATATATCACCTTTCATTATATACTGGGATTTCAAGGGTTCATAGCACATTTAAAAATTTACTTGAGGCTGGCATAAAAAATTAAGTACAAGAGCATATATGGGGGAAAAACACAATAGAAACAATATTTTGCCTATTTCTGAGTTATATACACCAAGGAAAAAAAAAAAATAAATAGCAGCTTATCACTGAGAATGAAAGGAAACCATGATACTAACTGTAGTCCATTTACTGTAAAGCCTACCATTTCTACATGCAGATTTGCACAGTTATCGGATACCTAAGCAAAGTCTTCCTCTTTTAGCTGACTTTTTCAAGGATGAGCCTTTGGGCATCTCTGAGAAGGACACAGGAGGAAGCTAATAAGACAGAAGCTTTATTTTTTACAGTTATGTATTCTGTGTGAATATGGCTATTTTTTTCCATGAAAATTTTACAAGAAGGTTTAGTATGCAGACAAACAGGAAACATATGTGGTAGCTACACTGTTAAATATAAAAACTAATAGCTCCAGTCTGCTGAAAACCACCCAAATAAACCTAATAAAAGTGCTGATCCTTAACCAAGTCTTAATTCATCCAGTATTCTTGGCACACTAGAGGATTTCAATAACACTTGTTCCATATGTTCACTTGGTGAACCTCTGAGGAAGGTAACTAGTGGAAATCTCAGATGCAATTATTTTATCATCCATACACAAAATGTTATTTAAATAGCATCTGAAGCCCGGCTATTTGCCATGTGCAGTTGAGTTTATAATTACTATATTTCCTTGTTAGACCAAATTATGGATTTACTTTCCATTTGGGTAGAGCCTGCAGTTAAATTATTTTAATAACCAGATTTAATTCAAACCAGAGGAGGGAATATTTTAATATACTTTGTTGAAAAGAGTTCGTAAATGTAACAAAAGGTCCTCTACTGCTGTTGTTGACTTAAATGGAAGTAAATTAAAATAAAATATTGGCATGTATGCCCAATTACCTGTAAGCTAAAGCCTGTCGTTCTAATCAGTTCTGCATAGATGGGTTTTGGCATCTTTTAAGGAACTCTACTGATTTTAGAGGAGACTCAAACAAATGATCAACCCGACAATGCACTGAGTAAGGTATTTAGATAAATTTGTAACACATTCTATGGTAAGAATGTTAGAAAAACCATGACAGGCATTTAAGAAATAACCGTTTTAACTACCCTAAAAACTACTTATTCTGTTATAGAGTTGTAATTTAATATAATTATTACACACTGTTATATTTTAAATTACTCTTATCCTTTAAAGATCTGCAATTCCTGAAGAAACTACAGTGCTTTATTAATTATTATTGTTAGTTAGCTCCCAGATTTCTGTCAAAAAGTCAATTTACCTAACTGCTGGTAAAGGCCAATTTTTACAAATTTTCTTTTAAATGCTTCGTACTCATTTTCCATTTGTTTTTTTTTTCGTATACACTTATCTTCGAAGAGTCTGTACCAATCTAATCAATCCTATTTGACAATCTTTAATCAAAGCAAAATAACTAACAAGATCATTTCAGAACATCCTATAAAGTTTATTGAACATGCCTTGAGCATTAGAGACAAAATGTAGTGTTTGGAAGACAAATTAGACAGTGTCTATTTCATACTTTTGCAGGTTCACCTGTTAACTGACCATGTTGTAATTTCTTTGATTCATTTCAGAACAGAGCTGAGAAAGTTGTGATTCAGAGGTTTCTGCCAGTCAAGTCTATCCAAAAGCTTCAGACAGACACTGAATATCTGAAGAGCAATCTGAGATCTATTTTTTTCATCTTTTCTATTTCCAGTTTTTGTCCCTGTCACCAGTTTCAAGAGAGTTTGCAAATTTTCATCATCCACTGTTTTGATGACATAATATTTAGTGTCTCTCCAAATCACCCATAAAGGCTTTACATGCTCAATATACTAAGGCTGATTAATGACTCTTCTTCTGTACCATTGTACCTATCTGAAAGCATCACCCTTTAGGACTTCACTTATATTTTTGGGTTGGACTCAATTTACATGACACGCTGAGTTAATAATTTCAGGAACAGAGGTTTTCTCTTCTTTCATGAATGCTGTAAATGTTCTTTATTCTTGCAATTAATATGTTGACTTAATTTCTTGTCACTGATATTGTTCATGGACTGATATTGTTCATTGACCATAGTTATTGCTTCTTGAAATAACATCAAATCTTAAATGAAACAGAATGTGTCAAAATTTTCTGTCTTGTAACAAGCATTCTTAATAAAGTCAGACTGCCTTTAGTTAGAAATCTATTGGAATATTGAAGGGCATTTTAATTCTCTAGCAGAGTCTAGCTGTCACCATTTCTATGGGATAAATAGACATCTGAATCAATCATAATGTTCTGAATACCAGGATGAGTACTGAGTGTGATTTTAGGTGAAAACTGGTCTAGGCGGTTCAGAGGTTTATCTCACAAGCAATCTCTAATGAAATGTGCCTTTTGCAACAGTTGAGTAAGGGGACAGATTTCAACTGTTGTCATTAAAAATCTGACATATTTTGGCAGATATTTTTCATGTTTTACCATTAATCCTGAATTGTTCCATTTGGAGGTCTAAATATGGGAGCTGTAACTTTCAAGGACAGATGTAAAACGTGTCTTTGCTCTGACATTGCCTTAACAGTGTCTCCACTATTCATTCAAGTCCTGATATTTAGCTCTTTGGGAGAGTGCAATTCTTTCACTGATCAGAGCATCTATTTTTAATCTTATATATATATATATATTTATATATTACAACTCTACCATGAGAGGGATCTCATGTAGTCACCACAACTGTAAGGTATGTCATCTGAAAGCCAAATTATGCTCTTTAATTATATACATCTAAGAGAAATAATGGGTTCTAGAGATATGAACTTTAGGATAGGCCCCCATCCATCAACTCTGCCTCATTATAAATTACATAATATTCCTGATTTATGTACTTCTGTGAACTTTGCATACACCTTTTCACCCTAAGTCCATGTTCTCTAATACAATGAGCCGTACAACCAAAAATGTATTCTTGAGCCATTCAAGTGCAGTTTACAGAAAACCATAGAGTGTTAAATAACAAATACAAGGTTGTATGATCAGCTTCTATTACGCCTTTTGACAAACTTAAATTCCACATGCAAAACAAAACTTTGTAGCCACACTTTCTCAATTTATTTCCAAGTGTTGACAGAATAGTGCACAG
This sequence comes from Columba livia, assembly GCF_036013475.1. Taxonomy (NCBI): domain Eukaryota; kingdom Metazoa; phylum Chordata; class Aves; order Columbiformes; family Columbidae; genus Columba; species Columba livia. Next base: position 38,407,306 of record NC_088602.1, on the reverse strand, counting down.
ACCAGGTCCTGAGATAACTTGTCATTTTTCAACAGGGAAAAGCTCAAGGCAATAATTTTGGGACATGCCAGAATGTCATGAACATTTGGTTGCATCAAAAGGTAAATATGTTTCATGTGAAAATAAAACACATTGATGTTTGGCTTAGAGTTCTGAGAATATTATAGTCCCACTAAGTTACTTTCCTTTCAACTACAGTATAAATAATAAATTCAAAGAGATAAAATGATGAATGTTATGGTCATGAACTTCGCAGAAATACCTGTAAATAAGTACATTACATTTAGAGTAAACATGTTAATATTTTACTTCATAGATTACCTTTTACTGCTTATAAAATCACTGAAAAAGAAAATAAATTATTCTTCTAAAGTACTACTTATAGAAACTCATGCAAACCATGCAAATTCTAATATTTAAACATGATGTTTGCTTTCAGCGAAAAATGACTTGAAGCTGAAATACTTTGTTATTACACTAGAATCTTTTCCCTGGCACACAATTAAAACAATACTACTTGTGATACAAAAAGAAATTGAAAACGCCTAGTTATGCATCAAAGTACGGGAGCAAACGTCAATACAGACTTACAGCATATTAGATAAATTCCAAGCCAACAGAATCTTAGTGTAAAAGGTAGTTGTCATTACAGTGTTATTTCGGGATTCAGGTATTGAGTGGACAAAATTAAAAGAAATCCCTCTTTATGGCTTCACACCAGAATATACTCAACCGAGAACCAATGTCCAAACACAGCATGTGAAAGATGGGGTTGCAGCCCTTCCCTGAACTGTTTTACATCTAGTCCCTGAATTCCCTTCTGACCCTTTTTTTAGTTAATAATTCAGAAATATACATATTTCAAGAGAGAGAAGGCAGGTGCTTAGTATGCACCTTAAACTCAGCTTGGAAGCCTAAGTATAGCATTGTGCCAGAAAATAATTCTGATCTGTGCTTGAGTTTCATAAAGCTATTGGCACAAGTTCCCTGAAGGATATACTGCACATCTTTGGAAGCCCTGTCAGTTTATCTGAGTGTCAGGGCTTACCAAAGATCTTTTGGGATCCAAAATAAAGTGTATTCCTATGCCTAGACTCCATAAAGGACTCAACTGGCTATGTACATGGAGAGTGTCCCTACCACATGACACTAGCTCAAAACCTAGCTGGCATAACCATCTTCTACAGAACAATGCTGTAATTAGGGAATTTTCTCAGAATTTTAGCAAAATTGAACCTAAGGAGGCTTTTCTGTACAACCTTGTCTTCCCAGAACACTATTATAGGCAACAGCCAAAAATAAAAAATAATAAAAAACACCACAAAAACTCAAAGTGCAAAAAGCCTTTCCTGTGTCAGAATGCTCTGTTCTGATGAAAATGTGCCACACTTCTGCCAAGACTGAAAATGTGTTGATGCAGAATAGGTGAAGCTGCCTTGGTAACCTAGTGTGTATGCAGTGCTTTGAAATACTTCCTTATTATATTATTTTATCACTATGAAAATGTACTCCTGTATGACAAAATCTGGAAAATTAGAGAATGCAAGTCATCCCAATTCTCTTCTGTCTCAGATTCTTTCCTGGGACTGCAAACAAAAGTTGATGAGAAAGAAAAGCTCAGTTCTCAAGATCGTTCACATTTTTGAGGTGAACACAAATGCACAGATTTCAGTCTGGGAAACAACTTGTAAAAGAAGTCTACTTTCTACTAAATATTTGAATGTTCCACAGGCCATTGAATGGACTACCCACATGCAGTGCTGAAATAAACACTGTCTAACAGGAGTTTTTTAAAAAGTTTGCAATTTGCAGAAGATAGCTGCACCAGTTACAGCTTTGAAAAATACCATCAATGCGTTTTACTTCAAGAAAAACAGTTAAGAAAGCTATTGAAGTACATCATAACACAGCTAAAGTAGCTCTGCGGAGCAACTGTGTGCTTGTGCAAATTTAAATAATCCTTGCTTCCTGATTGTCTCTTGGTCTGGTTTGATTTCTGATGCAAAGTAGAGCTGGTTTAGAGTTGTTTTAATTGATATTAACAACTAAACTCCCCTCTACCAAATTGTTCCCATTTTATGGAAGATGTCAGATTATAGCAGTAAACCCCCATGTATACTTCCATTGTCTCCTGTAACAGTCCTGACAAGAGCAAACTAGGAATTATGCAGGAAAAGGTGTTTTGATTTTACATTGTCAACATTTTTACAAAGGGGAAATTCTGAGATAATTAGGTAAGGAACTACTGCAGCACTGCAAAGGCACAGAAGGACCTGACAGGGCCTTGATGTGTATTCTTCAGGGAAATCTTCTGGGTGTGTTTGAAGCTTGTGTGTTAATTATTTTCAAATAGCTTGGATTTTTGCCCAAAGTCAGGGATGAAGTGAGTGCTGTGATGTTCTCTGTCTCATAAGCAGACTCAAATTAAAACATTTACAAGTATGTTAGAGAAAGATCAAGTAAAATGACTACACTTGGCTTCTGAGCCAAGGGAAAATAAGCCTTCTATTTGCAATCTCTGCCTTCTGTTAAATTTTTCATAGAGAACAAGTACTAATAGTCTGAACTCTCTAACCTCCTGGTGATGGGTATGTGAATAGCAAATTACCCCACTCTGAGAACCCTCCAGTGTGAAAGTGTTTATTTCTCTTCTAGAAAAGATACTTCAGGAAAAACAAAAAAACAAAAACCAAACCAAACCAAACAAACAAACAAAAACACCAGTCTCAGTAACATCTATTTGATCTATTTGGGATTATTAGATATTTGATCTATTTGGGTTTATTAGACAATATAGTTTGGTAGCTACATATGTGCTTTGCTTTAATTTAAGAAATAATTTTATTCTTGTTCAGATAGATTTGGACTTGCTGACAGATGACATACTGTGATATGCAAGTGCTTCTGAATAGAGATCATTGAAAATTTAGAGCTAAATCCATCTTACATTGACCAGTGATTTAAATGAAGTCTTTTCATATGATCAAGAGAACTCTAAAATTGATTCAAGTAATGTTCTTGCCATACTCACAAGGATCACAAAGATTCAAGGACTGATTCTATAATTAGAGAATCCCTTCCAAAACAAATGTAGAAAGACTGACTGAAAAATGAGCTATTGAACTAAATCATATAAGAGATCTTTAAAAAGAACTTACTAAGTTTCTAAACAAAACCTATACTGAGAAGCAATAAAAACATATGCTAATAGAGATGATTAAATATTAAAATATGAGTCTTCTGTTTTTTTCCCTAGACTTTAGTCCTCTTACATCCAATCTTTAATAATTATTCTTCATGTGAGTTTTAAGTGGTTTTCATGAATCACCACAAATTTAACCAACACACATCTTCAAAGAAGATTTAAAGTTTTATAATAGTCATTGCATGAGGATTACCTTCAGTTATGCTAATGAAAGGAGAACCAGCAATTGATGAAAGTGCAATTGAATGACACAGGCAGGGTCACAGACACACTACTTAGTACTTGCTCCATCTACACATTATCTCTGTAGGAAACAGCTTGTTGGAAGGGTCCAAGACAGTCAAGGACTAAGACAGCAATAAGGCAGCGTAGGGAGTAGGGGTACAGTACTCAGGCTCCATGTCTATTGTATTTTCATTTGGGAGTGAATATTTATTCACAAATAGAACAAAGAGTCTTTCGCAATGTCTGGGGGAAGTGCTCCAGATGCAATGCATTTGACACAAAATCATAAAGCATGCATTACACAGCAATAAATAAAAATAGTACACTTCTCTGGAACACCAGTCTCCTTGGCAGAATCTCAAGTACTGGGTTAAAGCATACTTTAATACATTTGAGTGCTTAGGGTTGCTTGAGAGTCAAACAAGTAAGGAATTTATTTAAGAAGTACTTTGTCAGAAAGTTTCAGTTTGATGAAGCATGATGAAAAGCAAAAGCAGTAACTTTCTGATAGCACAGACATGAGCTGAAACCCAGAAGATTCCAGTTCAGTTCTGTTCTTTGGAAACAGATTTGAACTCAGAGAAAGTCTGCTCAAATTCCCTCACACTCTGATTGCACATGCTAAATGCCAAGTTTTAACACCTCGCCCCCTAACCCCCCACCTTTTATTTCATTCTGATTCAGTGATTATTTAATTATGTAAACAATACTGAGGAGCTCTTCTGGAGGAAACTGAGCAGAACTCCATTCTGAATACCGGCATGTCCAAGGCTTTTAAACTCCTTCTTTAGATTAGTCAGATTAAGAACCTGAAGTCAGATTGTATCTATCCATAGCAAGTGCCTTACCACTTGGCCCAGCTGGCCCCATTCAATTAATGGGGACTGGTGGATCACTTTCTAATGGACATTTTTCCGACACATGCCATTTGCGCTATCCTATGGAATAAATCCTGGCTTATTGCTTTCTTTACCCCCACAAAATTGCAGGTTTGCAATTAGGCCAGGAACTATTGTGGTAGCTGTGACATGATTGTGACACTGTTCTAGTGAATCACTATTTATAATCAATCAGGTTCTTCTCCTATAAACCTTCAAGCTATATAGATAAATTAAAGTAGGTTTTTCCTAACTTCAGTAGTGAGGGTGCTCCTGCAGACGGGAAGCTCAGAAGTGTATTTGGGGCATAACCTGCTTTTGTTTTGTTTTTATAGTGAACATATTGCCTGTGCTCACAGACAGATTAATAGCCATGAAATCGTTCAAGAATTCATAAAATAAGTATATCATGAGTAGTACATGCCTAACTATTTACTACTCAAGTAAGGAAACCACTTTTGCAGATAATAAAAGGAAATTAATTTCCTGAAATCCATTTCAAATATTATTAACAACAGCACTAGTTATTTGCACTGAAACAGATTAACTGATGTGAATGTCTGTACTGTGAGAATCTAATAGGTCTCATCTGGGGCTCTGCTTCTTGCTACTCCGTTAACACCAAGCAGCCAAAAATTAAGGAAAATTTCCCTCTGTTCATAAGCTCCTATGTCACTGCTCCTGGTGCCTCACACAGTGTGCTCTTCCAGGGACAAACCAACCAGATGAGATTTAGCTGATAGACCTAAGGGAAATTTAAGTCATGATAGGACATAGCTGTCTGGTGTATTTACAAGTTCAGAAAAGTATGGAAGGATTTCAAAGTCTGATTAGTCAATACTGTTGTTCCCATTCTGGTCTCATAACAAACTCGGCATAGCTGGAACAGGCTGTCAAGGTTGTCTTCTTAATATTGGAGGGGTAACAAAACCACAAAACAAATGCTGTGCAATGCTGCTACAGTTTTACCCATCTGATTGAAATGCTATACATCTATTCATTGTCTTCAGATATTAAAATTTGCTCATGAGGATGTTTCAAAAGGCTTATTAGTCTGGGTGGTTGACTCAGCTAAAAACATAGTGATTCACATTCTCATAATTATCTGTTGCAGACAAGACTATGCAAGCCAAACTGCATACTTCTGAATTAATTAAAGAATGGTATTAAATGACTGCTTATTTAAAATACTGCTTGCTTTGGAGCTGAAAAAAGTGGGTGGGGTTTATTTCAGTTAACATTAAGCATCTACAGTGTAAGATATATGAAGGTTACTTACAAGAATTCCCAGCAAATATGTCTGTCTTATCCCTGAAGTATTGCAGTTTACCTTACTCTTTACTCTAAATGGAATTCACTTTCTGAATTTAAGAATGAGCCTTAGGTCTTGAGAATTTTTACAGTTAATTTCCCTCTTCATTCTCACACTTGTACTCATACTTGCCTGTATATCTCATTCAGTCCCTCCTTGCATCAGCTTTAAGATTTTGCAAATTATACTCAACCTTTTGCAAATAAGATCATGAATACTATTGCAATAGCAAAGGACAGTTGGACACTGCTCACAAAACCTTGCCAGTCTGACAGAAAAAGTAAAAAAAATAGTAGCAAAAAGCCTTATCTTGTTAAGTCTAGATTTTTCCCATCCTAAATAAAGATGTTTCGATAGAAACTACTACATAATATTAACCTACTTAGAGAATGAAGTTTGACACTAAAAGAAGAAGAAAAAATAGAGTTTAACTGGAGAAACTTAGGAAATAGAGAACGGTTCCTAAGTGCATGCTTGTAAGTCCTTATGAGACATTTTCACATATGAAATGTGTCATGTCACCCTATGGTCCTGTATGGCCACATGAGACAGAAAAGGGGAGAAAGAGACACACTCATACTGAGCTCTCTTACCTACTATTTAAACATCTGCTGTAGGGTGAGATTAATTCCAGTAAGTTGAGTACTGATTGTAAGTGACATTAAGCAATCTGTATCAACATTTCCTAAGGTTCGCTCCTTACACAGCAGAGTTGTGCAGGAAAGAGGTAGAGGAAGAGGTTCAAAGCAAGACAGAAAACTAGTTAAAATTTTAAGACTGATTAGTACTCAATCTTTGTCCTTGAACTTTAATTCAGTTGTATAAAATTGTTCTATAGGTCCTGTTTCTCTCCACTAACTACTATTAATATAAAAGGAGTGCAGGATACAGATATTCAGAAACATATTTATATTGCATACACTTAGTTAGGTGCTGCCACTTGTGTTCTGGACTCATGGATGTACCAGGAATATCTCTATGCTGAGTGCAGTATTCAGTGAAGAGGGGGTAGTCTTATTCTTTTCATTTCAAGATTAAAGAGGTGGCATGAGAGTAGAGGGTTAGTTGGCAACCCACTGTCTTTCAACAACTCCCTGAGGGAGTCTGATTGTTATATAATCATCTCTGGAGTAATTCTAGGTCTAAAGAAATTATCTGCTAATGAAACACTACTATTACTTCAAAGGCAATCACAAGAGTTGACTAAGTGAATATATGTCTTTACAAATGAGCAGAAATTGTCTCAGGGCTCTTTTAGAAGGGATGAATGTGAATAAAATGTGTACTGATAGGGCATTTAAAGGGTTGGGAATACATAAATAGTTTATAACAAATTCCTCTCTCTTTGCATACTCATTCAATATTGTACTGGTTAGTGCTGTGGAGTATCAACAGCTAAAAATTCTGCAAAGCACCATGTTAAAACAGTAGTTTAACACAGTTGCATAGAAACAAGTTGAATCTCTGGCATGTTTCATCTTTTACTAGTTAGAGTTACAAACCGGGAATTCAGTGTAACTGTAAATGTTTGTTGTTTAGCTGCCAAAGTATTTGCTCAGGAATTCGTTGGCAAGTTTATCTCCCGCATCCAAGTACCATGGAACACAGAAATTAAAGTGTTGGCCAGCTGCATAAATAATCTAACAGGCTTGGCTAGTTCTTGAATGCATCAATGTGAACTCTTTGTCAGTGCAGGATAGGTATGGCAGAGTTCAGCTCTTCCCTGCTTGTGGGGGTTAATCCTAGTAGGCAGTTCAGCCCCACACAGCCACTCAGTCACTTCCCGTCAGTGGGATGTAGGAAAGAATTGGAAGGGTAAAAGTGCAAAAAATTGTGAGTTGAGATAAAGCCCGTTTAATAGATTAAGAGATATCCAATACCTCTTCATTAACTATCTGTGGGGTCCCAGTCTGATTTTGGGCTCAGGAAGGCTTCAAAATGACCCCAGGAGTAAGATTAAGACACAAACAAGGTCAGATGGTACAAAACAATCTATTTCATTTTTACACTTTAAGATGGAGTTATAGATTTAAGTGGGAAAAAGGTGGAGAAAAATTAAGCAAGTATGTGAGAAGATAAGCAAGAGATATGCAAGAGACAATCACCGCCAAGGATCCAAATTCTGTCTTCTGTCCATCAGCTCTCAGGTCCTGGTAGTGCTGGCAGTTTGCAGGGCTCGGGTCACACAGGTCTCAGAGTCCGGGTGTCAGTAGCGCTGGCAGTGCTGGGACTCAGGTGACAGGTTTTGGTCCCAGTGGTAGATGGCCACATCAAGGACTTTTGTCATGCAGCTTTTATGGCAGTTTGTGGTGGGCATTGCCTGAGCACACTACAGGCCTGGTCCCAGACATTGCTGGTTGATATTGCTTGAGCTTACGCATCTTCAAGCATTTTTTGAGTTTTAGTAACTCACATAGATCACACCTTTTCTGCTTTAATTCACTGTATTTAAGCCAAATCAAGCAAGCAATGTCAGTAAGCAGTTCCGGGAGTTGTTTCTTCAGAACAAGCAGGCCATGAGACAGTACTTTATATTATTTCAGCAAGCAAGTTTGAGACAATACTTCACAACCACCACCTCTCACAGTGTCCTAAGAACCATCATTTCTCACACCACCTACCAGCCCTGAGCTCAGGTCGGGTCACTGCTGCACTTGTACTGCTTCCTCTGATGTTCATCTTCCATTGGTTCAACTGTTTCCTGCTACAGTACTTCCTATAACACACAACTCAAATCATGAGCTACAAGAATTTAAAGGTACTTCCATTACCATCTCAATCCTTGGTCCATTTGGGTTTAACACTATAATGAATTCATGCCCTTCTCCCTAGTCTGACTAGCAGCAAGGGGTTACTGCTATAGTACTTCCTAAGACGCATCATTGAAATAACAGGTTACAACAATTTTAAAGTATTTCCATTACAGTCACCACCCTTTGATCCCTTTGGACAAGGCCACAGGTTTTAACATTGCAATGAACTCCTTCTCTTGCTCCTGCTCTAGCATGGCCTTATCCATAGGCCACAATCTCTTAGGGGTGTACCTGCTCCAGTGTGGCCTTATATGAGGGCCACAGTCTCTTCAGGGATGTACCTGCTGCGTTGTGAACTTGTCCATGGGCACAGATGCTTCCAAGGTGTTACCTGCTGTGGCATGCACTTATCCAGAGTCACAGACACTTTGAGATGTACCTTCTCCAGCATGGACTTTTCCTTGGGCCACAATTCCTTCAGGATTGCATCTGCCCTGGTGTGGACTTAACCATGACCACAGATGCTTTGGGGTGTCCTGCTCCCAGGTGGACCTGTTCACGGATCACAGGCCCTTCAGCTCAAGTTCACACTGGAGTTCCAGCATGTCCAGTACAGCAGCAAATGAACAGACACAATGCCTTGGCCATCATCCAGTCCAGGTCCATGTCCATCACTGTTATCAAAATATTCGCAGGCACAGGCAGAGCAAGATGAGAAAGAGTGCTGCAAACAGCAAACACAAAAAGCATTAACAAGCACTAGATTCTCAATATACTGTAAGGCAAGCAACCGATGCTAATTAGTAGATAAATAGCTATGGTAGCTATAAATTCGGTTCAGCACCCTCCAATTAAATCTGTTGTTGATTTGAACCCTTCAGGTCCCATACTTGGCACCTAAAAAGTAACACCATGGTTTAACCTCAGCAGGCAACTAAGCACCACATAATGTACCTGTCCAGCATTTGTTTCTTTCAGTATTTATTTCCTTTTGCTTCCATTTTCAGAAGCAAAATGCCTTTATGTTCTGCCCATTCTGAGTCTTAATATTCTCTCAGTTTTCCTCCGAGCATTTCTGAAAATGGACAAAACAGTATTCCAGGACTTTCATTTATTCAAAATATTTACAGAAGTCCTTAAATAATTTTGAACAGAAAAGAAACATTGTAGGAAATAAAAGGGTGTAATTTGTCAAGCTGAATGAAATATGAAATAATAGATAACACCCTGACTCCACGGAAATACATAGGAGTTTTACTGTTGATTTCAATGAAGAAAGTTTTGGAACAGCTATGAACAAATATCTTGTCTTAGCAGCTCATTTTTCTGAAGACACGGAAATTAGAAAAGGAATAGCATGTTCTTTTGTAGGGTGGAGCAATATAATAGAACAATAACACGACCAGTTTAGAATGATCCGGAATAAGACAGAGAAAAGGAGTGGGCTATTGGAAACCAAAGGGATTTTGCTAAAAAGAAAACAAAAAATCTGTACAGGCAAGAGAGATGACCTTCCAAATAATCTTCATTCATTATTTAACAATTCTAAGAAACTCAAGGAAGCTGTAGAATCTGGAACACATTCTGACCATTCAACATGGATGTCACAAATCATGATGGGTTAGTAGCTAGATCCAGTAAAGGAAATCTCCTAAGCTGCCTTGACAAACAATGGAGAATGACTGGTGCCCAACTTCATCAGCCTGAATCCTCTTTGGAGGCACCCATTACTTCCAGCCTACTGTGGTTGTGGTTGTGGTCAAGAAGTTGTCACTTGGCTGAAAAGCCACGAGGGCCAAGCACAGGTAGGAAAAGAGAAGGTTTCTCTTACAGTCCCAGAAAGAAGGGTAAACAAATTAGAATAGGTCTCAAATTCTAACCCCAAAGAAATACTTTGGATGCAGAGCTTAATTTAAGAATTTATAACATATTAATTCTCTCATTATGAAGAAATTCAAAATATGTTGCCCACTTCATAAAAGACTGCTTTATTCATCAGATCTTCAGCTATGTTGGGACCCTACCATTGTCCAACTCTTCAGGACTGACATACAAGCCCGGGCCCGGGCATCAAACCTGACCTGAGCTAATGTCTACGTGTACCTGTCTCCAGCCTTGATTGTGATATTAGCTCCTTTTGCTCTTCTCTAGATCCCATGGTTGCATGTTGGACCTAGTTCATTACCTGCCATGTTGGAGGCTATCTATGGACCCTATAATCAAAGAATCAAAGTGGTGTACTTGCCCTAATCAATCCAGAGAAATTCACTGGGAAGAAAAACAACTGACCTTCACATATTTATTTCTTGAATATTCATGTCTGAAGATAATTTGTTTACATTTATCAACACAGCAGGCAGGATTTGACAGTAAGCTGCAAATGCCAGTGATTCAAGAACCTGTGTAATGCTAGTATTCTTGTTTTTGGTTGAAATAAGAAGCACTTTCTAGCTGATACCTAGGCAATGTTTGCAGTACATGACATAAATGGCAATCTTTTTCATTTATTTAAGCTATACACTTTTTCCTAACTTATAACAGGTGTTTTAAAAAGAATAAAGCAAGAAACAGTTCCGTTTTCCTGAGCAGACTTTTTTTCCCATTTGAATAGTAATAGAGACACAGTAATTTTTTTTCTTGAATATTTGTTTGCTTTTCCTTGCCTTTTGAAATTGTGTATTTCATTTGTCATTTATATACATCAATACATAACAATGTGAAAAATAAATTCTATTTGGTTAGCAATTCCTAGTAGCTTTGATGCATTACTGTATATATTAACTGCATAGCTTCGCCTTAGTAATACAATAAAGCTGAAAAGACACCTTCAAAATACATTTTACCCTCCAGTTTTTTCCAGGCAACATCAAAGTGTGCAGTTTATATCAGACATCCTCCACAATTTGTCCAAATGCTGATCATTTTACAGCAAGTAAGAGATAGTTTAAATGTTTGTGTTGAAGTTGTGGTTGTAAATTGGACATTGATGGACAGAATAATTCCTGAAGAAACATTCAGTGACGTGATTCACCATAGAAATACCAATGATGGTAAAGATCAGGTACTGATGGACAGAGAAGATACTAAATTCAGATGGTTTGTGTGAATATAAAGCCCTGATCATCTGCCTAAACCCAGGGAATTGAGAGTATCCACTGCAAGTCTGAGCAGGAAGTTTAGAGGAGAATAAAAGTTAAGTGTGCCCAGAAATCTAGAATAGGCTTTACCTGACCTAATGCAGACATCTGCTTTTGACAATTTCTGTTATGAAAGTCCTTGTTTCTCTCCACCAACTATACAAGGAGCACAGAAAACTACCTTAAAAGTAGACATATATATATTGTAGACATCTAAAGTGAGTGCAATCAACCTGACCTTGGGCATCCGAGTAACATACTTGTCTGGGTGTTTTAAGAAGACCATGAATTCTGAGACTATGCATTTCTAAATGGATTAGTAGAAACTCTAACTCATAACGACTTTTTCACTCTTTCAAGAGTCAGATCACCTCAAAGTCAGCGTAGAATGACTCCATAATACAAGCTGCAGTTTAAAAGAGCAAGCAGCTACCTCCCTAAAGAACTGAGAGTCTGTACAGAGCCTTTATATGATAAAAAGTTGGCTGTTTAGAAAAAGTTATTCATCTGCATAAACAACAATAATTCTCACACTTTTTGGAGCTGGTTTAAGAATTGTTGTATACATGTAGGTCATTAAGTAACGTTTCAATCAATAAAGAGTACTACTGATAATCACATTAGAGTTTACATTCAATTTAACTGTTAATTATAACTTCTCTGAACATTTTTCTTTTGTAATTCTTCAAAGCTAACCTTCTCTTCAAGGAATGCATCTCCATGCATCTGTATATGGATATATCATAGTATTTATTTACGTATACACATATATATGCATGTTATTTGTACCTGTCTTCCCAAATGAACAATAATTTTAGTTGTTTAGGAGATCAGGAAAACGGAACTAAGTTATCAAGAAAAAAAAAACACAGTTCCTACACAAGACAAGAGAACATTTTATTTTCCACTCAGATATGTGTAGACACATTATGAACATGCTGTGCACATATCAAATCTCTTAAAGGTTTATAAATATCATTAGCACAAAGAAATTGTTTTGTGATTCTGAAAATAAGAGGCAGTGTTGAAAAGACCTTTGTAAAGTGTCAATTACATGGCCAGTAAATCACAGAGCAAATGCTGGAAGTACTTAAAGCCTATAACACAGCAAAGTAAACATTAATGGAAAAGACCTACTTACTGAAACACTTTCTCCCATAGTGGTTTGTAGATTGTTGGTCTTTTCTATTGATGTTTCTGTTTCTTTGCTGTTAAACAAAGACTGAAAGTTTTATTTGTAAATCCCATTAGATGCTATCTCAAGGTACCTTTCAAATCACTATGCCTTGAGAAACACATTATGCCAAGTTTCCAAGCATACTATGGTTTTACACTCTGGACAGAACTCACTTGAAAGGGATGTAAGTATACTAATCTTGTAAATTTGTGACCCTGACAAATGCTAAGGGTAAATCAGGAGAATGACAATGAGCAGTTCTGTTCTGTAAGTCTCTAGCTGCAACAGCTAGTAATATAGCATAGATTGGGACTGGTGATGAGGAAACCATCTTACACAAATTTGCTTTGTCTGCCTATCTATATATCTAGTTTGTTTGTTTGGCATTTTTTTGTGGTTTGGTGCTTGTTTGTTGGTTGTTTGTTTTGTTTTCTTTTCAGTTTGGCTTCAGCTATTAGGAGCAGTAAACTTTGATTTTCCAAAAAGCAATACCCAGAAGAGTCCACCTAAAATAAATCATCCAGCTGCCCATATGTCTCATCACCAGTCTCATCATCAGTCTCATCATCAGTCTGGAAATTTCTTTCCATTACTTATGTTGAACTTTAAAAATAAAAAGAATATACTGCATGACTTTTCCGGGTTATCAAAGTAGATGTACTTCTTTACATAGATAGCTACACATAGATAGCATACAAATAGCTACAAATGATTGCTTATGAACAAGATCCAGGCCAGCTGTTATTCATGTCAATTGTTAACATTATTCTGAACAAAATTATATTTGAGCAAATTATAATGGTTTTCTGGAGAAATAATGTGTGTGAAAATAGATGAAGTTTCCCTCACAAAAATATTTCACTATTGTTTTTCACACCTGTACAGGATACTAAAAGAGTACTAGGATTTTATTATTTTTTTATTATGATCTTGTAAATGTCAGTAACAGATTTTTTGTCAAAAAGACATGGGACTAGGTGTCAAGAGAGTTCAGGTAATACATGCTTTGGGGATATATTGTTTTCTAAATGAAAAAAACCCAAACACACAAAAACCCCAACCTGCAAATACAAAGGCACTTTTACTATAACTTTGAGTTGATTTTGTCATTCATCTGGAAAGGACTTTCCTGTAATTTGTATAATCACAGTTTATCTTAGGGGACAGTCCATGGAATCAATGTGCTATGCAATAACTACCCGAACTGCATGATCTAATTAAGAGTACAACACTGACTTGTTATTTCCTTCCTTCTGTATTTCGTCATGGTTGCTTCTACTCTTTCCACCCATTGCAGATAAACTCTGATTCCTCAGAACAGGAACTGTGCCGTCCTCAGCAGTTACAGACAGGTGCTAAACATTGTAGGATTTTTTTCTTTAATTTCTTTTCTTTAATTATTGCATTACAAATAATAAAATATATTATTAAATCTCATTGATTTTAGTAGATGTAACTAAAGAAACCCACAGAAATACCAAATCAAAATAATCAGGCGTCATAAAGAAAATAAGAGACGTTCATTCATATTTGATCATCTTTGCCATTAAAATAAAACATCTTCTTATAAGCATCTGGAAAAAAGTGCTGTAGATATGGTATGAGGCTCTGTTTTTTTTTAGTGTTTCTTTTTTTTTTTTTTTTTTCCTTGTGGCAAATGATGCATTTTTTTCTACTATGTTTAGTTCATCAAATAATTTATATCAGAAGAAACCAAATATAACTGCCCCAGTAATGGAAAAGCTTAGTTAATTCATTGATAACCAAAAGGAGAAGACAGAAAACATTTGATATTATAATTTTAAATGTTCCAATGTGCCTTTTTATAGGCATAGTAATTGCATGGATGTTAAATATTCACACTGCAAAGTAGTACTGAAAAATTGCCTGTGTTAAATTCATCCCACATCAAGTTTCTATTTTCTAACATTATAACACAGTCCAAGAAATGTTTGGGTTTGACTTGTTCTTTTGATATTAATGCAGTCTATAAGAAAACCATCTCAAAGAAAAAATATCTCAAAGAATAATCAAGTTTACTTTTCAGTCTTGTTACAAGATGACCACTCTATTGAGGCTGTGGTGACCTCACTGTGACTATTCAATGAGTCTGTAATGTTTCACAGTGAAGCTTTTTGCTTTATGCTAATCAGCATTCATTATTTGCAATTAAAAACATGTGCTTTTATCATTTCACAAACATTTGATTGTGACAGCTAATTCAATGCTAGCTTTGTCTTCAGTTTCAAAGAAGAAGTGTAAAGCAATTGAACCACAGTTACTGTGATGACATAAATTTACTATGAAGGATATTGCGATCATAAGGGATCCATGTAGGTCATACTTTTAGGGGAGTTTATATTCTGACATAGGAACACAGTGTATCTCTGTTAATCTATAAACCCCATAATCAGTCATGCCGATATTAGACTTTCTGTAGTTTTTGAAGCAAAAGTGCTTATTCATCTTATGAATTACATCATTATGCTTTGAGTATAAGAAAAAGCTTTAATTAAATAATTTCTATATTTTGAGGAAAAAATCATTAGGCTTTAAAAAAATATGAGACACGTACTTTGGATTTTTACTACTTTGTCTTTTAAAATATTCTTTAAATATTTTAAAATATTGTTTTGCTGGAGCAGTTTGTATATTAGTTTCTATTTTCTTTATAGACATTTATTATTTTTTGCTGGATTTCTATTTTATTTATAACACTAAAGCTTAGGCAGGAAACGTCGTTTTCTGGTGTCTTTATCTTCTTCGCTATCAGTGGATGATGTCAGAAAGTTTCTGAAATTTTCAACATTACCACAAACTCTCTTAAATTCATTTTCATATTTTTCTATTTATGTGAATGTAGTGACAATTATAAGGTAAACGTTGCCTGTCAGTTACTTCAAGTAACCAGTTAGTCATTAAAATATTAGCTTCTGCTTCATTGGTTTTGAAGTCTACAATCTCCCTTCTTTTGTAGTGTTTCACAAAGATACTAGCATGGTTTAAACTCAGTTAAATAAACAATTAGCTTATTCCAGTCACTGAAAGAGACTGCAGCTAGGTATATTTTACAAACCAAGGAAATTCTCTGTTTCCAAATGCAGTACTTATGTAGTCAGCATCACATCTGTGCTTAACTAAATAAAAATCAGGCAGTACAGTATAGCTATACAGATGTACAACCATTTGCTTTCATTCATGAAAAATTCTGATGTTGAAACTGGTGTACATAATTTGAAAGAAAAAGCCTATTATTTTGAAAAGGCAGATGTTTATATACAACTTTGTAGTCATACATGCCAGAACAGTGGAAAAGTCGATCATATTTTTTCACTGACATGTACATATTCCTCAAGAACTTTAAAAATATTTAACTTGTACATATGCCTCACACTAATACTGTTTTGTGAATTGTTTCCTTAAGAAGAGAGTGAAGAATAAAGAAAAGCATGGAGATGAGTTAGTATCTTGGTGCAGGAGTAATAAGCCACATTATGGTTGCCCATGAAAGGATTTGAGAAAAGTGCAGCTTGGGAAAGACATGGATTTATTTACTAAGTTCTATTGACTGCAAAAAGCATTTTCTGCCAAAAATAGGTCTTAGAAACACTATTTCCTTCATCAAAAATATTTGCATTTCTGCCAGCTTAGCCAAATTTCTCTCAGCTAGTAACTAAATGGAACAAAAAAAAATATTTCACCTGTAGCTTTCGAGAAGATTTTGTTCCATCATTTTGGTTGATTATTCATGCTTTAATGACCTCTGTGCTCGATGAATTGGATTCAGAACCAGCATTCCCATCTGAATGTAACCGAATGAAACTACTTTCTTCATCATCAGTGCTGTCTATGGCAAAATAATTACAGGAGTCTTCCACTCAGTTCTCTGCATTTGTGCAGAACTCTGAGTCAAATTCAAAGTCTTACTATCATTTTCTAAAAACGCTCAGGACCATATAACTTCTAAAGTTGCTTCCATGACAATAATCCTGATGTCTTTATAGTGCACTTACTCAATTTAATTTTCTATAGTTACAACATATATTATAGCAATGAGGTAGAAATAAGATAGAAAAGCGGGATCAAATAATCCACTGGCTGCTTCAGAGTAAAGAAAAATGAAAATAGATCATAAAGAAAAAAAAAAAAAAAAACTTACAGGGAAATAAGGAGTTAGTGGCCAGGAGATAATCAGTCAGA
Organism: Columba livia; assembly: GCF_036013475.1. Lineage (NCBI taxonomy): Eukaryota > Metazoa > Chordata > Aves > Columbiformes > Columbidae > Columba > Columba livia. Next base: position 38,390,419 of record NC_088602.1, on the reverse strand, counting down.
CAAAATCTGAAGATCCTGTCAGAGCAATAAATACAGAGTACTAGCAGCTTCTCCAGGGACATAGTGCAATGCTAGCGGCACTGGCCAAAAGTAGATGCCTGCTGCATGGAGACATCTTCGAGTCTGAAAATATGAGCAGCAGTGGATTTTCTAACTGGTCTATGTGGACATGATTGTTTCTATTTTAATTTCCTAACACTTGATCTGGAAGAAAGGGGTTTAATTTTAAAAGGGTAAATTTTCATAAATTAATGATGTTGGTTAGGCTATTGTGATGGGACTTCTTGTGGTGATGTCAGGCTTTGTACCCTCTCTCTGAGCGGTTTCTATGTAAGTGAAAAGTGGACAGTGTAAGGATCTGTACAGGAACTGTACCCCAAAATTATAGGGCCTGGCTTTTTGAGTCTTTACCACAGGCCAGAAAGTATTTTCACTGACTGGGCATGCCTACATACCTGTGACACTGTCAGAGCATGATGTCCAGAAATTAATGAGTCACTAGGAGTCTATGAAGCAAAAAGCAGCCTTCCTGTAGCCTGGAAATACTGTTTTGGAAAGACCTTAACAAAACGTGGCCTTTTCAAAGCCGCAGTCTCAGTCTGGTTTTCCACTAAACAATTCACTAAACAGACCCTGATGCTCCCTTTGCAGTGCCTGATGTTTGAACTTCTTGCTTTTTTTTGCCTTAAAATAAACGTGGGAACGGGGAAGACTACTCAAGTACAGCTAGAAATAAATAGAACATCATGCACAGAAAAGGTAAAGGAGATTCAAAGAAGAGAATTCAACATGAGGAATTAAATTAGAGCATTTATCAGCCTACAGCAATCTACCCAGCCTAGTCAAGTTAAAAGGCAACATTCCAGCAGACCATCGACTCATCCAAATGCAGTCCCTTAAGTGTAAAGGATAATTTTCTGTTGGCCTGTGGGAAGTGAGCTGCAGTTAAAGAGCAAGCAATTCTTTTGGACAGCTATGTAAATGCACCTTAGGTAAGTAACTTAGGAAAGAGTCCAGGTTTGAAAATTATCTGCAGGCACTTGTAGAAAGTTTTGATCTCTTAGGTAAAATAAACTATTACCAATGTTCTTTTGTCAACTTCAATGGTGCTTTAGAACAGTAACAGCCATATGTTTAGCCACCTTCTTGTCACTAAACAAACTAACTGGTGATTTGGGTTGTTTTTTCAGCTAAAGAACATCACAATGAAGAAAGTGTTATCAGCCCAATGTCATTTGTTCATTTAATGAATTTCATAACATGAAACATTTTTAAGCCTCACTGTGAAACCTCTTCCATACCACTGTGTGTTCATTAAAAAATATTTAAAAAGAAACAAACAGAAATATATACGTAGTCTATTAAAAAAAAATAAAAAAGCTGAGAGGAAAGATCTCTGTCTTATACAAACAGCTTGAGAGAAACATGAGGACAAAGAACCACAAAGTGAAAGAGAGCAACATCACAATGCTAAATGCATCTCTACTAGTCAATTTTATTTGTAAACTGAAAACTGCAAGCTTTTTTGATAATGAAAACATTAAAAAAAAAAAAAAAAAAAGAAAAAAAGCCTAATATAAGGGCCATAGCTCCTTATGAGAAAGTCTATAAAATGTAGTTGCCTGGGGTATCTGGGGACTAAAGTCAGCAGTCCCTTAGGTCATTTTCAGTCTCCTGTTCTTGGGGAATCTCTTCACTAGCACACAAACATCCCAAACCTAAATAGGATCAGGTATGTTCCCATTCTATAGGCATGACCTAATTTCCCTGGTTATATTCATTTTTTCCACTCCCCAACTCCTAGCAAAAAAAAAAGTGATAAACCAGAATCATGCCTGCTATTCAGAGTAGAATTTTATATTATATACACCTAAACAAATACACTTTGTCTTGCTGCTTCTTTTCATCTGTGTAAACAATAACTCAAACACGAGAAAATCACAGGAGCATCCTTACAAACAGTAGAATGCTCAGATAACATATTGATATATATATTCACGCTCCAGAGGAAAAAAAAATGGAGCTAATCCAACCAACACTACCCTTGAAAAGGAACTTATTTAACATTCAATAAATTCAGAAACAAACAGTTGTTGGGTTTTTTTGTGTTTGTGGTGGTGGTGGTGTTTGTTTGTTTTTCCCTCTGAAATAAACTCCAAATTTGGTTTGCTGGATGAGTGAAAAAACAGATGGGATGTTTACTGTCACCACTAAAAAGATGTCTCTGCCATTGACTTTTATTTTCTTTGGTATAAGCAAGATCAGGGAGTTTCATAGGCTTTTCAAGATTGTCTTATTCAAGCCTGTGAAGACAATAGAAACATTTCTTTTTGGGTTTCATTCCTTAGTTTTTATTCACTCTTTAGGTCTCTGGGAGTCAACTGCTACATAACTTCCTTCTTTATATTTAACAAAAAAATTAAACAAAAGGATTTCTTAATTAGTTGGATGAACAATTTGTTGGGGATTTTTGTTATTTTGGGGTTTTTTTAAGTCATTATGAAACTCTACGAAATTTCTTGTCTGGAAGAATGAAATCTCAGGTTACAAAGAAGAATTAACTCAGTTTTATCACAGATATGTGAGTTGCCAAATATTATTTTTGTCTCCTGAAATATGTTGCAACATCACATACAGCAGTTGCTGTTAACACCTCCTGCTGTTGCTGCAGAACACTTCAGTTCCATTAAATGCAGTATGTTAAAGCTTTAGATTAAGGTCCATGTGGACAATACACATTTTAAAGACAGCTGCAGGCCTCTTGTCTTCGGACAGTACCTTCATTTAACATTGCTATATACCACTTAGAATATGCAATTTAGCGATTACATTTCTTGGATACTGAGAGAGATGACTGGCTACATAGAAATAAAGTAAGTAGATTTCTTCACAGAGTATGACAAGGTGATTGCTTTCATCTGAGGAGGAAGAAAGTTTATTTCAGGCAACTTAAAATAACAATTCCCACAACATACTTCCCTTCTATTCTAATAGAAATTAACCTCCTATTAGCATAAAATTGATTAATAAGAAGAAACAGTATACATACAGATCAGGTCTATGTAGTCACCAAAAACTTGATTATATGAAAACAAAAATAGACATATACATATGTAGATGCCTACATATAAACATTATCAGCTGTTCTAGAACTGCAACAGTGCTGGAAGCTGAGCTAAGAATTTTCTGCAGAAGACAAGGCAAATATTCTCTGATACTGCTTTTATCAGCTTCACTGGTTACAGGAGTGGAGTTTTGCTTCATCAACAATCATAATATATAAAAACTGAGTGTGTATGTATGAAAAGCACGTGCCTGTTCCTACGGTATTATGTGATTAAGTGATTTAAATACAACAGTAATATATTTCATTTAGAAACAAAGAAAAAAAATTGTTTCTTTGCACTGGTGCATAGAACAATGTTACTGAAAGTCATGCAGAATTAACCACCTTTTCCAAGCAACTTCCATGACAAATCCCATATGTTCTCTGCTCCTTTCCTTGTCATGTTTTCCTCTCCCAAACATTGCTGCAGCTGTATTAGTGTTCAAATGTTTCAAAACATCTGATGCAAATATAAAACAGGACTCCCTTTCTGTGTCCACTATTCAAGTTGCTTCAGGAGAGCTGACAGGGAAAGAGAGATTCTTACTAGCTGATTCACGAGAAGACTCAACTCTGTCCTGAAGAAACAGATGGCTCCAACAAACTCTTTTCATGTATGGTCAAATACACAAATGCTCTTCATATGACATTCTTCTAAATCTCGAAGACATCATACAGTTTCCCACACAACATAGAGACCTGAAGCAGGCCTAGATATTTTTAGAATTGGGAAAAAAAAGTGATGATGTAGAACCTACCTTTCACTTATCTTCTTGAAAATATCTCATGAATACATTTTGATGTTGTCAAGATTTGATTGCGGGGTGACAATAAACCATGGCAGATGTTTTGTTAACCACCTCTACCCCTCTCCTCAGTCCCTCTCCCCGCTTCCAACTAAGGACAGGTGATCGGGAGGTAAAGAAGGACCAGGAGAAGAGAGTTGGAAAAATTAAAAATGTTTTACTAATGCTACCAATAAAAAAACAGAGAAAATAATACGAAATATACAAAACCAATCTTGAAAATCCCAGCGATGGCTCCAGCAGATGTAGGGCTGGCACCCAAAGTCCTGGACTGGACTCTGCAGCCAACCAGAACTGGATTCAGTCTGTCACTAGGCCTCAGTTCACAGGGATGCCTCATAAGGTCTTCTCCTAATGTTGACCATAGGGAAAAGGTATGAGATCCTTGTGATCTCCCACTTTTATATGAAGCATCATGTGAATCTGATGGAATACTTAGTTGGTCAGTTTCATACACCTCCTGCTTACACCTCTCACAGGATATGCATCGTTATCGGCGATGTTGCATTCCATTGCTATGTCTAACAAAACATGTATCTAGCTTTCAGAAAAGTGCAGCTAGTAAGAAGACTTTAGCTGACAGGAAAATTCACTAAAAGAGAAATTTGTTTTTAACAAAGCCAGGACAGATGTGAAGTAAATTTTTACACAATACAACAATAATGAATAGAATTTCTTTTACAGAGTCATACATTGTAAAACTGCCCAGTTATCAACTTACGTACTACAACACCAACTTATATAACTATATGACATTGGCCAAAAATGCTTAACATCAGAACCTGAGAGATATCTGGGCTCTTAACAGACACATCAGAGGCAGTTAAGGGCCTTTATAATTGTAAGCACCTAGGCATTAATGACTTAGACATTAAATTTTCAAAAGTACCTTATGTAATTAGAAACCCAGGTTGAATTGAATTGCAATTAGTCTGAGGTTCCAAAGGGCCATATCTTTGAAGTTACTCAAATATCTTTAGTTTTGGCTGATTGGTTAGTGAGATCTCTAAGAGAATAGGAAGTACAAGAGAATAAGAATTCTCTGTTAGACCAATTTAATTTTAACTTCTGAAAGTAGACCTGTGTTCCTACATTAACATAACACTTATGAAAATACTAACAATCTAGTAATAAATTGTGTTGTTGAGAAATAAATATCCATTCTCTGCAGCTTTAAAACACTCATTCTTTATCCTTAGTTTCTAAATAGTCTATTTATATTTTTCTTCAGGCATAAAAATGCTTTAAAATTCCAAAAGTGATGCTCACTATTTTAAAAGAATGGTGTATGGGTCTAGTGAGATGCACACTAATGTCCAAGGAGCTGGTGAAGTTTAGTTATAGTTATTCATAAAATTATTTGAGATCTCAGATAAGAGGGACTACAGAACTGCACACGATGATTATGATGTTGATGATGATCATCATTATTGATTCTGGGAGCCACTTGTGTTTTCATATAAATTGCACTGTTTACAAGGTCTAGGCAGCGGGTCTCAAACAGATTTTCTCTATTGTGTTCAGATAAGTTTTGGGATGTGACAGAGTGCTCCAAACTCACTCAGTTACCATCTGCAGTAAACAGTGTGCATTCCTTAGAGAAGTCAGAGACAAAACTATATGTGCCATTTTAGCTGATAAAGAGCAGAAAAAACAGGTGTTTTGATGCCCGCAGAATTTATGCCTTTTTCATGACAAGATAGCACCTGCTTTTTCACTCCTACAAACGACTGAATCGTTTAAATGTTCATTACTCAGTAAACCATTGAGACTTGTATTGCAATCACTTCATCAAGGATGCGCTACACGGAACAGGGAAAGAGAGAATTAATCATGACTCTACTAGCAGAAGTCAGCTTGAATACAGACTAACATTCCTTGGTCACTGAGCTGGTCAGCAAAGCAAAAGAGACAGAGCCAACTAGGTCAGAATATAACTAGCATCAAGTATGGGGAAAGATAAGGCTGTGCTATTGTAACTATTATTATAATGGTACTGTGGTTGCTCAGGTCATGTTGTGTTCCTTTTTACTAAGCCTGGAGTAACCATATCACTAGACATACTCATGCCTCAGCAAGCTGATAGAGAAATACTTTTGTCACTGTGGCAGGATGCAAAACCCCCTTTCTCCCACTCCCTCCTTCATCACAGAAGGAGTAGACACATCTCCCTCTCTCTCTGCTACTTGAGGCTAACAGCTTCTTTTGTTTGGCCCCAGAGCACCCTGGCCAGGGCCATTAGGAGAAGGGAGTTCCGAGGCACCAGGGAGCTGCTGGCCACCAGTGGTCAGTGTGGGGGATGTTTGGAAGCTTCAGGGGCACCCACAGCCAGTGTGGGGGTGCAGAGAAGCTTCTGGAATGCCTACAGTCAGATCTGATCAGCCTATAAAAATGAGACTCTCATGAGACTCCGCCCATTGTCGTGGGTCTCTCAAGCACGAGCGAGATGCTGCGGCCAAGAGCCCCTCCCCAGGGTGGAGCCTCCGCTTGCCTTGCCGCCACGGGTGTGAGTAAAATTTCTCCTCGCAGAATTGCAAGTGTATTTACTTTCCGTGCACATTTGCAAGTGTAACTTTCCATGAGCACGTGTAAAATTAATCCTCACATAATTGCGGGTGTATTTTCCTCCCGTGCTTCCACATAAGCACGTGTACTTTCTGCGCACATTTGCACGTGTAACTTTCCATGCTCAATACGAGCACGTGTATAAATTATTTCCTCACACAATCGCGAGTGTATTTTCCTCCCGCGCTTCCACATGAGCACGTGTAATATTCCGTGCACATTTGCACATGTATTAACCCTCACAGAATCGCGAGTGTACGCTTTCCGTACTCAGTACGAGTACATGTATCTCTTTAAAAAATAATCCCGCACGGTGTTCAGGCAAGTGTGTATTCCTTCCGGGTTCAGAGACGGCTCCGGCATTGTTTTGGTGAAGCCACGTGCATGCACTCTGTGGACTGCCTCTTGTATTTGTTGCTGCCCCCTAATAATTTTCCTCAACTGATATCCGAACCTGTATTTAAGTCACTTTTGGAGTGCTAAAACCCTGTTTCTCACCGGTTTAATAAAAGTTGTTTCGGACCCTGTTGTCCCTTAAACTAACCTTGGGGTGCCTCTGTGACAGTCATTCCTAAGTATGTCTGGGAGCTGCATTCTTTGTCCGTGTGTGTGTCTGGGAGCTACTGCCATTCTTAGCAGCAATATAATAGCAAAGTTTTTCGGTAAGAGGGGTACTAGTCAACTACCCAAACCTAGGTATTCTGGGCAATCCAAGATATGCATGAGGAAGATATGAAACAGGATGCAGCAGCAGAAGACAGGGGACATTGTCAGTGATCTAAGGTTAGGACAACTGATTCCCATCCAATTTGCCCTGACCTGTTTATCAGGCACAACAAAGGAACCCCAGCCACTGAAAGGCAACATCACTTGCTCATGATCATACAGCACAGAGAAAGTGGTAGGAGTAGAAAATGTATCCAAAATTCCAATGTAGTATTTGCAATGTCCGGGTGTTCTCCAGAGCTCAAGAATCTCATAGCATGTGCAACCACAGACAGTTCCAGTCGATTCTTTCTGGAAAACTCCTAATATAATGGTTTACCACTTTTTAGCCACTCCATCATGTGTTTGGGAAGGCATATTGCATTTTTTCTATTCTAAAATAAATGATTACTATTTTCAATGTGTTATCCTCACTTCTTGAAGCATTTTACTTAGTATTGTCTTTTGTAGTCATTTTCTTTTTTTAAGTACATAAGTAGTTCAAGGCTCCACATCATTTCTTTTCCTTCCAACTTGAAGTGTTAAATATAGTGAATGTTCACTTAGAAAATCAAGGAAAACAAAAAAGGCATTCTGTGGAGAGTGGCAAAGGACAAATACAGATGAAAAAGATGTGAGGTTAAAAATATTTCTGTTGACAATGAAGGTTCAGGAGTGTGGAGAATTTGATGAAGGAAACACCTGTCAGAGAACAGAACAAGAAGGGATCAGATATACCAAGAAAAATGTAAATCACACTTGGATCAAAGTCTAAGAGATTAGTTTTTACATATTTTTACATCACTTTGCCCTTGAATTATCTGTGGTCTAACCATAAGATTTGAAAAATACTATATAGCAATAGAAAAAGTAGATGTGCATTAAGGAATCAAAGCTTCTTGATAGCTCACCTGTATTTTTCATTTATCTAATTATACACATTGTTTCAGGTATGATATAACTTTCTGAAAAATCCAGAGGACAAGCTTACAAATCAAGCAAAAATTAAAATATTTGCTTTTGAAACTCTGTAGATAAATGTTAGCTGAAGATACACACAGTTGATAGTGGTCGACAACCTCAAGGAAAAAGAGAAATGAAATGTGGCTACAGAAAACAGCAGGAGCTTCTGATAAAGAAATTAGAGAAAGGGCTAAGACTGCAAAGAGATTCAGCTGCCACATTAGCTGTCTGTATCCAAAATGTGGATGCTCATCCTTTTCCTTTATTCAGTTTCCTGCAATGTTTACTTATCTTTCAAAGCACACTAAGTCAAATTTGTGACAACAAGGTCTACAAGGACCAGGAAGTCTGTTTCAAAGTAAGAAACATGTACTCCCCTGACCGAAGTCTCACAACTAAGCCCTGTTAGGATTTGCAAGCTAGGAGTGCCTCACTCTCTGTTGCTTGTGCACCCGGTCTGGTACTCTACAACATCAGTACCTGCAGTTGAAAAACAGATGGAAGGAAAACTTTGTTGTATCTGAGGATCACTGTTTTGAATACTTGCCTAGAATGTAGGATACATGTATTAAATTTCTCCTCCTGCTGCTAGTAATTTGGGTACCACTATAACCAGAAGGCAATAGTATTCACAGTAAGGCTGAACTTTTTATGGACTAATCAAATGGTAATGGAATCAGGCAGAAAACGATCTACAATCTTGTGGTCTGCGCACTGTGCTGAGCAAATGAGAAGTTTATTTCATTACCTTTTCTATCTCTTACTTTTCAGTTTCAGAATATTTTTTCTCTAATTTTTCCATTTTTTTCTTTCTTTCCTTCCTTATGCTGCCCGGTGAGGGTCAGCTTTCACAGAAGAAACAGAAAATATCTTAATATCAAACAACATTTTAATCCACAACCTCAATTGTATGAAGCAGGAAAACAGTAGACAGGTAAAATGTGACCCATAATTTTCTGTCCTATTACTACATTTTTAAACTAGTTGGAGAGAGAAGAAACTGTCTTTGAAATAAATAGATTACTCCCTTGTCATGTTCTGAAAGAAGAGGAGAAAAGAAGCCAAGGAAGAGTGGCAAATCTGTTTGTGTGTAAAAAATAACTGCCTTTTAAGGAGACACTTAAATATGAGATTTTACTAAGAATAGGTTTGAATATTTTCCTAGCACTTCTCAACGGGTAATGTAAGTTGTACTCCTGAAAGTCTGTTGTCCCCTTGTGATACCCAGACAGTTCAGAGGTCAATGTGTAGAACCCACCTAGTTGCTAAATGCACAAGATCCACCTTTTAAAAAGTATCATATCATTCAGCATTGAACATAAGTCCTATTTGTAGATCCAGCCCTTTATTGCCAAAGCTGCATTTTTGTTTGAGAAGGAAAAGTAGACACTAAAATCACGGAATAAAGAGAATACATTACCTATTCAAAGTAAATGGAAAATCATGTAGATTGATTGAAATTCAGCATTTGACTGAGAGAAGAGTCCTCAACCTACAAATCATGGGTTTTCTGGGGCAAAAGGAGGAGCTGCATTTGATTGCTTGTGCTCAAGAGCTGTTTAATGTGAATTGCAGGAGACAGTCCATATTGTAACACATTGAAATGGAAAAGATATATAAAGACAAGCTCCTTGACACTGAAAGACAAAAGGCCAAAGGCAATTATTATTAAATCACTGTGACAGCAAGACAGAGTTCTGCAAGCAACAAGAAATTGGAAAATGTTAAATGTAGGCAAATACAAAACTCTCAGCACAGCACCAGGTATTGTGCGCTGAATCAAGTAAGACAAAACATTTTGCAAAACAAATTTTATAATAATAAAATAAAATAAAATTTTGTCCATACCTACACCTGGCATTCACATTTTTTTTCTAATTAATGGGTCTTTCTCAAAGTGGCTCACTATGGCTCAGATGGTCACAGAAGTTTCATACAAACTGGCATTGCCTATGCCGTGATCCAGTTAAAAGTAGTATATATTACATTATTCACTACTAAACATAGCTTTGTAAATAGCATCTGCCAAGGAAGGCATCATTTTCAGAATGTCTACATGTAGATCTCCCCAGTCTGACATGTTGGTGCTGTGAATGGATAGAAGAAATTGCCAGAGGATGGATGGATGGATGGATAGATAGATAGATAGATAGATAGATAGATAGATAGATAGATAGATAGATAGATAAGTAAGTATATAACTAAGTAAATAAATAAGTAAGTAAGTAAGTAGCTCATGCAACAAATGGGATAAAACTATTTCTTAGGCAAATATCATTTTCCAAAAAATTAAAATCAAAATAGACTAAAAGCATAGATGTTTTGCTTATCCCCAAAATTTAAATATTAGCATGTTTTGCCACTGCTTTAAATAAACTGACTCTGGCATGAAAAAGTAGTAACTCTTAGGAAGAATTCATTAATACAATTATTCAAGACAGGAAAAGAACACAAATTAGAATAATTAGATAAAACAAATTTAAAGAATTGAAGAATAAAAATACAAGAACAAAACAGTCAAATATGTTATAAATAATCTAAAAAAAAATACTAAATTCAAGAGGGACTACATTCAGAAAAGTAAAAATAAAAATACCTAAGCATACAGCTGAAGTTTCAGAGTATATTAAAGCAAAAAAAAAAAAAAAAAAAAAAAAAAAAAAAAATAACCTTAGGAGCTGATATAGTAAAAAGCAATATCATTAAATGGGAAAAAAAAAAAAAAAAAAAAAAAAAGAAATGGAATTGAAACAGCAAAAAATGGCTAGATAGCAAAACCATGCCTGACAGCAAAAATAACTGACAGTAAGTGACACTAATATAAATAACCTTTATCTCTATATGATCATTAAATGCCACCGAAACACCACCTATGGTATAATTTGATATCAGTGGATTCATGCAGGGTGTGCTCAGGAAAGAACCTAGCCCTGAGTTTCAATATAGGTTAATGCAAACATTCAAGTGACATTTTGACAGAAAAACAGTTCAATGAGAGTGTTTATCAGTATGTTCATCAAAATAGCCAATAACACAGGAATAAAAGTCTGTAAAATCAGACTACTTTGCCACAGGCTGGGATCATGCAGCAGTAAAAATACAAGGCATTATTCTTAATATTTATAGGGAAAAAATTTGCAATGCATTTCTGGACATTTTTTAAAATATTATAAAACAAAATTATGAATGTAAAAAGGAAAGGGTGTGGATTTCAATCTCTGTATTGAAATATGCCTAGAGATTGGGGGAAAGAAAACGACATAAAAGACTATTCCAAAGAAAAATGATCCTACTATAACCTATTGTTGTTAAACTGGCCTGAGGTTATTATCTTTATTCTTGCTTTTTCCTTGTCTGAGGTGACTTGTGGAAGGAATGACTGATGTACTGGATTTTGATAGCAAGAAAAGTACAAAATCCTGCTTCTGTTTATTTAAACATGTAAAGCATCATATGCATCTGGTTACATATTGGTCAGGTTTATATCATAGACTAGTTTAAGTTGCAAAAGCAACTCCAAGAAATTTTTTGCGTCTTCCGGAAGCTTACAGGTAAGCTGCACACAGGTAAACTTGATTTCAGTAATTTAGACCATGTTAAAATGATCTAACTTATGTAGGTACTGGAGGGAGGTGTAACTGTGTCCATCAAGATAATTTTAAGTTTTAATAGAACAAAACAGTCCTCAAAGTTCATGTAGATCAGTACTAATAAAAGTAACAAATAAATAACTTCAATGAAGAGAAAAGTGGTATCATGGAATAGTAGTTCATTCTTTAAACTCAAGAAACATGCAGAGTCAGGGGAAGCAGAGCAACTTATGCAAAGAAAGGGTGGAGAAAAAATGTTGAACAATAATTGAAAGGTTTGCCTTCTAATTTATCTGTCCAAATTTATGTCCAGACACCAAAACCACTGATGTTTAGAGTTAGGCAAGTCATCTCTATGGTCAAACCAGAGAAACAGAACAACCCAGGTGTATGTGTGTTTCTGGATGATTCCTAAAGCAGGCTAAATGGGTCATGCTTAAGAGGTGAAAAGTTCTGAGAGAGGAATCCTACCACTGAAAGTTAGACATCTTGGTAAAATCTCAGAACAGTGCTGTGCCACAAGTTCCCATTATATAAAAAAGAATACTGTATCACTGTTGGGGTAATTTAGGCACTAAAGCTCTTCTAACATGAAGATGCTGTAAACAGTAGAATACTAGTAATTGTCTTTATAAAGACTTTAAAATGCATATTTATCTTTAACCTTTCAAGCTCTTAGCCTGTTAGATGCATTACACCTAGTACATAAATACTGTAAGAAAACAGATGTGCAATGTAATCAAAAAGAATGGGATGCTAGGTGAGTCAAAACATCAGTACTTACCCATGAGCTCATCATCTCATAGATAAAGCCTATGGAGAACATTGTTAAACTTGTATTTTACATATTAGTAATATAAGTTGAAATTAACTTGTCTGTTGGAATTTCTACTGTGATTTACAACAATAAGTGAGACTAAATTTACTCATTTTGATGAACATGCAGAATAAATTAAAAAATTAATACAAGAATGTTCAGATAAGAAATGACATAAAATACTGTGGATATTAAACATTATCTGTTACCTTTATGTGCTGAATGAATCATAGAACAGTGTAAAGTCCTGTTATGTAAATATAATTAATATTGGGTAGATTTTACAGGTTAAATCTGAGGTCAGGAGATATGATCAATTTCTGTAACCTTTTTTAAGCAAAATAAGGTGAGCCTTAGAGACACACAAAAAATGTAAAAGACTATTGCTTTATTCATAACTGAAACTGAATACTGTCACATTTCTGATCACTTTAACTTAGAGATGTTTTAGATGGGCAGATCTAGTGCTCCATGCTGTCAGAGCAAAGTGCAAGCGGTTAAACTGGTTTTGAATGGTAATCTCCAAGGTCATTTTTATACTGAATATATAGAAATAAACACAGCAGTGTTTTGAGAAGTCACAATCTTCCTCTGAAAGCCACAATACTTTCTTACATATAACTAAAAGTTTTCAAAACAGTTTAATTTAATAGGGTATGTAGCTAGTAAAAGTTTATCCACCAAAGACATTTCCCTCCATGCAAAGAGGAATAGATTTCTCTTCTCCTTCTGGTGTACAGCATGAGTGGATTACCTAAGTATGTTCCTTATCTTCATACTTATTTTCAAGAAAAATTATATATGAGGTTTTACATTATCTGGAAAATGAATTATGCATGTTACAACATGGCACATCCCTCAGTCAGCCCATTTCTGGTGTCTACCTCTTCTGCCATCACATGCTGCAATCAAAAATAATCTTGTTTTTCTGAAGTTGCTTTGTTCTTGGGTTTTTCCTGTTATCCCTGGGAAGGAATTACTTTAGTTTTGTCTAGAACAAATAATATTTGCAAACACAATGCAGTTATATTTAAATCACCAAAAATTAACTGAAGCAGCAGGAGGCCAAGGGAAGGTGCTATTTCTTCAGAAAGGAAGATAACAGCTTGGGAAAGCTGGAGGTTTTGCAGGGTTTGGATTTGTAGTTTTGCTTTTTTTCATAAGTAGGAGAACCAAAGGTTAGATATCAGTAATAGAAAGATGTGTAGTGCTTCTCTTTCTCTCTGTTTGACTCCTATGCCAGTTATATTTTATTTGATACTGACAAGTCTCTTTATGGATAACAAACTGTTGAAGCTAGTGAGCTTCAATCAACTCAGTACTACAGCAAGATACTGAGTTGGCTATTTTCAGATAAGGTATATTAACACTGTAGCAAAATTTTTGGCTCACCTGATGCTAAAACCCATTCTTTCTCAGGAATTCTTCTGAGGTTGTTGTCAGGCCAGACTACTTTGTAAAACAGCATGACACATTTGCAAAGATGGCAGCCTTTTTACTTGTGTGTAGCAAGTGAAGTTAATTGGCCTCTTCTTACTCCTAATGGGAGAAGTTTCACTGACTGTTTCCCAACATATGAAATTTCCATCTCTTTATACAGCAGTCTGTGGAATACCACATACGCTGCCTTGAGTCAGCTTGGAGCCATTCCACCTTCCACATCCCCACAGTCTTCTTAAGAGGAAGTGAACTGAGAGCCTCCATCTGTACTGATAAATATAGAAGGACCAGGGAGCAATCCACATCTTGTCCTCCACCATGCACCACCAAGGAGTATGCATTTATACTTTTTATTAATTAGTCCCAGCAACATCAGATTTATGTTTTTAGTTCCAATAGTCCAAAGCAGAGACGAGACGCTGTGCCAGCAGTTAAATTGTGTGCGTGTGTGTGTGTGTGTGTGTGTGTGTTCAGGGAGTGCAATGCTGAGGTCACTTGCTGGCCCTCCTGGGAACCCAGTAAGACCCAGCTCTGAGATAAAATACATAGCCATGTGAGGTACTTACATCTTGATCAAGAAATGTAACGACCAGGTGCCTGCTCCGACCACATGTGGGGAATACACATTACCAGTAGAAAGTTAGAAACTCAGAATGAAATCCAACCTGACTACTGCATTGAGAAGAGAATCGCCTAAATTCAGCCATATAATGTGGAACCAGCAAAATCTAACTAAAAAAAGTAACATTTAAGACCTTTATGAGTGGTAAGCACTCCTCAGGCATCCCTGTTAGCTTCCTGCAAGGAAACGCATTCTCTCAGTTTGAACAGATGGTGCAGAATGAACTCCTGAAAGTACCTTCCTTGGCAAAGCCTCTTACATCAGCCCATTTTACAAAACAGAGTGGCAGCTTATCTGTCATTAGCTAAGTCCTAATAAAAAAAAGATGTTTCCTCTTCCTTGATCCTTCATGGAAAGTTGAGGTCTCTTTGTTGAGTCAAGGACTCTTTTGAGCCTTCAGTGTTGTCCAGTGAATAGTCATGACAGTCAGTAGCTTTTAGCAAACCAGGTCAGATGTAAAATATTTGGTAGGTAAAACAGTGTGGTGTTTCTCTTGAGTGAGCTTTAGGCACTTCACAGAGACCATGATAATTTTAAATGGCTCCCCGATCAACCAACAAGCTGTTTTGAATTCTACTCTGTAGTATGAACTTCTTCTCAAGCACTGTAAAGGGTGAACAAGCATTCATTCTAGGTTGGCAGGAGCTCTTGTTGCTGTACACTTCTCCCTGTCTGAAAAAAAAAAACAAATTACATTATGTTTAGCTTTCTTTTTAAAATTACCTCAACCTTGAAACTAGCTATGGATACAAATTACCGAAGAAAAAAATTCATGAACTTGAACACCTTTTATAAATTGTAAAAATAAACTCTGAAAAGTGAAAAATCACCGATGTTACAAAGTTCAGTGACCTGTAATAACTATTATTGTTTTCATTGACCCATAATAACAACTGACCTTGACTGGAACTAGCAACAATCAGTAGCACATTTCCAATTTTTTTATTGTTCAGTTTTCCAAGACACACACATAAAAATATAAGTCTACATCAGACAGTCCTGATTTTAATCTGGTTATGCTTTTAGTGACAATAAAACTACAGTCATAGAACTAGAAGGTAATTAATGTCAAATAACTAAATACAAATCAATAGATGATTGTGCAGAAAATCAAAGATAATTTTATGTCTGAAAAAATCAATTAAAGTATGCTATGATATGTGGAAATGACTCTGTTTATATCTACAAAAACTAGTACAGAGTTGTGTGAAGATGAAAGGTGAAAGATGGATATTGCTCTTTTCAGAAGGTCAAGAATGGCAAACCAGGTCCAAAGATAGAAGTTTCTTACTAATAATTAGTAACATATCACAGACATATATATGGCACATATTTCTGTTTGAGGATCTTTATACATCCACAATATGGTTTCAGTGTCAGTAAGATTTGTAGTTAGCAGACTACCAACTATTTCTTTCAGAGGTTTATCTTTCTACTTTCTTTCAGTAAGAACAGAGGCAATCCTTAAGATTTCAGGGTGATTAGAATGAGATCTGAGTTAATATTGGATAGAAAAAAAAAATGTTGCTTTTCCATAGTCCACTTAGTAAGTATCTTTTTTCCTGTGTTATCTTCCCATTGCTGAATGTTTTTAAAATTTAATCAAGATTACTTATTATCAAATGAAAGACTCATTCAGCAAAAGTATTTTAATGTCAACAACCATATGTGGATAACTACCTCAAATAATATGCAGAAAAAAAAATAGGGACATTTTATTTTTTTCTGTCTTTGTAGCACGATGTACACAATTCAAATCAGAATGTATTCAGTTTTCATTATTTTAGGGTTCCTTGTATTATTACTTTTTGCTGTGCTGCAAGACCTTCGCAGTCAATTTACTTACAATAGAAATTCTATACATAGAGGTATTATTTATGCATATATCTGCTTTTAGAGACATGTACAAGAAGTGCAATCTACCACGTAAAAGCTATCCCAGCTAGCAGTTCTGTGCTCTTGCTTATTGGCTAGACAATTGAAATCAAGCTTTTTATATCCCTAAGGTATAGGGATAACATCTTGGTTATGTTGTTAACACTGCCACATTAGATGGTACTTTACTAAAATAAAGTTTTACATAGACATTTACATTAATTGCTGTTTCATTCACAATGACACATTAACCTGAATAAGGAGCAAAAGGGTTTACCCTTGTGTAGCGGCTGCTCATTTTTCCATGAGTTATATACTTTAATTTTTTAACAAAAAAAAAAAAAAAAAATCCCTGAAGAAATTCACTACATGAAGAAGTAAAGCACTAGATAATTTTCTTCTATGCTGTAGGAAATGCCTTTTGTCTTTTACTAAACTGCTTGCCGAGTTTCTGATTTCTTGAATTAAATGATTATTATATGGAGCCCCAGAGATGTGCAGCACTGAGAAGAGAGAAGCAGCTTAACTCTAAACTTGACTTTTCAATGCTGCTTAAAAAAAATCTCAAATTTGTCAAATGAAAGTGCTATCTTATTGCGGATAAAAAATTTAAACATCATCTTCGTGCAAGTTAAGTTAATTTCTTCACTTACCTGAGTTAAATTGTGTATGTATGAAGACAAAGCGGTGCATCATGAATATAATGAATTCTGAAACTTTCTGAAGTTGAATGAATAATAAGAATGAATAAGAATTAATAACTTTCTGAAACTATATTAGGGATAGATCGCTATTTTTTTTCCTAGCCAATGTAATTATTTTCTAAAATGATTGTGAAGTAACTTATGTAAATATTTATTGATTGGTAATTTGTAGGAAGCGTGCTGCTAGCTTCTAATATTTAGGCTTTTTGGATTCAACATTAGTCTCAAAGTACATTACTAATTTTTCAAAGAGTATGGTTTAAAGTCACATCTGCAATGTAACTTGTGGCTACACATTCAGCACTGTCTCTATAATCTACCTTTAAACAGACAAAAGAGCTATTCACTCTAGCCCACATTTCTAGTTGTGAGAGAAACAGACCTATCAAGAGAGCAATTTGTTTCACTTGTTTTAGACATCTATCATTTTCAGTTACATACCTTGTAAATGTCTATATCACAGGGAGAAAAAAAAAAAAAAAAAAAAATCCTAGTCTGGATGCCTGGTTTTCAGATATAAAAGTTAGGGCAAGCAAACCCCATTCTTTCTAATGAGTAATCCTCTCTTTCTACTACATATGAAAGTTGAAATATGATTATGATGTGACCAAATGCTTTCACAAACTCAAGAAAATCTGCATTTGGATGAACCGCAGGGTAGGTTTGGCTCTCACTATTTGTTCAGCTCTGCCAAGTGAACCCAGGGCCTCTGCAGAGAAAACACTATTGTCTCGTATCTCAGCAGGGAGCTGAGTGAACAGAGCAACTATATGAACAATAAAGCCACTATCAGCTGCAAAATTTCTAAAGCATAGAGACAATATGTTTTCCTATTATGTAAAAAGTTGACTACACATTAAGTTGTTTGGTTTCACTATCTTCCTTTAATCAAAACCATGAAGATGTACTATATCTGCCTGAGAGTTGGTCAATTCGCTTGTCCAAATAACAGAAGCAGTTTAGCCCAAATCCCAGATCATGCAGTAATAATCCCGTGTTCAGTTAAAAACTTATTGGGTTCTTTAAGAATTTTAGTGAGCAAGGAATAAGTTAGTATTAGGGAATTAGAACAACTTACCTGAATATAGAATGAGGGAATATGACAGAATCTGGTCCCTGGAAGATTCAAAATAATTTGTTGTCAAGGAAGCAAATATTGGTCCTGCATGGCCAAAGACATCAGGTGAAACTACAATATATTATATGTATTTCAGAGCAAAGTCAGGCAGTTCAGCTGACAAGGTAAGATATATAAAACTATCTGTTCCAGAGGAACTAAGAGAAGTCAAGCTGGAATACTATTGGATCTGTATTAGTCATAGGAAAAGCAATCCATATTTACCACCATATATCCACTCTCTAACCATTTTCACCTCAGAAAATGAAGTGGGATTGCAGGCTGTGCTTGGTTGGCTTTGGGGAACTACCTGACACACAGCAGCCCCCAGGGAGCCCAATAGGCACATGACTATGCATCTGATGGCTACCTGGCATACCACAGGCCTTCTTCAACACATCATGCTCAATTGCTGGGAGCAGTGTGCTCCTCACAGACCCGATTTCTGGCATCAAGAGGTTGTAGCTTCAGCTCAGAAGCCATGGCTTAATGCCAATGAGAAGTCGATTAAAAAAATCTACATATTCATGACATTCTCATAACTTGCAGGCATTATGAAGTGAGTTGGTAGAAGCTGAAATGCTGTCCCTGAACTAATGTGATAAGGACTGCAATGAAAAGACTTACGGTATTAATAATTTTTAGCAGTATCATATTAGTATTGTACCTCAGTCTGCGCTTTGGCCTGTATGAAACAAAAGTTGTAACATTATTATTTTAAGCCTTACACAAGAAGTCAGTGAAAGCGAATGTTAATACACTGTGTAATACAATGTAAAAAACACTGGTAAAAAAGATGCACTGGAATACAATCTGAGTTAAATCCTTCCTTTCTATTTACTTTTAGAAAATTATGCTTAGTTAATAAACTTTAAATAAGTTTTTCTTTTGAAAATGTAGTTGTTATCAGACTAGAAATATATTGAAGGCAATTTTCACACTACTGGAATATTTTTACGTTTTTCCAGACAAAAAAAGACATGCCCAAAATGTACGGGAGACATATGTAAAACATCATAAACATAAACTCATATTTTTATGAAATCTCAGAAGACTTAAGGAAGAAGTTGGTTCGATGTATCAAATGCAGTTGGTTCAGACACTGCAGGAGGCTTTTTTCCAAGTTTCTTTTCTCTGCCAGTGTTTAACAGCCCAGATTTGTGATACTTCAACACAGTAGCCCCCAAAAGATGCTAAGCTAACTAGAGAGGAAAATCTCATCCACCCTTGCCAGCCTTCCTATCAAACTTGGCTTTGTCTCACAGGGTATTTCTTCTTAAGTTTAGAAACCACTTCCACATGTTAGCTACTTTCTTGAATGGCTGTCATGATGGCACCAGGCTTCTGTTCATGAAAGCCCGCTGAGCAGAACCTTGCAAGTTCACCTTGCAAGAGCTTGGAAGAACCAGCCCTTTGAAAGCATGACTGGAGATTTTAGTAATATAAACTCCAAAGTCATCCATTTTCCAGCTCTACTGCTGCTTTATTCAAGCTGAACCCAGATATATTTACTGTCTTTCAGTGTCACAAGGGAAAGCAGTGCCAAGACCTCTCTCCTGCTCAGTGCTGAGAACAGGATGATCATGCTAGGTCTGATCTACAGTGACGTGGAATGATCACAGCTTTCAGCACAAACGCGAGCACCAGATGCTCGGCACTTCTGCAGGCAAGGTCACTATCTAATATTCATGGAGTCTTTCACACTGTAATCCACTACCCTGCACAGAAGTTCAGGACATAAAGCATTTTCCTTAGTGTGCACCAAAGCAATAAAAAGCTTATATTGCTAATAGTTAAAAGAATCTCCTTTACTTTTTCTATATCTCTTCAGTTTAAACTCTTCAGAGAAGCTGCAGTCTGTTGGTCTTGTGCCTTTCTCAGTTTCACTGTGACTAGGAAACAAAACTAACTCCAGTGCTTTGATTCAGTTTGATTGCTTCCCTACTGAAAAGTGCTTAACTCAAAAAGTCACACTGACTAAAGTATTAGAAGTTTGTCAGCTGAATAAGTAGAATCTCACTGATAGGGAATCTCACTGACAGGGAATGTCACGCGACAAACCTTCTCTCCAGAAGCACAGGCTATAGCAAGGACAGCTTTTTGCTAGGCTGGGGGGACAACATGTACCTGTATCCCCATCTCTTGTAAAACTTGGTCAGGGTTACCAGCCACGCCAAAGTAATATTTGAGATTCCCTTTCAGAAGTGATGGTACTGGATGATTCATCTGGAAATGCTTCCATCTGCCACTGGAACACTGCCCACAAAACCAAGGCATTTCAATTAAGTATCAATACCTGCTATGCCCACTTTAATAAAGTCAAATATATACTCTATTTTACCATTGCGATAATGTACTTCTTCTAATGTATTTATAAATAACTATAACACTTCTAGGCTGGCTGGTCACTTGATCTCAGTCTCATGCTTTGTAACTTATCTGAAGTGATGGGGAATCCCACTGAAATGCTTCTTGTTCCTTCTTATTCACTAATTGCAACCAGAATCTTGGATGCAGTACCACTGTATGCAGAGCAACGTAATTGTGGAATATGGATATATTCAGCGATAATAATAGTAAAATACAAGGTAAAAAGATATATTTAGCTAAATGTGGTCAAGTGGGACTGGGCTTATAAACTGCTAACATCTTATCCCCAGAAAGCATAACTGAATAAAGAAATACAATGGAATGAGTTAATATTTTCCTGGGACTTAAGAAAAGGTTCTCCCCACAGGAAAAAAAAAAAAAAAAAGCCAAGAATGAATGTGCACTGCTCCTTCTCTACCAGCCCTCATTCTATATCACATACACAGGTGGAGTATTCCTTCTTAAACAGGAGATTTATTTGACACATTAGTCTTTAAGGAGCCTTTAAGACTTATTAGGTGTTGCTGACGTCTAACAAAATTAAGTATTATAGAGGCACCAGGTGCTTCAGAAAACTTTCAGTTCTGCTGTTAGTGCAGTGGTTTAATCAAATAAAATTCATCAGGTGTAATGAAAACCTCAACAGTATAATAGTAGAGCCATCGCCTACCATATCAGAGGCTTCAGGAAATGCAGTGGCTGCAGTGGTTAAGAAGAACGGTATAGTAATAGGTCAGTAATTTCAAGAGCATAAGAGGAAAAGGAGATAAACTGAGACATGAGGGGAAAAAAAAGTTGAAAATAGAATTTTATAGGGACTTCAGATTCATTTGCAAGAAGACTGATTCACTAAAAATAAGATTATAATCAGTCTATGAAATTCAAACTCGACATAAATCAGTGACAAAATCTGACTGAAATCCAAATGAGTCAGTATTTCTCTGTTGAAATGAATAAATTAGAGCAGATGTGAGTCAACTAAAAGCATCTGTCATGTCCAGCTAAGCTAACTTAAATAAGACTGAGTATATGGACACCTTTCACACTGAGCAATCTGCAGAACAGTGCACATGGATGAGAATTTAGTAAAGGGCTTGGGTAGTTTGATTTCTCTCTTAAATTATACATGTTTGCTCTGAACTGTATATACTGTATTGCCTGCTCTATTTGTGCCAGAATTGAATGGTAGAGATATAAACAATTTATAAAGGCAGTACATACTGAGTGGTTTCAAAACCCTAGAGATCAGTGAATAATAAATACAACTGGGCCTTTTGTTAGTACCCTAATACTCTGTTCTTTAATTCACATATGATTATTGTAGTAACATCATTTTGGGGATGAAATGGACATCAAAAACATAGCAAGTTTCAAAGAGATCCACTGAATAAAACAGAGCCTGATGCTATTGACACTGACTTCAGCAAGAATGGAGTAAAGCTCTAATTCGAACAGTATAACACTATTTATATTTCAAAGATGGAGGATATGAGACAAAGGAATTAATATGGTTTGTTTACAGCCCTGGAGGAAGTCAGTCTTGGAAGCTTTTGTTGCTATTATGTTCTGTTCTGTCCTATTCAATTCAGCTTGTGCCACTGCCCTCATCCTCACAACATCCAAGAACATCCCAAGAGAACAATATGTTGTGCATTTTTCACTATTTTTTTTTTTCTTCTGAAGGATTCAGTATTACAACAAACGTGAGCATAAGACTGGTTTTGGATTGGGATTCTAATTATTGGGTTTTTTGTTACTCCATTTTGGATTGGACATGAAGTTTGCCTCAAAGAGCTGTAGAAGGAAAAGGGAAGAGTGTTTTTTTTTGACTGAAGGCAAAATTTTTGCTGTCCTATATGTTTATAGTACCTAAGCTGAGATCAAATGCCTGCACACTCTGCTTGCCATGGAACGTGGAGACACTCAAGGTGGTATTCAGACCATGTGCCTTAGAAAGTTCAATCTCCTGTGCAAACTTTACCTTTGTGAAAGGCAGCTCCACTGTGCTTGACAAATGCAACTGCCTACCAGAGTCCCAGAACTCACAGCAATAGCCTGGATCCAGACCACCGAACACTTTAAGGCTCAAGACAGACATCTCAAATTCCATTTGAGATCTTGCAGAAAGACACTGTAAGGAACGCAGGGCAGGTTAGCTATC
Organism: Columba livia; assembly: GCF_036013475.1. NCBI lineage: Eukaryota > Metazoa > Chordata > Aves > Columbiformes > Columbidae > Columba > Columba livia. The sequence continues at coordinate 38,367,578 of NC_088602.1, read as the reverse complement.
CTTTTGATAGTCCAAGATGTTAAGGGTGTGTAATTAGACTTGAGCTAGCTAAACTTTCCTGAGCGCTGCTAATTTCATGTCTAGTTCTATGGCAGTCTTATAGTGCAGCCAACAGTGACTGAAGACTATAAAATGAGAGCACACCATTTTCTGCTGCAGGGGACCTTCAGCTTGCTTGCCAGCAGGAAATTGCAGTTACTGCTCTAATTTGGCAGGACGCTCACCTTCCACCAACCAAACACTTGCAAACTACTCAAAACATTACTTTCATTTCATGAAACACAAGTCGCTTACTTCTCAACAGGGCTCGGCAACGCTCCTTAAACCCAGGCAGCTTTTAATTTTTGCTTCGCCCCGCTAACACCCGCAACACAACATCTTTCCACAGAAGAAAGTTTTTTTTTTTCTTATAGTTTCTAACTGGGAGTATTCTTCTTCCTCTGGTCCAAGTGTTTCCCGCGCACACACACACATACATCCCTATCCGACGCGGACGCGCCAGTGCGCTCAGCAGCGCGTCCCCGTGTCCGGCTGCCCGTCCGCCTGCCCGCGGCGCTGCCGCATCCTCCCCGTGCGCTCCCTCCGCAGCCCTTTCGCCGTACCCGTGACTATCGGCTGTGCGCTCCCCTTTCCTTTCCTCCCCTCCCCGCGGCGGCGGCGGCGCCTCCCGAGCGGAGGGGGAGTGTCGTGGGCGGTGCGCAACAGCCCAGCGCGGCGGCGGCGGTGGCGGCGGCGGCGGGGGAATGGGCAGCCGCGGGGAGGAGAGGAGCCGGGCGGGCGGAGGAGCGGGCGGGCTGCTCGGGCGCAGCAAGCGGCGACAGCGGCGGCCGGGCATGGGGCCCCCGGGCAGTCGCGGCAGCAGCACCGCCCGCGGCAGCCTGCAGGTGAGGGCTGGGGCGGCGGGAGGGGAAGCGCCGCGTCCGGCCCCCGAGCCCGACTTCGCACGCAGCAGCAAAATTGGCAAAAAAAAACAGGCAACGCAAACCGCATATATATACATACGCATATATATATGTTTGTTGTTTGTTGTTTTTTCTTCTCTTGGCTGCCATCTCCACAGATCAGAACAGCCGTGAAAAGTTTTATTTTATTATTGTTTTTTTATTTTGTTGCTGCTGCCGACGCGGGTTATACCAGAGAGCCGCGGATAAGGGAAATGGGTGGTTAAAAGGGGAGAAGGAGGAACACAGCCACCCTCCCGCCCTCCCTTGTGGAGACGATGCCTGAAGCTACTTTCGGAGAGCCCGTTTATGTACCCAGCGGGCTGGGGACGCGCTTGCTAACGCGGGCAACTTCCTTCGCGCAACCTCTCCGCGGCTCATCTGTTCAACTCGTGTTTTAAGCCGGCAGCCAGAGGGGGACCCCGGCGGGGCTGCGCGGCGGCGTGGAGGCGGCCGGGGATCCGTGGTGGCGGGTCTGGGGCAGCCGGATCGGCGGCCGCGGGGGGCAGGGACCCGCATGAACTGCGGCGGCGGTGCGGGGCTCCGCTGGGACCTGCGCAGGCTGCGCGGTGCGGCCCGCGTCCCCGCTGCACCACAGGGCCAGTGGGCATGCGAGAGGAACAGGTTTTTTTAGGACGGAGGAGAGATGGAGGGAAGAGGAGAGATGTGTTTCACATTGCTGCTGTGGAAAGAAGGGGGGGCAAGCAAACGTCTGGGGGTGTGTAGGGGGATGCCTTGCTTGAGGTGTGCTTGCATGGAGGAGGCTGGGTGCTGCTGGTGTGAGCTTGAGGTGAAGAAGGAAGAAGAGGGAAGATGGCATGTCCAGCACAAGTGCTTCGGGCGTGGGAGGGAGGCAGGGTGCCCCTGGCCCATCCCTGGCAGTGTGTATTTGCTGTGGGCAATGCAGCCCCTGTTGTCTGGAGGTACAGATGGTGATGCCCTGGAAGTAGCTGCTGTACTGAGGAGAGAAGATGGGGGGAGTGGGAGGATGGCTTCATGTTGCAAATGCCTCACTCCCTGCTTGAAGTGGCAGTGGAGGAGGCAGTAGGCAGTGGGGGGAGCCTGCCTCCTGCCTCCCCTCCTTCTCTAACACCAGCACCTCCCCACACCCCTGTGCCTTTCTCTCCCCAGCACTTGCTCCTCTTCCTGCTCTTCGTTGGACCTTTCAACTGCTTTGCTAGTTACAGCCGTGCCACCGAGCTCTTCTACAGCCTCAACGAGGGGCTGCCCGCTGGCGTGCTTATCGGCAGCCTGGCCCGTGACCTACGGCTGCCAACAGCTGGTGGGCAGCGCCCTGCGGCCTCCCAGCCCCCACTCTCCTTCACCCTGGCCTCCCATGGCTTGGGGGGACAGTATGTGCATCTGGACAACCGTTCTGGAGAGCTGCATACCTCGGCCGTGGAGATTGACCGAGAAGCTCTATGTGTGGAGAGCAGCGGGGCCACCGTCTTTGAGGGAGCAGCTGTTGTCTCCTCCTCCTCACCCTCATCCGAGTCATGCCTGCTGCTGTTGGATGTGCTGGTGCTGCCACAGGAGTACTTCCGACTGGTGAAGGTAAAAATTGCTATCCGGGATGTCAATGACAATGCGCCCCGCTTCCCTGTTCCCCACATCCACCTCTCAGTGCCCGAGAATGCACCTGTGAACACCCGCCTAGCTATTGAGCACCCTGCCCTTGACCCTGATGTGGGCACCAATGGTGTCCAGACCTACCGCCTGCGAGATAACTATGGTGTCTTCACCCTGGATGTGGAGGAGAATGAGAGCGGGGAGAGGACTCCCTACCTGATTGTCATGGGGGCTCTGGACAGGGAGACACGGGAAGAGTATGTCACAGTCATCATTGCTGAGGATGGGGGAATTCCTCCTCTCGTGGGCAGTGCCACCCTCACTATTGGTATCAGCGACATCAATGACAATTGTCCCCAGTTCAGTGACTCGCAGCTCAACGTCACTGTCTATGGGAATTCCAGTCTAGGGACACGTGTGACCACTGTCCATGCAGTAGATATGGACCTTGGATCCAATGCCCAGATCACCTACTCCTACAGCCAGAAGGTCCCTCAGCCGTCCAGGGACTTGTTCCATCTAGACGAAAGCACAGGGACTATCTCACTCTCCAATAAAGTTGATGGGAATGCTCCGAGGCTCCATAGGCTGATCATATTGGGGAACGGTCCTGGTTGTATCCCTGCTGTGATCACAGTGCTAGTGACCATCATCAAAGTCATGATGAGACCACCTGAAATTGTCCCTCGTTTCATAGCTAATGAAGCAGAAGGTGTGGTGTACTTAAAGGAACTGGAGCCTATCAACACACCGATAGCATTTTTTACCATCAAAGACCCCGATGAAAAATACAAAGTCAATTGTCATTTGGATGGTGATGGACCTTTCAGACTTCAACCATACAAACCGTACAATAATGAATACCTGTTAGAGACCACAAAGCCTTTGGACTATGAGACACAGCAGCTGTATGAAATCTCTGTAGTTGCGTGGAACTCGGAAGGATTTCGTGTCAACAAAATAATCAAAGTACAGGTCTTGGATGACAATGACAACTCACCAGTTTTCTCTCAACAGCTGGTAGAATTATCCATTGAAGAGAACAATGTTCCCAATGCTTTCTTGACCAAACTGCATGCCACAGATGCTGACAGTGGAGAAAGAGGGCAAGTGTCCTATTTTTTAGGGCCTGATGCCCCTTCCTATTTTTCTTTAGATAAAACCACAGGAGTTCTTACAGTTTCAACCCAACTGGACAGAGAAGAAAAAGAGAAATACAGATACACTGTCAAAGCAGTAGATTCTGGGTTTCCTCCAAGAGAATCAATAGCAACTGTCACCATCACTGTGTTGGATAAAAATGATAATAGTCCAAGATTTATCAATAAGGATTTCAGTTTTTTTGTGCCAGAAAACTTCCCAGGTTTTGGTGAAATTGGAGTTATAAGTGTCACAGATGCTGATGCAGGGCAAAATGGATGGGTTGCCCTTTCAGTTCTGAATGGAAGTGATATTTTTGTCATAGATACTGGAAAAGGAGTTTTGAGAGCTAAAGTGTCCCTGGACAGGGAGCAGCAAAGTTCCTATGTTCTGTGGATTGAAGCAGTTGATGGCGGTGATCCAGCCCTCTCCTCTACTGCAAAAATAACTATCCTTCTTCTGGACATAAATGATAACCCCCCTTTGGTCTTGTTTCCTCAGTCTAATATGTCCTATTTGTTGGTCCTTCCTTCTACTCTTCCTGGCTCTCCCATCACTGAGGTCTATGCTGTTGATAAGGACACTGGCATGAATGCAGTCATAGCTTACAGTATCATAGGAAGAAGAGGCCCTCGACCAGAGTCATTTAGGATTGACCCTAAAACTGGTAATATCACCTTGGAAGAATCACTGATGCAAAATGACTATGGCTTGTATCGGCTTCTTGTAAAAGTTAGTGATCACGGCTATCCAGAACCTCTCCATTCCACTGTCATGGTGAACCTTTTTGTCAATGACACCGTTAGCAATGAGAGCTACATTGAAAGTTTGTTAAGAAAGGAGCCTGATATCAGCATAGAAGAAAAGCAGCCGCAAATATCCATAGAGCCTACACATAAGAAAATGGAGTCAGCATCCTGCATGCCTACCTTGGTAGCTCTGTCAATAATAAGCTTGGGTTCAATTGCTTTAGTAACAGGAATGGGCATTTACATTTGTTTAAGAAAAGGCAAAAAGCATCACAGAGCAGATGAAAACTTGGAAGTACAAATCCCATTAAATGGAAGAATTAATCTGCACATGTTGGAGAAGAAACCAATGGAGATATCTAACATTTGACGTTTCTTTGTGGATAAATCCAGCATCTGAAAAACCTTGGACAGCTCTGAAACAACTAGCCATGGGTTGTATTGACAGAGGTTGCAATGAAGGACTGCTAATTTATAACTTAATGATATTATAATTGTAAATATCTGTTTACAGTTTTTTAAATTAAAATTCAGTGTACAGCTTTTTTATGAAACCTTAGTACTAACAGATAGCACCCTGTCTATAAAAACATGGACATCATTTGCAGCTTTCATAAATCAATAAGATCAGTGATCATAAAAAAGTGGAAGGTAAGATGATTATTTAAACACAAGTTTTAGAAGTATTTTTAACCACAAGAGGGCATCAGATGCTCCTGAGCAGGGAAGTATTCGAGGTACTGTCCATAAGATAAACACAGAGTATATTTTAAATATATTGGTTTTAATATAAATGCACATTGGCATACAGACATTTAACCACACACACAAAGAAAGAAATGTCTGTCCCAATGTATGTGTAATTAGAAGAATAAAGACATTAAAATGCACTAGTAATAATAAAAAAGAAAAATGAAAAAACAGAATGTTTATTACCTCACAAGTAAAGCTTATACAGTAGGATAGAAAAGGCATTAACAAGAAGTGCAATTCCTGTTGAGCAAGAATGCAAGATATTGTAATGAGAATCTGAACTGCTGTGACGTATCATCTTTCATTTGCTCCTGCTTTCACCTACATTTATCATTTGTTCCAGCAATCTGCTGGTCATTTTTTTGTGGAAAATAATATTTAATATTTCCTACAGCAAATAATGACAGAACCCCATGCTCATCCTCGTAAACATGCCAGATGCAAGGAAGCAAGGGAATGGCTAAATCTTTAGTTGTCACAGAAGCAGTGATATTTTTGTACTTTGAGCAATCTGTCAGTAGTACTCCATCAGTTTGGTTGTGTAATAGATTTTTTCATGTGATACTTCTGAATCTGATCAGCCAGATGAAAACAAAAATCACTTCATATTCTAAGGAATTATAGGACTTAGTTTGTTCTGACTGTTGCTTCTTTCTGGATTGGTATTTCCTGTGAAAGATCTTGTTTCTGACTTTTGACAACCATTCCTGGCTCCTTTTCATCAGCTTTGATTTTGGATTAGATCCAAAATCTGACTTGTAAAACTGGTGGCATATTTTCTTGATATTTTATTGTTTGCTGTATCCTCTGCAACAAAGCAGCAGGTTTATCAGTGATGTATCACTTTCACTTCATTTTAAGAGCTGAAAACTATCTTTTGTATGATGATTACATCAAATTTCTCTGTGTGAACAAGATAAATTAGTGTTATGCTTAAAATTGATTACTTTGATTGCTGGCATCATATGTCTGTAATGTACCAAAAGTGTTTATATGTCTGCAAATTAAAGCTATATATTTTCATAATAACTTATTCTCTCTGTGTGTCCTAGAATTTTAATTATAAAGCTAAATATTAGTTTTAAGAAATGCATATTTTGCAAATGCTTGGGTGCTGTCTGTCTTCTCTGACATGTCATAATACTGCTCAAAATTAGTACACCTCCAAACCATAAATGAGAGCTTATACTGTACTTCTTAAAATTACTGAAAAAGACAATTGTATTTCAGCTGGTGTAAGTGAGGTGGCAGCTGATACCTGTTTTAAAAGTAAGGAATGCAATTTGGGGCAGTTTTTGTTTTTTCTCTCTCTGACTGGCACATTACCTCACCCTGAGCCTATTGAGGTGTTGGAGCTTCATATAGATGTTGGTTCTCCTTAGCCTAAGCAGGAATATTAATATAATGCCCAGATTTTGCTGTTCTACCTATAAGAAATAGCCATTTTTTCAGGTAAGATTTTTTTCTGTTTATGCACAATTTGATAGGTGAGTTTCATGACAAATTAATTCAGCCTGACAGAGGTTTGTGGCTAATCACTCTTTTTGGTTTATTTTCGTATTAATAAAATGTGAAAATGGCATGTATGCCTGAAATGCATTTGTCATAGAGAGACGTTGTTATCTCTGAAGAAAAATGACATTAATTCTTCAGAAATGGCTTCAGCATTACAGATGCTCTGTTTTGCTGTGGTGGGGAAGCTCGATCTTCTGCATTTTTTTCTTAAGTAAGGAGGCAAGGTAACTGAAAGAAAGACAGGATTCTTTTCACTGCCCTTTTCTTATTTGAGTTAACAGTCCATTATCTTCTCAAGAAAAATCTAAACAGGAGCAAACTCAAGACTTTAGGAAATACAATAAAACCATAAACCTATTCTTTCAGTCTATGTTCGTATGACACTGGGCAGATATTTTTATTCCGGTTTGACAAATACGTAGTCTTGAACCTGTTTGATTGCTGAGTTTAAATGTGCTATTCTTGTTGCTTTCTTTGGTTTGTTTAGTTCAAGCACATTCCTAATGTGTAATAAAAGAGAATGGTATGAGTCTGTTAAAACAAAATACTGCTCATGAAGCATTTCACTCACACAATTTTCTGCACATTTAAAGAAAATTGGTATGAAATCACACCTTCAGTCATACCAGCACTGCTACTTGTGAAACAGACTTTACCCTGAATAATACTTCATAGAGTAAGAGCATATTTTTGCCTTCCTGTGAGTCGTCTTTGGGCAGGTAATGTCACTGAGGATGGCAAAATATGAAGAGTTAGTTGTGAGTTTGCTTTTTTTGTTTGTTTGTTTGTTTTTTTAATTCCATATTTCACAATACTTAAAAAAACATAGCTTGTAGCAGTAAGTAGTAAGTATGATATGTAAGCCTGCAATGTTAAGCCTAGCAGTGACCTGAAATTAGCAAACAAACAAACAAACAAACAACCCCCCCAAAAAAAAAAAACAAAAACAAAACACAAAAAAACACCAAACAAACAAACGGAAAAAAACCCAAACCACCAGGAATCCTAAATTCATAGGATGTGGGAATTTCTTCTCAAAAAAAAAAGTTCTTTCTCAGTGGAAAAATGGTGCTGGCTATATAGCAAACATTTCTGTGATGTTGCAGTGTCCAAAGTATCTCTTAAAGAAATCCCTTTCCCATGAAAACATACTTTTTATGAGTATAACTAAAGTAAATAAGACTCAAAAATAAAGGGCCTATTTTATTACCACCTTGTGCAGTGCACTTGCCAAAATGTATGCAAATCTTGTCGGCACTGGTTGTTGAGCTGGCACAAAAATAAATGTCTCATTCATTTACAGTATCCATTGAACAATCTTAGAGTGAGTGGGTGCTCTTTGTTCATTTTTATAAAAAATTAGATTATCCTAAGCTTTGTATTGCCAAAGCCTCCTAAACTTGCCATGCAAACACTTTTTCACTAGAATTAACTAATTAAAAATGAAAGACAAGAAATGGGCAGAGGGCCCAGTGGCAGTGGCCAGAGAAAATCAGCTCAGTCTTCTCATTTTCTGTTTCATTTTATTCTTTTTAAAAGATCTTGGAGCCCCATTATTCTTTGAAGTCACTGTTTTGGTGCAAAATTAACCTAAGACCTGGCTGAATATCAATAAAAGATGAGATATCAAAATGTGGGAGAGGAATTAGAGCACACTTCTTTTTCTTATGTCAAGACTCAGAAAACAATCTTATGGCCTTTTAAGACCATTTTCCAGTACCAAGGTTCAAACATGCAACTGTGCCAGAGTCCACTGAGGACAATGTAAAAAAGATCCCACTAGCTGAATAGGATGTCCAAGGAGAGGTACGGTGTTAGAGAAAAACTTGTCCTCCCTGCAAGCAATCACAAATCCTTGGCTGCTGACAGGGATTTCATTGTAAGTTTTCTGCCCACAACTGCTCTTTTGGGAAGCTTTTATTGAAATACTCAAACACATGAAGAGAATGGATAATCCATAGCTGACATTTCACTTCCTCATTCAAAGCAGTGAACTCTTGGGGAGCAGTTTAGCAGCTCCGTGTAAGTGGAGAGGCACAGCATCTCTGCAGCAAATAAATTATCAGCTGAATATGCAGAATGTTTCTTTTCATGATTCAGGTGTGTTATCAGAGCCATGCAGGAAGATGACCGTCACCTTCCCTGCATTGGGCTTGTCACCACCTTCTCGCAGCCATTAGTTTCTGTATATATTCCTTCTCACTCATGTAATTTACAGGGGAAAAAAACAAAGCAAAACAATATTTGAATATTAACCAGCTGAAATACAAACCCTTGATTTAGACAAGTCTTCTTCAGAGCTGGGGTTTGAGGAGCTAAGCACATTCATCTTTCTTACTAAACTTGATTTGATTTTAAAGGAGACATCTAGTGAAATTTTAAGTGGAAATAAAGGTATTCAGCATCTCCACTTCCTATAGTCAAGTACTGTACATTCTGTATGAGTAATAGTTACTCAAACAGATAAAAGTCGTGGGAATTAATTTTATGCTTTCTTTTAACAGTGTAGGAAATGTTCTGAGGAAATTGTTTGAAGGCTTCTGACTAATTGGTTCCTAGCAGGTTGTTCAGAGTTATGAAACTTCAAATGATTGGCAACAAGTAATAATTTACAGTTTTATGAATTAAAGCGTGTGCAAGAATACCTGTGCAGGCAGTGTTGCTATTTCCTTTTCAGTCTCTGTATCAGACTGAAACAGCAGATAAGAAGATAAAACTGCCATCTGCATTCTGAGATGGAGGGAATCAAAGATTTTGGCTCGCAAACAAATGTAAAGTTGGACAGCTCTGTTTTCACATTACAGATGAGAAAAATCCTTTCAGTCTTATCAGCACAGATTGATAGGCTGCATACTCTTTCTAACAGGCGGTATACAAATGTTTCAGTGATTTCTGCTCTATTTCCATTCCAGTTTCATCAGGGAGTGAATTTTAAAGGCCACATTTCAACTCCTAAATATTTCTGATGACAGAGTACTTTGAACAGGTGCTAAGAAAACATCATTCTGAATGAAGAAATATTGAATCATTTATGATGCATTCAGTCATTCATTCCACTGCTTGTTAAAACAAATATATGCTTAAGTGTTGGAGTTGCAGGTTTTCATGTTGCTAGCTAATGCTGCTGCTAAGTAGTAAGCATTTAACTGAAATACATTTTATGACATCATTTAAAGTGTGTTCAAATTGAGAGGACTTGCATTTTAAGCATCAAGTGGGATGTTGTTCTACTCCCAGCAGCCCTAGAAATGTCAATTCAATCTTCTTTCCTAACTATTTTGACCTATTTTTCATCTTCAAAGTTTTGGTTAAGTATTCATCTTCAGAGCAAGTCACTGAGGTGAGAGCTCTCACCTCTTTATGCAGGACAGGAGCAAAGATAGTGTCAGCTTGATTCCTCTGCCAGTCTGTCAGCATCTAGTGCTACATGAGATGCCTTAAGGTATCCCACCTGGCCCCCAGCTGCCAGTCTGGAAGAGAGCAGGTTTTCCATCACTGAACTGTCATATCTGCCAGCCCAGTGTGGATGCTCTGGATATTTCAGGAGGGGTTCACTAAGCATTCGTGTGTGTTAAAGTGAGTCTTTGATGTGATTCAGCTCCATATTTACACGTCTACATTGAAATGTCTACAGACAGGTGAGCCAGGAGTCCACACTTCCGTTACGATCTGTGAGTCTCATCAACACAGTCAACAGAACTAGAGAGTGCTTCAGTTTGGTCTAAAGTAGGCATTCAGGGGAAGATTTAACTGCTCTGAAAATTAATATCAAGTGCTATCTAGAATGCCCTTGAGCATCTCAAGCTTCTGCACCGGGCTGTCAGGAAAACTCCTACCTTTCTGGAGTAGTAGCTAGATGCCAAGGTTGCAAAGCAGCCCAGAAAATTAGATGAGATATGTACGGATAGGCCTGCATATCCCACTGGTGGTAACACATCAAGTGTATCAGCCTCTCACCTCCACTGGGTAGAGCTTGAAAGACTATAAAGGGAACATAAAACACAGATGATACAGACATCTGATCCTTAGAATCAGAGCCAAAAAAAAGACCTACAAGTCTAAAATGTAACAACTATCATACCTAACTGATAAGCTCTGAAGCCAAATTCACCCCATCTTATTTTAGTGATTTAGTAGAGCCATCTGTGCCCTCTGCTGTGAGCAGAGAGATAAAGTATCCTTTTTTGCAGTCAATTCAGGTCTTTGGAAACACTAGAGTTCTTTACTTCTCTCCAATATATTTGCAGATAACTCAGGGTAACTAAGATTTCACTTCGTGTTTCAGTCAAACAGAAGAAATTTAGGCCATGAAGCAAACTACAGATCACAGCGCTAGGCACTTGCACTAGCATTATAATGCATGGAGTAAAACTGGAGTCTCAGATAGCACCAGAACAGCCAGCATGCTGTTTGAAGAAGCTATTTGCAGTCAGTGCAGGTATCTGAAACTCACATGACTTTAAACCTGTCTTTCACTTTGCTATAGGCTGCAAGGCTCCATCCATGTGGGTTTGACTGCCCAAAGGTTCTCATGGCTTTATCCTTTTATTTCTTTCTTTTTTTTTTTTTCTTGTAATTCCTTTTTTTCTTTTTTTTAAAGACATGTTGCATGCAAGTCACTCCTATAGAACACAATAAAAGAAGATAAACCTTTGATTTATTTGATGGCAAAACACTCACTGAGGAGGTGAGAAAATTTTGTTATTTTTCAAAGAGTGTTCTCAGTTGTGTATTTGAAGGGGATGCTAAAGACATCTCTTGGTAAGGGCAGTCTCCAAACTTCTTTTGAAAACTGGGCTATTGTGTTTAATACAAAGACTTAAATGTCAAAATCCTCTGAGGTTGAGGAGACACAACCATGTATGCCTATTAGAGGAGCATTCCAAGGAACTGGAGATACTCGAACTTGAAATAGTGCTCCAAGCGCTTTCAAAACTTTTATTTAAAAAATGGATGGAGGGTGAGGGGGGTAAAAACAAGGGAAAACACTGTCCTGTGCTCTTCCATCCATGATGAGCAGCTTTTTTTAAAAAGTAATTTTAAGCTTTGAAACAGTTACCTCATAGATCTTTTTCAGAGATGTTAGTCTTCTCATAGGTCAAAATAATTTCAATCCTATTCTCTTCACTTGTGCTATAATCCCATTGGAATTGCAATCTCAAGACAGTTAAGTGGTAGAAGTTGATCTTCCTCTGCCTAAGGCTCTATTTTCTGAGGAATGTATTTATAAAGAGTCTGGCTGCCAATCAGACTACAAAGCAGAACTGCTTCTCAGGATGTGTTATACTTCAGGACAGACTGAAGTAGAAAAGAACAGAAGACAACAAGGATAAATAAAGGCAGTCAAAAGGAAAGGGTCTTTTACAAAGACTGCATGTGGAAAACAAAAAGAATTGGTTAGAGACAATATAAAGAATTGTTCTGGACCTACTGGATTTACTGTGTATTATCAGCAGTGTTAATCATCCCCTTTCAGCAGTATCTCATTCCTTTTCTTAACCTGTAAGGATAACACCTTGTTGCAGAGCATTGGGATTTTCTGACATAAAGTACTAACACAAAATGCATTAAAAGCTGATTCTCATTGTCAGCAGGTCAAAGCTGTACAGCGAAATAAAAGCTTTGAGTAGAATATCTTTAACGTGTCTGTTTCATTATGATAACAGCATTTTCCTTTCATGGTGATTTTCTGTAGTGTTATTATGTTGGATGCATTCAATTATGCTAACTCAGGACAAAAAGATCTTACCAGAAACATTTGCATCTTCTCAGCCAAAATAAAAGCTGATACTGTGTCATAATGTTCCTAGTGAATGCTGTTAATTAAATGAGATCTTTTTTTTTGTGAGAATACACAAATTCCAGACATGCTTCTGTGCTCACTTTCCTAAAATGCATAATTATAAGATAACCTTCCTCTTCATATTTGTAAAAGAATAAACAGTAGTAAGAAAGGGTTCTGATATACCACTGTATTAACACAGTACGGATCCTGTAGATGCTTGCTGTTGAAATATATTCAAACGACTGCTTTGCTTATCTATCTAGAAGTCATCTACGTGTTTTAAAGATATCTTTGTTTTGTTTCTCTTTATAAGTCACAAGAGAAAAGCAAAGGCCACACAGTTGTCTATGTGTTCTCTTTCATGTATTTCTGTTTACCAGGCTAAATTTAGCTGAATTGAAAACACAAGTATGCTCATCTTTAACTGGCTTTTCTCTGAATGTGAATTTAATTTTCAGAAACATCATATATAAGGTTGTGCACCTATATGGTAGATATGCAAATATCTGAAAAAGCAATAAAGGAAGAAAACACACAGGAAAAATAAATGTTTTGGAGTATAATTCAGTCTCGAAAGTTCAAGATGACTTGACTAAGCTCCTCAATGGTGTTTTTCACTATGCTCAGGCACAATGAAAACAGTTCAATACCTTCACCTGTGTGTACTTAAGACATATCTTCAGAGCCTTTGCTGCACTCCTTTCAGGACGTGAGTAGCCTCATCATTTACTAATGTAAATCCGGTTTAAACGTGTTCAAGTCTTCATATTAAACGATAGTGCAATATGGAAAACTCAACCTAACCAATATTATCCAGCCACATTACAGCTGCTCTGAAGTCATCAAAAAGAAATGTTAAAGGGTCAGAAGTTGATTATAGATTACATTTTCTATTACCTTTGATATCGAAATTGAATCTTGCAACATCAATCTAACAGTAATTTTATTTGACAAAATGCATTGAACAAATAGCTTAATCAACAACACTTTGATCATTTACAAAATATTGGAATAAAATGCCCAAGATTTTTTTTTTCACAATATTATCTTTTGAAATAACAAAGTTACATTATTAAAAAGGAATACTCTTTTTTTTTTTGCTTGTTATCAGTTATGATACAGCCTCATAAGGCATTCAAAGACTTTTCTCTTCATATCTTTTTCACAGTCTCTGCTTGTATGTAGTGTTTTTTTTTCAAATACCCTTCTAAATTTTGGCTTGAAATTTACTGAAATTAAAAACTACTGAAGGCAGAGCTTTATGTTTTAAGAACATCCAGAAATACCAAATCACAAGTGATTCCCGGCTCAGATTTAGACAACCTAAACTTCAGGCATCTATAGAAACACATGCATCTAATATTTCTTCTCTATCAAGGCAACGCTGGAAGTCACTTATTGAGAAGGCAGATGATTTATGACAGTGCCTGCATTGCTCCCAATTCACTTTAGAAAGACATTACAGTAGAGCCCTCACGAAGGTATCTCAGTTATATATCTCTAATTAAATAGAGTGAATCTAGACTGTGTACTACAGTAAGAGACAGACAGGTGTTGTATTTCTCTTTCCCAGCTACAGTGGATGGGAAGCACCCCTAAAATGTTGCTGGCTATAAAAGTTCTATACACATTGAAGCAACTGCCTTTTTTCTTTTCCAAGAATTGAAGGGTTTGTGTGTGTTTGTTTTATACTTCAGTCCTTCTAAGTGTTGAAGCAAATTCCTTTGAAGTGATGGGGACAGCTGCATTTGAAAGAACTGACACATTTTTGCCATGTGACTTACTGTTTGTAAAAATGAAAACCCACAAATCTTAAAAGGAATGAAATATAGCAGACATAGAGGCAATGAAAGAAATCCCCTTCCTCCTCTGTCTTCCTGAGTCTGAAGGTGATTTTTTGCATTGAGCTGAGTATGCAGTTCTTAGGTGGAAGTTGTACATGTGGCAAGAAATGATGAAAATGGGATGTGAAAATATGCAGAAGGGAAGAAAAAAAAAATAAAAAAATCTATCTGGCCTAATAAAAATGCACAGATTCCTGGGAAGATTTTGAATTGTTGCACAGGTCAAATAGAGCACAACAGCTTATAGCATCATTACCTCTTCAGCAAATATCAGAAAGTCATAGGCAGAATTAGGTGAGACCTTTTACTTTGAAGGTAAAGACTATTTAGAAATAATTTACTTGAATTCAGGGTACTTTTGAATTGAGTGTTCTACAAGATGACCTAGGTGAAAAAAACAATTTGATATATGAAATCATCTTCGCAAGACATGCAGTTTTTACAAACTGTTTTCAGATAATGGTTGACAATAAGCTACTGTAAAATTTAAAACTTTTGCACAGTATTAAGGGTTTTGGTCATGTTCCATCGTCTTCAAGGAACTTAAAAACAAAAAGATACCATAGTAAACAATTTTAACTATCTGAAATATGTTAAAGACAATAAAAGGAAATGTAAAATGCTTTTGAGAACGTCCTCTAAGGGTCAAACTCAAAACACCTATTGGAAATACTGACATGCATTTCGTTATCTTTCCTTGAAATTTGGACACATGGTTACTTTATACAATGTTTTTAAGAAGGCATTAACAATTCTTATTGAACCAGATACCCACCGCCAAAAGAAAAAAAGAAAAAAAAAAATAAATATGTGAAAGAATGCCAAGAAATCAGATGTAGCTAGGAGCAATGAAACAGATTGCTGTACTAGTAAAAAATAAACAACAAAAAGTAGTCCAGAAAGGATAAGCCTAAATGCAAGTCTGTTTTTTTCCCCTCTACATTATAGGGCTGCCACCTATGACTCTGAGTGCATGTCAGCTTAATTCCAGGCATTTTATATATAAGTTCATTAATATGTCCACCTTTCTTTGACTTCTCAGGAAGTTTTTTTCTTTGACTTATAGTGACATGGTCCTTCATAATTTATTAATTAGATGTTTGTGATCTCTTCCAGGTAATAAATATAGCTCAAGATCAAAATAAATATATGCTGCATTGAAATATCTGACATATGCTTAAGAATTGAAACTCAAGGAGAAAATAAATTAATAGATCGGAGAGTTAACACAGACAGAGGTAAGACATGTATCTAGGATAGAATCAAGATGCTTCTATAAGAATTAAATCCATTACTGTTAATGTTGGACAATGAAGAAAACTGCAGTAGGCCATGAAATTAAAGAAATATTGTATATATTTCCTAGGTTCAGTGAGTTGCATTTTCCTTTGAAAATCTAGCTGCTAAAAAGTGACTTTGGATACCCAGCTATTAGCCTAATCTCGGTAGCTTGAACTTAGCTCAAATTTCTTGAACACATTAGTCTGAAAAATACTTTTTAAGGCGCAGATACACAAAAATTCTAGAGGAGAAGCTGGTTCTTCTTTCCACCTAAGTGCACAGATATACCCCAGGGTAATCCTGTAGCTTTTTAATAATGTGTATCCACTTCATCTACATCCTTTGAACATAGTCTCTCTATGTGGGGGGGTTGAACTACTGCTACTCCTTAAAAGAATTTTGCATCTACTGAACTGCAGTAGAGAGAAGAATTCGCATTCATCTGGTAATGAATGAATGGGAAAGGAGAAATATTTTTTGTTTCATGAGGATTAAAATATGTTTCACATACCAAACAGAATACTCAACAACAGATACAAGAGATGAACATTTTTTCTAGGATTGCTGGTGATTACTTTGTTTAAATCACAGAGTAACTAGAAGAAGAGTACAGACATTATACCAGTACTTAGCAAGACTAGATGGGATGACCCAAACATTTACAAGTCAAATAATCCATAAAATCTAGGCAATATAAAGAAAAAGTTGATTTGGAAATAAGATGGTAGTGAATTAAAAGATAAAAATTAATGAAAGTAGAAATGATCCTGTGCAAAACTCATCTTGTACTCCTTGATTAAGTTACACATTTTGTAAAGCCAAACTGATGTAAGATATTTGACCTTGAACCAAATAATGTACTTCAGCAGTTAGCACTATGTGGTTTCAATAAAGCAATTTTAGTAATTTTTGAAGTTAATGGAGTTAGTACCCCTTCATGACAGATGTCAGACAAAAAGTCTTCAGTGGGAAAATGTAATTTAATAAATGTTTTTTGAAGAGGTTCTGCGGATATGTTTTTACTTTATTGTTTTTTAAGAAAACCCAAATGAATCAGCAATTCTACATGAACTGCAATGTAATACCAAAAAAAAATAAAAGAAACAAACAAACAAAAAAGTCTAGGTGGTTTGTTGTTGTTTTTGTTCTATAAAGAGAAAAGGAAAAACATATAGAGAAGCAATGTTATTCTCTACAAGGCATCATTAGCCATAACAGTGTTGGAGCATTGTGTCTGATTTTGGTGTCATATTTTAAAAGGTCGTTGAAAAATGGGAGATCCTGCAGAAAAGAGTCACAAATATATTTTGAAAATTAGAGATAAGTAATTACTTTGAAAAACTGGATCATTAGTCTTTTTCATTTTCTTGAAGAAAGGAATGAACTAATTACATTGCAAATAGGTGCTAAACAAAACAGTTTTTGTTGTAAAAATAAAGAAGTAAAAGATCCACTGGAGTAGACCTTTGGTGTCTTCAGATCAAACCTGAATGACATTCAGGAAGGTAATCTGAAACAAAGTCAGGCATGATTAATTGAGATCAACAAAAGATACATTGGATTAAATATAGTTGGTTTGTAACACAGTATGAACAGAAGGCACACTAGATGTAGTGACGTGGTGCTATAGTATTTAGAACTATGGCATAGTTTTATTTTATATTACCTTACCTATATTTACCTCTTTTCCTCTCTTCCCTTCCACATGTTATTGAAGTGTTTAGATGAACAAAGTGAAAGTACCTGGTAATGTACCTGAAATCAAATACAAGTGATATTTACAAAGAATTGTAAATCAGGACCACTTTTAATAGCATCTGGTATGAACTTTGAATTATAGCAATCATCTCAATAAAACCTATGGTCTTCTCAGCTACAGGGTCAGATTTTTAAAAATTAATTCTTTTTTCATATATTCACTCATTGATATGTTTACTAGCTAAACATTCCTCTATGGCTGTAATAATAGAATACTTAAGATTAAAAAAGCTATACAGTGCAGTGGGTTGACCCTTGGTGGGCACCTGATGGACAGCCAGGGTCAGCTCACCACAGAGAAGTTCTCAAACAGTTTAAAATAAACTGTTCTTCATCAGCATATTTGTACACTTACTGTTGAGAAATAAATTAATATAAACAGATTCTATCAGGCCAAAAGGTACTCATTTGGATGAGACAGAAAAAGAATGAAGGGCATCATTTGTTCTAAACATATAAAATAACCTTTACTCATAATCAGTCTCCATATGTAGAACTATTTCTAGAGAAGTAAACTGAATACAAATGCATCCATATCGTTTTGTGCCTTACTGAAGTTCTCTATTTATTTTTTTAAGCAGATTAATTTCTTTCTGTCTTTTCTCATCCTGCAGCAATTAGCTGATGGAAAGTACAAGCATAGGGGTGGAATGGGCATTAATGTTTATGCATGCTTAGGTGTGCATACATATGTATATGTGTGACGCATGTGAAAACTATACGACAGGAATTCTAAATTAGCGACATGGATTTCAACTCTGTGTTTAAGTATTAGGTTGTACAACCTTACTTCAGACTCTTTGAAAGCCTCTTCTCTTGTACCACTGAGCCTCCTGCTACTGACCAGTAGTTTCATCATTTTTTCTGAACAGCCTGGCCATGTACTTTCATCTACAACACTGGTTAAGCTGAGGGAAGCCACTCTTTGGAATTCAAAACAGAGGCCAACGAGGAGCTCACACCAAGAGGGAAGGATCAGATCAAGGTTTCTTGCCCATCATTCAGATGGAAGCACTCTGTATAGGGCTTCCCTTTCCCAGCTTTGTAGGTGAGGTAAACTGATATATCACACAGACAACTAAAGCAGGAAATAAACTTCTGCTGAGCTGCATCTAATTGGACATTTGGCAGCACTGATCCAGTTGGATCTTAATCCTCAGTAATTAGTAGGCAGATGACAGCAATAAATGAGGACATTAAACAGAGGAACTTAAGCAGTACTGTATAACTGTGACCTGGTTTGGTTTGAACTAACTCCGAAGTGATTGCTGCAATATCCAGCTATTGCTCTGGTGAGACTGTCATTCCTCCTAAAAGCAGTACTGTCAGTGGTTATATACTAGCCTTATCATTGTCCCTTTAGCTGCTCTGAAATATTTTTATAATCCCCAAGAGTTTCAAATGAAATAAATGACTGCGGTTACACAATAAAATCCTGCTCCTATTCACCTCATATTATCCATCACAGATAAATCATTGTTCCAAACTGACATCAAACATAACTGAGTCTGTTTTTCATTGAGGTATTATAACAATGATTTTTAAAATTTAATAAGCTCACGTAGAAGTCCAGCTTTTAATTATTTTCATTTCAGTCAGTGCCACCCTCCCCCATGATCTCTGAAATAGACAATTTGCTTCCCTTTGTGTTATAGGTGACCAGTGGGACTTTAATTTTCCTAGCAGATGTGGCAAGAACCCAAGGAAGTAAGGTCTTAAGCACTTTCAAATGGAAGTGTGTATCTTGGTTTATCTTGGGTCTGTGAAGGACATAAGGCTGCTCTGTGATGTGCAAGAAATGCTATGCATTCTAGAAATTGGCCTGATTACAGCAGGATTAGCTCACTGTACTATTAATTTGGCTTAACTAGAAATGGACAGTTGCAAAAAAACCCCAAACCAAATCTAAACCAACCAACTAGTGTCCCCCTGCTTCTGAAACAACTGTCTATATTTGTTAATTATGCATAAATTTTAATAGGTACTTTCTTATTCTGAAAGAGGGCAGTTGTCAGAAACACATTAGAGAGAGGGATGGGATTGAATGAGTACATGCCCATGTGAAAACCAAGAATTTATCAGGCTGTGTTACAATAAGAAAGTCTTTGAACACAGACTTTCAGTAGTTTTTTATAACGTTTTTCTATTCATTTAAGCTTTGTTCACTCTGAAAATTGAACACTAATTTGGTTTTAGAATATCTTGTCACTCTGCTTATCAGTAGTCATACGCTCCCTAAAACAAGACTTACAGTTGCCAAAAGCAGTCATACTGTTAAAATAAATGCACTTAATCCACACTATCTTGTAGACAAAGACCTGGTCTTCCAGAGGAAAAAAAATAAATATATATATATATATATATATATATATATGCTCAAAGAATGTATTAGCTGGAGACAAAATCCTAGAAATAAGAAAGCATACATTTGGAGAAAGGAGTTGAAAGATAGTTAGTCCCATGTCTGTGGTGATAAAAATTATGCATCTGCCTGAAGTCTTGAAAGACAAGCCAAGAAAAATATTTTTTAAAAAATGGTTTGGATTAACCTATAATTATAAGGCAACTTTCCAAACACAGATATCCCAACACAACAAGAATTATCTCAGAGCACATGGAAGATTTAAGTCTTGGGTTATGTTAAAATAAAGTGAGGCAGTAAGGGAGTACCAGTGGAAGTAAAGATGTTACCACTTTCTTCTGTATTATTTATCCCATTTACTTATTTTTCTTTCTCTCAGTTGGAGATCTGTATTCACATTCCTTCATTGCATGAAGATATTTGAACCCATATCTAAAGAAAATACCCTAGCACTATTACGTTATTTAGTGTAGTTGTATGTCCTTAATCTCTTTTACTGCTGTTGTACTTCGAATAAACTATTAAATATTAAACAGAGTTCAGATGTCTTATCTGCTGGGAAATAATAGTAACCGTGAGGCTCTTTCTCTGCTTGTCTGTCTCCATTCCTTTGTTTGATGACAGTGAAAGTTCCCAATTTGCTGCTAATTTTTGTATCAAATTAGGTTCTTCCTTTGTGGATGGATAAATAAAGGAATACGTTTATAGTTGCTATATTACAGACTGGAATACTAAGTGGTTTTTATAATGGAAGAAATAATGAAAGCGTTAGTGAAAAGGATAAGATTAAGAGCGTGGAATAAAAGAAAATGAGTAATTAAAGTCTAAATAACCTCCACAGTAGTAATCAGCCTTTACGTCAAATAAAAATATCTTGCGTAATCAGTAAATCCCACATACAGTGAAGAGGCAGGAGGAAGCAATCCCACAAGTCTGTCTGCAGATGGTGTGAAGTGCTTCATCTGTTGTTCCGTATGTAAGAGCACATAATAAGAGATTGTATAATCAAATGTGTGCAGAGAAAAATAAGTAGAGAGGCACTGAAGGTCTGAACCATAGTTTCTGAGCCCCATAATTCTCTTCAGTGTTTGGTGGTCTGTAGCTTGCTTCTGCACTTATTTCCCTTTGAAGTGGTTAACCAAATGAAGTGTACTCCAAATTTATTCTTCAGATGATAGATAGACATATTGAAAGCTTTCACTCCCTTAGTCTTTGTTTAGCCATCAAAATCCAAAATGTATGTTCCGAATGCACTGACCAAAATATTTTGACACCATGGGTCCGTCCACTAGATTTTAAAAATACAGGTTTAGAAAGCAGTTCTTCAATGATCTGAGAGTGGTCTGACCAATGGACTCTAACAAGTTGCTCTCATTTGTTTTCTTTGACCAATTTTAGTGCATACAAAGTTAACAGCTTCATGGGAGTTTGCTAGAGAATTCTATCCTAAAATGTCTTGTAGAATGCTATCTAGATAATTTTGACATCATTATGTTTTGTCAAGAACAGGTGTCTCACATCTTAAATATAATAATTTACAGAACCACTGAGTAAGACAATAAAAGGGAATAGCCACAATCTGCCCCAAAAAAAAAAAAATCACAATATCACTGAAGCTGGAAGGGACCTCTGAAGGTCATCTGGCTCAACACCCATGCTCAAGCAAGGCCACATTCAGTTGGTTGCCCAGGACTGTGTCCAGGTGACTTTTGAATACTGCCAGGGATGAAGTCTCCACAACCTTTCCAGGCAACATGTGCCAGTGAGCAGAGAGTGAATCCTATTCCAAATCCCTTTATTTTTTCTAAATGTTTAGAAATTCTGAAGTCCCAGAAAATAAACATTGGCTTTTCTACAGGCCCTACCAGGCTCCACAAATGAAGACAATCCTTAGGCAAATCTCCCACTGGAGTCCATAAAACAACAGGCATTTTCAACCTGATTTCCACACACCAGCAGGAATGAGACCCTCATAAAACTCTGGTAGAATTGCTTTTTGATGTGGCTGTGGAGACGCAGTAATATTGTAACAACGAAACAGGTAAAGTACTTGCTCTAGAAGCTGTAGACAAAGGTTCAGTTCTTCTGTAACATGAATACCCCAGATACATATGTCACTTTTTTTTTTTTTTTAGGTTGCCTTTCAGAGTCACCTTGCACTCCCCTTTTGCTGTTAAAGGGTCTTACAATAGCACCCACTGGTCGACTTAGGGCTAAGGGAAACATTTAGCTCACTTATTTTTGCAACTAAAGCAAGTCTTTGGTGAAAAATAGTTGTGTAAGTCAAAGAGAATGATTCAGAGATTCTGTTTGGTCAATAATACCTTAAATTTCTAAATTCCATAAAATTTTTTTGAATCAAAACTTCCTCCATATGTTTGCATATAAACAGAAACACTGCATAGTTAATTGTAGTATATTCACCCTTATCTGAGTTCTGAAAAAGTTCAAAATCAAAGTTACATGTGTGTGACAAACACAACACAAGGCTGCCATTGTTCTTTTAGAGTGAAATAAATCTGTTTAAAAAGGGTTCTCAAATTTTGGGGGAGGGTGAGGTGGTGAAGTGAGGCAAGGGCCTCATTAATATTTATAAATATGTGAGTGTCACAAGGATGGAGCCAGGCTCTTCTCAGTGACAACCAATGGTAAGCCAAGGGGTAATGGGTTCAAACTGGAACACAAGAGGTTCCATTTAAATTTGAGAAGAAACTTCTTCTCAGTGAGGGTAACAGAACACTGGAACAGGCTGCCCAGGGAGGGGTGTGGAGTCTCCTTCTCTGGAGACATTCAAAACCCACTTGGACGCCTTCCTGTGTAGCCTCATCTAAGTGTTCCTGCTCTGGTGGGGGGATTGGATTAGATGATCTTTTGAGGTGCCTTCCAATCCCTAACATTCTGTGATTCTGTGAAGGGCAGTGTGATGATTAAAGTTGGTGCCCAGAAATGAGAAAGCTGTACTCAGTTCCCCCAGCTGTCTCAAAGTCCTGGAACCCATACATCCAATTGCCAGAAAAATCTTAATTTGAATCCTATTCAATTTTATTCCTTTGTTTCAAGCTGAGTGCCTATGCAGCCTGTATTAATAGACTCAAGAAATTAACTGTCAGCCCTTCAGAAATCTGAGTATTAAACAATATATTGGTCTTCTTATAGTCAAAGCATAAATTCTTACCTTCTATAGCAGTGATCATTGAAAATTACAGAAAAAATCAGATTCCTTTCACAAGCAAAAATGGGAATCTGGAAAGCTGGGCTCAAATTTGGTATTTTCAACACTTTATTATTATTTTTTTGCTTGTTAAATGTTTTATAAGTGCAATGATGATAGAGAAGTTCAGAACAAAGGAGATACTCTTTAATAACAAAATTCATATTGACTTTCATGAAATCAGTACGGAAGTGACATCCTTGCACTGAACTAGGATCCACCAATGTCTTCAATGTCCAATATACTGATCTCATATAGGATGAACTGCATCTTCTACTCAATGGTCCAAAACTTTTCAGAAATTCAGACAAATTCTTCACCTTTACAGGTTTTACCCTGGGGTTGTTGTTCAGCTGTTGGGTTGTGTTTTGTGGGGTTTTTTTGTTTTTTTTTTTCTTTTTTGGAATGGTGGTGGGTTTGGGGTTTTTGTGTTTTTTTGTTTGATTGTTTGTTTGTTTGTTTTGTGTTGTGGTGGTTTTATTTGTTTTTGGGTTTTGTTGTTTTTTGTTTGTTTGTGGGGTTTTTTTTGTAAAACTTGCTACTAGTCTGAGAATTAAAAATGAAATTGGTCCTTAAAGGGCCAGTTTGCAACTGAACTTCACTGCTTGGCCTGTTTGGAAAGTTTGCTTATATCATTTGTCAATGTTATTTGCACATGCTAGTACAATGAGAAGTAAAAAGGAAACAGTATAGCCATGTAAAATTAATTAAGTTCAACCATGACCTCCTTACACTGATGGAATGTAGTGCAGCTACCTGAAACCAAAACAAATTTATTTTGATTACATATATTTCAATTTATAAAAACAACATGTCACCCGAGTCATAGGATTTCAGGAACATGCAGTTTTCATTCTAAAGTTCATCTAGTACTTACAGCATGAATAAAAAGGAGTCTCTTCTTCCACTTGTTCTTTTTTGAAACCATGACACAAATATTTGATTTGCAAAAAAAAAAAACATTGCATAATCAGTTACTTGGCAGAAGTTCAATTAAATCAGATTTAATTTTAAAGTTCTTACATGTTTTAGAATATGTACTAAAACTATCAGAATATGTTCTACTGTCACTTTTAATCCTGTAAGAAAATTTACCTTCATTCCTCACAGGGAGAACTGAGTAGGAAATAATTTTTCCAATTCATTAGAGCATGTGGAATTTTTTTAAATTCCTAGGTGGTAATGATACCTGGCACTATAGCTCCAGCCTCTAAGTGACAGGGCATGTGAAGTATGAAAGTATTAAATCTCTCATAGAAGGAATTTAACCCAGGTCTTCTGCATCCCAGTTAAATACCGTTCCTATCCAGTCATGTATTTTTCTGGGGTCTCACTTGTTCTCTCTTCCCTGCCAGATATTCTATCTGAGACTTGGGACACCTTTCAAATAAAATTAAAAAAAAAAAAAAAAAACCACAACAAAATAAAACAAAAAACAGTTAATCCCAGCAAAAGGGCTTAAATTTTTCTTCACTTAAGACACACACAGAGGGAAAAAAAAAATAGTGAAAAAAGAATCCATAGGGAAGTCAGTGGTGCTAGCAATACTTTGTTCATGGGCAGAGGTTGCTGAAATAAATATTACCTCTGGTTTACAATGCATGACTCAGCTTATTTTTTGTTATTTTAAAAACATTACACTTGATATTGAGTGATACGCTGGGCATTATATGCACATAAATTCATTTTAAGTTTCTGACTAGGTCTCCTGAAGAATAAGAATAAAAAAACCATAACCTAATGTTTAAAACAGAGGATGAGGAAAGAATTAATTGTAATCCTAGTTCTGCTCAGAATTTGTTTTGGTGTATTGCATAAATTACTGATATCCTACCTTCCCCATCTGAGGGAAGATGATAATATGAAACACAGAAAGGTAGTGAAATGGATCATTCACTGATGAGTCTCAGAGCAGTAAAATATTCATTTGCACAACTTTGCAGATGTGTAAAGGGTTATTCTAAAATAATTGTGCCAATTCTCAAATAGGGCATTTCTTCTGTCTTTAAAATGATATTTTAGAAACACAAGCACCACTGACCTCCAACATTTCATTTTTGTGAAACTAGACCTTAGATTTAGATGTGAGGGAATGTAATTGTAGAAGATACTGCATCACACACAAAGTGTAATTTTGTCTCTCATCACAAAGAGACAGTAAAGTCATAATTAATGCATTGTACAACTAGTTATGTAGTGCTGAAGAGCATGGTGAGAAAGGTGCTTTTCAAATTGAATTATCATTATCACTTGCATTAGTGTACTTCCAGTAATCATGCTACATATTTGTAGAGAGCAATGAAAATGAATACAGGGTTGGCTTTACTTTTCCCATCAAAAACTTTCACAATGGCAATTACAAGAACATTGCATTCATATCACTAACAGAAAATAAAATCTACACCTCAAGACTGATAAATGTTCCCTGATATATTTCAGTGTGTAATTCTTGCATTCATCAGCCTTCAGCTTTTCTGTTAACGCTTGCAAATTATGCCAGGACCAAAAGGTACGCATGCCTAATTTGCTGCGCACTTGTAGGAGGTGTTAAAAGCCAGAGAGCTTTTATCAAGAAATGCCACCATTACTTTTAAAGCAAACATAATATATTTGACAGTTGAACAGAGGGTATTTTTTGGTAAAGATGCAGCCAGTGAGGAGGAGAATTAAAGTGTCTTTGTATAGTATTGCTCCGAAGTGGAAAATTTCCTTCCCTTCCTCTGATTTTGCAGAGCAGTTAATATTGTCTTACCTCTGACCAAACCATTCTGGAAACTAGAGTATCTGAAATTACATTGAATTATTTAATTGTGTGGACAGCAAGTAGTTAGTATCACTTCTGGACTGATCACATTTCTAGACAGGCGTTATTGTTCTATCTATGGCATGAACAGAAACAATTACCAGGCCAATAAAGCCAGAGGTAGTGTTACATGGGTTTGAAATCATTATTAGCACAGTGACCTGGTTATGATACAAATTAACTTTCCCTCTTGCTTTTCTTCTTTTTAATAATTCAGACATCCTTTCTCTGAGTTTGCTTGTGTATGTTCTAACATTGAAGTCTTTATAGTCTTAATTTAGTGGTATTGTTAATGTGCTCTTTCTGATACTCTTAAACAGCTCTATTAAAAACAGCTTGAAAACAGTAATTCAAATGTACTCCATAATGTAAAAGAAATTGCTCTGGGAAAATATATTCTAAAACTAAACAATTATCCTTTTTTTTTTTTTTTTTTTTTTTCCTGACCACCCTTGAGATTTTGGTAACATGATTAGTTGCATAAAAAGGAAATTAATTTAGTTGAACCACTTTTTTTTTTTTTTTTTGTTGAGAAAATACTGAAATTCACAGTCATTCACAAAAATACCTTCCACACTGATAACCAATAAATATAAACCAGAAATATAAAACTGCGGGAAGATATCATAATAGCAAGGGGTACAGAAGAGGGGAAGGAAAGGAGAAAAAAAAGGGAGACTGAGAGGAAGATGGAGTGAGGGGAAATTCCTTTGAACAGAAAGGGATTTTTGATCATATTGTAACTTTCATATAAAAATGTTGCAGAAATTTCCAGTAAAGGCACATTCTAGATTTATCTGTTGTTACCAATAGCATACTATATAAGGGTTATTACATTCCTTAAAATAGAAAAACACCTGAGTTTCTTCCTTAGTCCTATGCATTTTGTACTACTTCAAATTTCTTTTCTTGTTTCTGTCTCTTGTATATGAACATATTTCTTGTCACATTTAAAGCTGTGTTAGAATTTATTTCTACTTTGATTTTGATTCTATTTTGAACTGAGTATACACAATTGCTTTCTTTACAGACTTCTTAACTTCCCCTTTTCTTCTAATGTTCAGAACCAGGTCAGTTAACTCTAACCCATATCAACCTGCTCTCTGTCATCTTTATTCAGTTTATTACCAGTTTCTAAACAGCCTGTGTACACTAAAGACTTCAGACTGTCTTACTGCTCTAGCTTGTGATAAAATCTGAAAGACCATTTCAAGATCAGACTTCAGTCTTCTCTATACATATCCTCGGAGCTGAACCCCCATAAACTAAACAGAAAAGGCAGAGAAAAAAAAAAAAAAAAGTGTTATATTCTGCATTTCTAGAGGGTGAGCTTGTGAAAATGATGATTATATGAAAATACTCTGTTATTTTTAAATAAACAAGTGTCATAAAGCAAGTGTGATTCTTCCAAGCAGAACCCTGAATGGGCCAAAGTCTGTTTGCCTGAAATCCAGAGCTGTGAATATTAAGATGATATTGAATGTTAGAAGCACTGAACTTCAAATACAGTCAAACAGCAATAATTGCTTTTTATTTTTTTTTTTTTTTTTTTTTTTAGTTTGATTGGTTAGTTGATTTGGTGTGGTTTGGGTTTTTTTCTTTTTTTTTTGGGGGGGGAGCGGGAGTTGTTTTGCTTTGTGTTTGTTTGTTTGTTTATTTGAATAGGGTTTTGGCAAGGTTCAGTCTCATCTCACTGAACGTAGGTTTCACAGAGCAGCAGCAGCAGGAGGGTGGCTGCTCACCAACAAGCTGAGAGCCCCAGGGTGACCGCAGCACAGTGCAGTGCCCTCACTGATGGGCGCGGAACTATAGGATCTTAACAGGGCAGCACTGGTGACAGTGACAGAAGCCATTGACGGTGCCAAGTGATCAAGGTAAGCAGTCACGTTGTGGCAGAATGCAACCCCCCCTCCCTCCTTCAGTATGGCACATCTCCCTCTTTCTCTGCTACTTGAGGCTAACAGCTTCTTTTGTTTGGCCCAGAGCACCCTGGCTCCTGGGACATTAGAAGAAGGGAGTGCCAAGGCACACTGAGCCGCGCCCAGTGTGGGGGATGTTTGGAGGCTTCAGGGGCACCCACAGCCAGTGTGGGGGGTGCAGAGAAGCTTCTAGAGTGCCTACAGTCAGATCTGATCAGATAAAAACGGGACTCTCGTCGAGACCCAAGCCCCATTTTGTGTGCGGGTCTCTCGGAGTACGAGCTTAGCCACTGCCGCCAGGAGAGCCCCCCTCCCCGGGATGGAGATTCCGCTTGCCTCGCTGCCACGGGTGTAAGTAAAACTTCTTGCAGGATTGCGAGTATATTTATACTTTTCGTGCACATATGCACGTATAACTTTCCTCGCTCCATATGAGCGTGTGTAAAATTAATCCTCGCAGAATCGCGGGTGTATTTTCTTTCCGTGCACATTTGCACAAGTACTTTATTTCCTCGCACAATCGCGAGTGGCCGCCGAGAGCCCCTTGCACAATCGCGAGTGTATTTTCCTCCCGTGCTTCCACATAAGCACCTGTAGGATTCCGTGCACATTTGCACGTGTAAAATAACTCTCGCAGGACTGCGAGCGTATTATAAATTTACTCTCACGGAATCGCGAGTGCACACTTTCCGTACTCACTACGAGTACGTGTATCTCTTTAAAAATAATCCCGCACCATGTTCAGGCAAGTGTATATTCCTCTGGGACTCAGGGACGGCTCCGGCATTGTTTTGGTGAAGCCACATGCATGCATTCTGTGGACCTCCTGTTGTATTAGTGGCTGTCCCTCTCAATAATTTTCCTCAACTGATATCTGAACCTGTATTTAAGTCACTCTTGGAGTGCTAAAACCCTGTTTTCCACCAGTTCAATAAAAGTTGTTTTTGGACCTTGTTGTCCCTTAAATTGACCTGCGGGGTGCCTCCATGACACACGTCCAGGGGCCATCCAGGGTGGCTAGTCGGGAACAGTTGGTTACAGGGCCAGAGTACTATAGTACAAGCCTATCTGTGCTCTAATTCGGAGATCCATCCATGAGGTAAGGGCAGAGATAGGACTGGATGCAAAGTTACCCATAAGGTAAGTCCAGGAAGAAAATTCAGTAAATTAGGGCAGAGAATAGAAGACAGACACATGACATACTTCAGCCAAGGACTGGAGTCCTAGACCTGAGCTGAAGTGGGATCCTGAACCTCACGGTCCATCGTGAGACTGGTCAGGGCTATTAAGGCCTATATATGCACCAAGAGCTCTGGCAGTTAAGAAAATTGTTTTAAGGATGTCACTGACAAGGCATCATCACTAATCACTGTAAAGATAGAAGTACTTCCAGAGAAAGTCCACATCTTTGGTGGACTCAGTCAAACTCTGCAGTTTATCACTCTTGGCTGATTTTGTCAGAAACCTGAGATGACTGCAAGTGTAAACTTACGTGATGTGAATCTGATCTGAAGGTTTCTGGGGGGTTGTACTCCAAGCAATGCCACCAGCATTTATTTTGTGGTATCTTCTGGCATAAATGACCTCCCTTTGCTGAGATTTAACAGACTGGGCTCCAAAACCCAGGACGTCTTTCTAATTCCTCTGTCCCTCTGAAAAAAATTCATAATAAATTCAACATAGTCAACCTGCAGGAGTAGAAGAGGTGGCTCTTAATGCTATCCTTAAAGGACATATAATGTTCTTCTGAAATACTAAGGTAATTAATTTGTCCTTAATTTAGAGGAGGCAAGAGACTGTCATGAAAAATGTAATGAGTACTAAGCTCAAAATAAACAAAAGATTTATCCCAAGCTGTTGTGAAGTCATATCAGAATGCTGAAGAGAAATAGAAGAGAGTACAGGAGATAAGAAATGCTCTCTCCTAGGCCAAGAAGAGATGCTTTAATCTCTTCCTGGAAACACTGTATGCCTCACAAAGCCTTTACTTGTCATAGGGTTATACATTTCATTTGTGAAGAGAATTAGTATATACAAATTCCACCCCAAAATACTGAGTCTCCAAGAGACGTTTGTCATGCAGGCAGTGTCAGAAAAATTTGACTGGGCATATGAGACTACGAAATGCTGAAATGTATGTACTGATTCAAGTAAATATCCTTGTAGTCTAATGCTTTGTCTCATAGTACCAACATAGCAGATACCTGTGGAAAAAAAAAAAAGCATAAGAATGAGACAAATATAGAGTTTTGCTTTGTTTTATTTTGTTTTGTTTTCATTTTGGTTTGGGTTGGTTTGGTTTGGTTGTTTTTAACCTGGTATACCACCTCCGTTAACAATGTCAGTTTCTGCAAAGAAGAGGAGATTTTCTGAGATTGATGTGTCTTGGTCTCTTTGTATGTAATAACTCTTCAATTAATTTGTCTAATATTTCATTTGAACTCCATTGAGGGTTTTGACATCCACATCTGGTGACAATGACTTGCACAGTGTAATTATTGATTATATGGAAAAGTAATTCCTGATCTCTGTTCAAAAACTGTCAGTTAATTTCATTTGATGAAATAATAATTGCCCCCAATTCTTGTGCTATTCACTGCTTTCATACCATTCACAATTTTACAAGTCTTCATCATGACAATCTGTTCAGTCTTCTCTTCTCCAGGCTACAAACTCCTCGTCTGTTCAGTTGCTTGGCATAAAGAAGCTTTTCATATCTCCTATCATCCTTGCCAAAGTACCTTTTCTAAGTTTCATGTATTTTGAAGTTGAGGAAGAGGAAGCCTGAATAGACCTTCACAAACAGTTGTAGATGTGGACTCATCATAGGATTATGCACTGATCTACTGTTGTTTTCTCTTGTATTCTTTAATCTTTTTACAATAATTCTTAGCATGCTTTTCTGAGTGTCAGTGAGCACAGAGCTAACATTCACAAAGAACTATTCACCATGACAGCAAGATCTCTTTCCTGAACGGTAGTAGCTAATTCAGGTCTCAGCTTTGTGTATGTATAGTCAATTACTTTTTTACCCATATATACATTATTTTGGGGTTATCAACACTGAAGTTTCATCTGTCATTTTATCTTCCAGCTATTCAATATTGTAGATGCTTCAAGAGACAATTTACTGCTAGTAAAAACCAAATATTAATACATTCTGAATAATTTGGTATCATTATTAATTTTTATCATTTTACTACTTACTCCCTTCTACAGGTCACTTATGAATAGATCTAACAGGACGAGGAAAAAAGTATTTCGGGAGCAGCTCATTTTTTTCCTTATCCTTCTTTCTTATCTTTTAACTAGTTTTTTTATCCATGAGAGGATATAACATCTGAAACCATGACAGCTTCATTTCTTTCAGCCTTTCATACAAGTTGTTGTCATTATACCACACTTCAACGCAATAATCTCTGTAACAGTCCACCAGTCTAAATATAAATGCTGTCTACAAAACAAGAGGTAACATGAGAAAAGAATGTGAAATTTCACCCTGTAAGAATATTCCTTGAGACAATCATCTCCGTATACTTAGCAGCATGTCCATCATCTACAGAAGAATAAGAGAACATGAAGCTACCCGGGTCTTGGAAGATATGGATCATGTGCTGCTATTGTTCCTACAGATGCAAGTAAGAAAATGCCCAACCTGCAAGCAGATTCATGGCACAGATCTTCTAACAGTAAGAACCGAAGGGCCAACCACTAAGAAACAGGTGAGAAACTGAGCTGTTGTAAACACATACTAATGAGCAAGCCAGAAAATTATTCAACCACCCCACCACAGAGATTTTCATGACTGGTCAACTTAAGGAAACCCAAACCTTTAGTGAAACAATTTGCATCTTCTTTGTTTTCTTCTATCCAGCATTTATACTGTAGCTGCCACAGTTCACTCTGCTCTTCATGTAAGCAGTGGCAGTTTGTAGACTAAAGGGCATGCAAGCTTTCACGTTAGTACTATGTTTGCTAATTTATTCCACAATCATAGATGGCAATCTATTTGTTCAGGAGGATGGCTTCAGCTTTATTCCCAAACAGCCACTCATGTTGTGCTGAGAGCAGAAGTCAGATTGCAAGACCAAAGAATATTTAAATGTGGTGAATAAAAAATCCTACTTTAGGTGGCTTGCATTATTTATCTCATCCTTTATTCGGTGTGATGCAAGTCTTGGGTCATGAAAAAGTGGGTTTACTTTTTTATCTTCACAGAAAAGTGGGACTACATTCTCACTTACCCATTGACAGCAAAGTAACACCATTTAGCCCAGCTAATGAGGGGAAAAAACAACGTGATAATTTGTTACTTGACAATAAAACAACAAAGGATTCATTCTTGGCTTTGCTTCTCTGTGTCTGTTTTTTCAGTTTTGATTTAAATTCTTTACATTCCTTCCCTTCTTAGTTCAGAACATGAACAATGTAGACATATGACACTAGATATGGCAAGAGGCAAAAATAAATACCAGGCACTTACATTAATAGTACCAGAAAGAATTTACAAGAAGACAGGATACATGAAAAATACTGTCAACGTGGATAAAAATGTCTATAAATACACATGTACAGATCTGACATTTTATTCCAGTGTATGACTCAGTATAACCCTGCAACAATGAATGCCCTTCCATTTCAAAAATGATCAAAACATTTAGAGCTGACTTCTGATGTACTTATTCCAACTTAGTAGAAGTCTACATTGAAAAGAAATCCATTAAGTCAGAATAACTTGAGGAGCTAGTAACTCTTTGGAATAAATGGAAGCATCATTCCACTGGTTAATTACATAGAAAACTCCTTCTCATTGTTGTATTCTCTGATATTTACACCTGATTTCTACCTATTTCAGGACAAAAAAAGTTAGCATACTGATATGTCCCCACATATCAACTAGAATTTGCTTATTTGAAAAACATGCAGTCTCCATTGGATATGTCAGAAGGAGACAAATATACCATTCTCAAATCTAACAAAAGACTTTCCAGATCTTGCATAACAACATTTTTAAAGGTTTGCTTTTATGTGAGGAAAACACCTTAATTGCACACATTTTGCTTAACGTTTGGATGTTTTTTTTTAAGCAACATTTCAAAGAGATTCTAAATGTGATTCAGTATGACAGAGCAGGTGGAGCATAAAATGAGTAATATCAGAACAGATGAAAGGTCTATCAAAACTAGGATACTTTCTCCAGCAACTTCTTACAACAGATGTTTCAGAAGACTGAAAAAATAAATAACTCACTAGCAAAATGTGTGAAATTAGAGTTGGAGAGGAGAGAGTGTTCTTTATGGAGCTGTGATGGGTTCTATTATATCCTGACCATGACAGATTGATGACCTTTATGAGATCGTCTGAAGTAGGTCATTCACAAATTCTGTTCTTCAGATAGCCACTTAGCCCTTTGAAGGACTTCAGAAACAAAAGATAAATATTCTAAACATTCTCTTACCCATCCAGTCCTTGGTATGCATTAGTTTCTTCCGTTATTGGCTCTATTTTGTGCTCCAGGCACTGAGTCAGCAGCATTGAGTTCCACAGTTCAATTAGTACATTCAGACATTTACCAGAAATACAAACAGAAAAAAGATGAAATTATATGTGCTTCAAAACAACACACACATGCACACAAAACAGCTAGGAAATCAATATTTAGAGCACTGATATGCAGATTATAAAATTGAGAATACATTTACATATTAGTCAATAAATTTATCTGTAAATGACTGAAGAGCAATACTTGTGGCTTTTTCATATTTTAGACTAAAATGACCTATTTTTAAGCTTATTATTTCAGGATTTTATTCAGCATCCTGCAATAAAGGGATGCAGTATTTGGAATAAGAGATGACCACCATACCTACACAAGGCTGTAATTCACTTAAAGAACTCAACAGATTTCGTGCTTATGAAGTCAAAAGGTTGAGTGGTTTCTTCAGTATTTGGTCCCTTTGCAGCTACCAAGAGAGGGTAAGACAGGTCTAGATGTGATGGAAATTAGACTGACATTATCATACCTTGGAAAAACCCTGAATGGTATTAATTTTTGGACTTTATTCTATAGGAGTTCCAATTAAATTTGAAGCTAATACGTTTGCATACTGTGTCAATTAGAATCAAAATCTACATCTCTGGTGAACTACTGGCTGTAGCTGAGAAATAATCAAAGGCAGAGACTCCCGCAAAATACAGCTACTATCACTGAAAACAGGGGGTTTTTATTATTTTTTTTAGGAAACACTCTCCAACTTCAAGCTATTTTTTGAACTTCGTTTTTACTTTCCTTTTCCACCATCTTTCAACTTAACAGTCCATATAGGGAAGTCCACATTTAATCCATATTTTTACTTATAGGGCTGAAATGATACTGAGGTCCAAGGCTCCTGTGATATTTCTACCACACTCAAAAAATAAGTTTGTTAAAGTGAAGTTAAAAAGGCTTGAAGTTCAAGCATTTAGATCATATTGTATACCTACCTAACCTGGTAGGCAGAAAAGATTCAATGTGGCTAAGAGTCTTGAAGAATCTGCAGTTTTCAAAATGTGCAGAACTGATCTGTCTTCGACCTCCCTGAAGTTATAAAAACTGTCCACGCTTCAGAAAATCCCATTGTATTTTAGATCTGAGAGAAAGTAAGTAAAGATACTAACATTCTTATTTTGTACAAGTACTTATCATTCTAACTTACTGATTAGTTTGCTTCCCCACTTCAAGGATGTTGCTTTTTCTGGTGGAGCATTGAAAGAAGTAATCAGAAAGAAAGGAAATATAGTTCCTATCCTACAGCTCTTCAAGGATGGCAATAATCAACTCTATTTGTAACATTTCAATATGATTTTTAACATGAATAAAAGGTGTAGGCCTACTGGGAATGGTTTTCTCAGAACAATTCTACAGATATCCGGACTTTTGTAATGTCTTTTAAAATAACCTGCAAACAGTGAAAATCTTTTTACTTGTTCTCAAAATTGAAGAAAAACATGATTCTGTATTTTCATCCATCTTTCTGCTAATGTTATTTTCTCATACTATTTTATACCTACTGTCTTCTATTTTATAAGGGTGTTGTTGATTGTTTCTGAAATGAAATATGCCTAATATCAACAGATTTTGTGAAAAACAGCAGTGTTTCTTCCTCTACTAGATTAGGATTACAGAGGAATAATCCATTACTACAAATGCAAAAGAAAAAAATAAGAGTGGTCACTGTTTTATTGATAGCTCTATTATGCACAGATAGTAGAAAGACTAAATATAGAGGTGAGAAGCTTAGAGAAATGCTATCTGCATGAAAATATATTAAATACATATCCGCTTTAAAAATATTTTTATGCATAGCAAATTAATGATGTTTACACTTCATATTTCATATAAAATGGGCATTAATTACTCATGCATGCTTTAGTGATTTGCAGTTCACGTGGCAATACTTATAAATAATCACCAGAAAATGCTTGAGGATATTCATTCATTTGACAGAATGAATCAAAAACTCTGCTCTCAGCTGATAAGTTAGGCAAGAAGCACATTTGGGAAAAAAAAAAAATAAAAAAAGAAAAAAAAAGTCAAAGGCTGAAAAGAAGGAAGAAATAGCATTAAAAATTATTCATGGGTTGGAGAACTGTTCCATACAGTGAAAAAGTTAAAGAACTCATTCTTTTTAGCTGAGCAAAGATAAGAGAAATGTCATGATTATAGCAATTAGAGTATCTCTGAAGACATGAAATAGTGAATACTGAAGGGCTCTTTAAATTGGTTAAAAAAAAAAAAATTACCCAAGAGCTACATATTGGAGTTTTATGCACAGAAAACAGATTAGGCCAACTTTTTTTTTTTTTTTTTTAACAATAAGAGTGGTTAACAACTGGAAGAAATTAAAGTAGTGGATTTATTTATCTTCATGACATCAAATCATGAAAAGTGCCTTTCAGGAGGGTTTGCTTTAGTGAAAACCAGCTAGGAAAAAGCTGATTACAGGACATGTGGTATATTAGGATCAGCTTGGATAATTTCATGGTCAATTTTGATCTTAACCTTTAAACATCTTCTAAATAAATCTCTTGATCAGTTCTGTGACTATCTTGAATGGAATGGGCGATTCATCAGAATAATCTTCCCTACTCTGCAAAAAGTTATTCTTATTTAAAAGTCTTTCTATTTTAGTGTTGCCTTCCATAACCATAACAATAGCCATAGCTATTGGGTGTTTTTCACAACAGTTACATGTAAATAATATTCAGTTGAATATTTCCAATTAGGTATGCTATCACATTTATAATCAGGATTAGATTTACTATGCCAAACTTGTCACCTGTATCAAGACTATAACATGGACATAAATTTATAATTCAAATTAAGTAGTTTTTGAAAGACTAAGTAATTTATTCTTATACCTAAATATGAAGACTGGCAAATTAGACAATCTGAAGGAATACTGAAAAAGACATTAATCTCACTTAAATTTAACCATCTAGAAGCTAAGCATTTTGCACATTATCATTGGGTCTGTAGTTAGTGCAAACAGGCAATTCCAGAAGGTAGTTTATTCCTGTGTATAAATACCCTTGGATGAAATGACTCGACCTCTGGGGTGCACCCTTATTTTCCTCTGTCAGCTGTGGAAGCTTTTGGTTAGGCTAAATACCTGCTTTTAGGAAGTTCAAGTTAGACAAGATGAATGGTATCTCAGCACTTTACTCCTTTCCTTGTATTCAACATTGTTTTGGCAGTGCATGTTTTCTGTCTCTTAGAAATACAGATCCCAGGGTAGAAATGTTGACAGCTGCCCAGTTACTTTTCTCACCAGAAGAGCCTCAAATTGACCACACTGTTCACTTATCTACTTTTTCTCTGCTGAGCTGCTGTGGAGTATTGAGATCTTTGGACAAGACAACAGTGCTTAAGACAATTTTGAAAAATAGAGAGAAGTTGTATACATTTTTTTTTTCATTTTTCCTGTGTTTATTCTCCACAGTGTTTTCCATAATGAAAGGCTTTTACCAAGGATAAAGAAAAAAAGGATCAAGGAATTTCCTTTTTTCCCCATGTTCATCTCTCTGGGAAACTTAAATCATGTATCACTGCTAATAATCAAAGTGGAGGGGAAGGCTGCTAGATCCAAGCTCAGACATAAAAAGACTTACCCCATGTTCTGTGTCTTTCAAGCTCTAAAATCTGAATGGCAAGTCACTCCAACAGTATACACTTGCTCCTTTTAAATTACTTCCCTCAGCAAATCCGAGACAGGCTACACTGAGATTGATTCAGGAGATAGCTTTATCATTGCTCTTAATACTGATGCAAGTCTCACTAACAGAAGATACCTGAACTTACAAAGGAAGAGAGGGGGGAATCATGTATGTCCAAATAAGATGGCATGAGAGATAAAGAATAAAAATAATAATAATAATAAAAAAGATAAGCCTCCCTGTACAATACAAAAGTGTATAAGGAACATTGAACTTATATGCCATTCATTTATTATCATGAGGTAACCATAAGACCATGACAAATCTTTCCCCTCTTCTTCCCCATTGAAGCATATAGAAGCAGGGATTTCCTGAGATGCAGAAAAGCTTCTCTCTCGTTAGCACTGGGTAACAGACAGTCCGCTGGTGGTGCAACATATCACCTATCTGGATCAGAAATGTGTCTTCTCTTCTTTAAATAACTTTATTTTGTAAAAGGTAGAGTCTGTCCACTCATGCAGTTCTGTACATTGTCAAACAGAGCACGAGGCAGGACTTAATGTTCAGGTTCATCTCTTGAACCATAACTGTTTGAAGGGACTAGCCCAGGGCTCAGTGCTCAGCATAAGATCTGCTTTTTCCTTCTTCACTGGAAAAAGATCGTCTTTCCAGGTAATCCAGAGGATAGCCTAGTGACTGATAGCATTCATGTGAGGATAGTGGGGGTAACTGCAGTCAAGACTACTGTACCTGCTTTGAAGGATTACTTGATGTGATCTCAGGTAACAGGTCAGTCACTATTAGCACATTGCCAGGATTCAGATGGATGCCCAGGAGTGCTTTGGGTCTCAGTACAAGAGTGAAAATACGGTTTAACAGACAAGTCTGTATTTTTTGCAGGGATAATCTGCATGGACTTGAAGGATCATACAGATGCACATTATTTACTCCAGCTATTACAAGCCTGTAACTTCCCATGTTGACTAACATAAGGCAGCAGCTGAAACTGGGATTGCTAAATCATTTATCACCTTGACCTGTCCATGTTCATCCTCTCCAAGTTCCAAAGCTGATGCAGTTTACAATTTAGTCCAATGAAGTAAACAGGAACCAACTGAAGCTTCTTCTTATGTGCCAAGCTGGGGTAGAGTGGACACTGAGAAATGTCTGCATGCTAAGCCAACCATGTTTCTGGGGGAGCAGAATCAGGGAACACGGTAACCAACAGCCATTTCACTCATGCACATCTAACAATGCAGGGCAGTATGAGTCAATACAGTAAGGGATACTTCTATCCCATCTTAGACACTAAAAAATTGGATTTTTAGGTCTGAGAAGTTCTTATTATCAGAAAGAAATAGGCATTTTCAACGAGTGATTGAAATCACCCTTTGTTGCCAAGGTCACCAATGGAGACATTTATAGAGCAATTTGTAGCACCCAGTTAAATGAAATTCCCTCTCTCCCAGCTCCACCAGGGTTCCTTTGTATGTAAGATTATCTCATATAAGAGGAGCAGGAGAAAAAGAAAGAGATCTATATTGTCTTCACAAGCATTTTTTTTCCAGGAATATTTAAAAAGAATGTCCAGAAACTTCCATCAATTTTCTTAAGAAGTGTACGTGTAATAGCAATGATTAGTATGCAGATATGAAAGGAATATTGTTATATAAATCATTTATTTCATTTTATTTTGTTAAAAAATTCAACATAAAACTTTGAAAATTACCTTTCAATGTCTTTGAGAGCAGCGTATTTTTGTTCCAAGTGCTTCCCAGGTGGGTCCTATGTTTAACAGAATGTGCTTAAAAAGAAACTTTCCTTAAGTAGGGCAACATCACATTTTGCAAACCATTGAAGTACAAAAATGAAAAAGTAGTTTTATTCATTAAAGTTATATTTAATTTTTAAGAGTTTTTCATCAAAATAATCTCTGGTGTTTGAACCGGTACATCTTTGGAACACTTCAATATTATTTTCAGGTTGCTTTGGTCTTCCCAAGGGAACTTTTTGATATTACAACAATTAATCCTCTTTCGGTTTTATTTTTTTTCATTTTGTTTGATGAACTAGTGAAACCACTTACAAGTCTTGGACCTTGAGTATTAATAATGAGTACAGCATGGCCTTGACTTATCCTTCTGTGAGCTGAGTCATATTAGTTAAATTCAGTTGTATTTAAATTGGTTTGCCACTTATTCCTTTTATTGATATTTGTACTGTGTTGTGAAATAACTTCAGCTGTTTCTCATTTTCTTGTTTTATCATCTGAAGTGCCTAGTTTTCATAAGGAAGCTGTATATTTGTTCTGCTTGACAAACTAAAAAAAAAAAAAAAAAAGTTGTTTTTGAAAGAAAGTTCCACTATTTTAGAAATAACCTTGATGGAGAAAGAGCATATAAAAGTAATTAATTCATGGGAAAGCCATTACTGAAACTGTAATGAGGAGGTTTTGCGTGTTTCATTGTGGGTGACTGCAGCTTCCAGCATAGGTTATTGAAGACCTAATTTCAATAACAACTGACAGCAGTTCAATAACATATACGAAATGAGTAACACTATTTCACTCTAGTCTTTCATCATGAAGGATGTCAATAACTGAAATAGCTCCTTAGGCTTATCTGAGGTGAAACTTCTCAAGCTCTATATGTATCACAACAGTAATATAGGATGAAAAAAAAAAATTGTCTTAAATAATGAAAAAACATTTGAGCAGGATGTTAATAATTATCCTAATTAGATTTGATGAGTATAACCTGCTGAATCGTCTTTAATGATCACAAGTGCTCATGACCCTAATTCTATTTACATCTCACCATCAAGACTAATAAAGGAGTCTAAGTGGGTCTGTTGAAACCTAGAGGAATTTTACTCCATTTTCTATATTTTCACACTTGTTACTCACCTTAAAAGATCTTAAATTAGAAATATTTAACTACTTACCTTCCAGAAGACAGAGTCAGATTCAACAACACATTTCAGCACTGTTCCAGATGTGGCAAACAAAACCATAATTTAACAGGACATTAATTAACAGCCATTGTGTTAGAATCACAGAACGGTTGGGGTTGGAAGGGACCTCTAGAGATCATCTAGCCCAACCCTCCTGCCAAAGCAGGTTCACCTAGAGTAGATGGCACAGGAATGCATCCAAAATTAGGAGATGTGTATCATACCTCACAGATTTTCCATGTGACATCCAAACAAGTAATTTTATTGCTCTTGAGACCACCATCTATACGGCAAGATTGATAGGGTTTTGTTAGTTTATAAGAATACTGGGAATTATTGGTACCTCCTCTAGACTGATAAAGTGGAATGCTTTAGATGAAACACAGCATCTCACAAATTAAGTTAGATAGCTCCTGGGCTTCAGCTAACTTATGACTGGGCAGCACACAGTGTTGGAAGAACCAGTAGACCACTGCCTATATAGACATTTTTATATATATGTAAGTGTACAGACATGTTTAAGGAGATAGGCACCCTTAGACTGTTGCAAGTATTCTCAAAGTCACTCACAGCCAACCAATGCTTTTGTTGTGTGGTTTCTCTGTCAGGGATCTAGAAGGCAAAGAAAACAGAAATATTGTGAGAAGTCACCATCTTCCAGCAAGTGACACAAACTTAAATATCCTTAAGTATAGGTATAGCAGCTGCATGCAGTTATGGTAAAATGGTTTAAGTTATGCATTGCTGCCTCTGACCTTGCTTCTTCAGTTTCAGAAGCAGCGGCTCTATAATCACTCTGGACTAAAAATAAAGGTATGTGCATAATAGAATTCATTCATCTCATGAAGCTCCCTAACCATCCTCCTCTGACAGCCACCACTGTTGTGATTATGTGACACTATGAAGGTTTAACAAATGGTTGTCCTGATTGGTTGCAACGGTCTCCAGTAGAGAAAAACCACCAATTCGACCAGATCTAAAACAAGCATCATGATTCCCTCTGACTCTTGTCTCTTTGGAAAAGCACAACAGCTGTGAAAGGAGGGATTTCAAGAATTGTTATCTCTACCTCAGCATCTTGAGATTTTAAGGGAAAGGCCTCTATTCTTCAGGGATGTCAGTGGGCAGCTCCCCAGAACACAAAAGTCAGGTCTTCTAAGAATAAAAATACCTACATTAAATGACATTTTAAAACCTTTGTTATGGGGTGAATTCACATGATATTTGCAATTTTTCACATGATATTTGGGAACACGGCATAACAAATTCTTCATTACATTATATTATCAATTCTTTTTGTAATTTCAGAGAAGCATGTTTTAATGTATCATTTTAGAATCATAAAATGGAAGAAAGAGACTTATGACAACTGTCCAGGGCCATGTATGTCATGGCTGCATCAGGTTTTTTAATCAAGTAATCCCCTGAAAAAAATTACCACAACATAAAAGTGAAAGATAAGTCAGAGGAGAATTGAAATAAATAAACAAAAAATTGCTGTAGTGAACAAATAAGATTTGCACAATAGTACACTAGAATACCACAGAATAACAAAGACAATACTTAAAAGCAGAAGGAACTAAATTATACCATCTGTTCAAAAAAACTGAGCCTTGTCAAAGTACCTTTAGGGCTGCACATGAACACTGTCTCAAGTGTCTTTTGCAGTATGTCTGTCACTGCCTAAAAATGCTTCAGAAGAATAGCCTACTGAGACCTATAATCTCCAGTCAAACACAATTATTATAAATGTGTCTGAAAACATAGCTGAGCTTTCAAAATCTCACCACGTATGTTCTACTGTATTGCAGAATTCTCAATCTGATGTCATGACCTATTAAGCTTTAGATAAGGAAGTTCAAATAAATTTAAGGTATCTGACTATTTTGCAAATGACATTTAAAGAACACATTAATGCCAAAATAAATTCCATTGTATCTTTGTCAGGGTTTTTGCAAGGAATAATTTCTTCCAAGACTCAAACCAACAGTTGAATTATCTACATATCAATAACTAATCTGAGTACAATTTATAGATGAAAATTAGCCTTAAATTTGAGTAT
The DNA here is from genome assembly GCF_036013475.1 of Columba livia. Classification (NCBI taxonomy): domain Eukaryota; kingdom Metazoa; phylum Chordata; class Aves; order Columbiformes; family Columbidae; genus Columba; species Columba livia. Next base: position 38,325,739 of record NC_088602.1, on the reverse strand, counting down.
ACACACTCTCTAAATAAAAATACACAGAGTACAAATATGGTAGAGAATTTTTGTATCAGGTCCCATGAGAAAAAGACCAGTAAAAATAAGCAAACCGAACCGAACCGAACTGAACCGAGCCGAACCGAACTGAACTGAACCGAACTGAACGGAGCCAAACCAAACCAAACCAAACCAAACCAAACCAAACCAAACCAAAGTTTTTTTTTTTTCTTTGAAGAAGGTCTATGACTAAAGGAAATTTTCATTCAGTCAGAAATGCAACTACTTTATTCTTGACCTGAATCACAAGGTCAAATTCCTCAATGCATGTTTGGCAAGTAGTATATAGGGAGAAAATTATGTATATATGTATATACAGACACACTAAAGCTATCAATGCAGCTATATTAAGAGTTTGGAATCACAGCATCCTACATCTGCTTGAATGTTTGGCTTAATCCTTTGAATTACTAAACATTTTAAATTTCAAAAAATAAACAGGTGTAACAATGTAGCCCTGTAACACCGTATTGTCATGACTACTAACAGTCCATAAGATTTATACTGAATTTGCACAGTTTCAGAACTAAGGCTTGTCAGGCTTATTCTGTCTGAAGTTACCCTGATCTGCCTACAACTATGTTTCACTTAGTTTAGCTGAGACAGTGTTTTCTCTAACTGAGGGTATGGTGATAGATAATTTGTTTTAATTGCGTTTATCTTTGTATAGTACAAACATAGTTTTATATAGATGGTAGTTACAATCAGTTATTCTATATAGAATGAGATATTTATGACTATATTATGGTGATGTAGTTTAGAGAAATAGGAGTCTGGTACAATTACAGAGGCTTTGAGAAGTGGGGATATAGGATGTAGAGCAGAGAAGTGCAGATATGGGATGGTGAAGGAGGAGGCACAGGCACAGGCTGGCACTGGAGACCCCACAGCTACACGAAATTCACTCAGTCATTTATAGCAGGGCAGACCTAGAGGTGGACTAACCTGTGCATAACAAAGAGGACAATAGTAGCTAAGATACCTAAAAGGCACCATATAGAGTACATTTGAATGTAATATGGTGCTGCAGACTAATGAAAAGAATAAAGTGTGTTAGAAAATACATGAAAAGCATCCCAGCTGCATCCTACAGTGATGAAGAAGAAACCACTAAGATCACCACCACATTTCTCCCAGTGAAGGATTGCAGGTGCTGCCAACTCCGATTATGAGCAGAATGAAACCGTCAACCTTAGGAGCCTGAAGAGCAGGGGGACAATAAGTATGCCACCAGGAAAAAGAATAGAAACTAAAGAATGTGTATGTAGCTATATTAACTATATTAACTATATTACTGAAAACTTTGCTGCATGGAGTTACTGTCTTTCTATAATAATCACTTTTGAACAAAAAAATTGTTCTTGGACTCTTAAGGTTTCAGTTCCACGAACAATAAACTTTTTAGCTTTAACTATAAGATACATTTTTTTCTTTGCCCATAAGCAGGATTTTGAGAGTAACACAAGATAGCTTACAGTATGTAGACATTGTTAAGAAATCAATGTTTGAGTGTTGGGTATCACTTTCTATGCTTTATTATGGAAATTAGGTATACCGTGTATGTGTAAATTTGGGGGGGGAGAGTGGAAACATCAACTACTACTGTTTCAACATAAATTCTGAATTTCCTAAAGAGGTCCAGAGGTTTCCTTCTCTATTTTATGCAAGTAACTTCTACAGTGAATTCACACGTTTTTAAAATATGTTTATTTCCCACCCCCATCGCAAACTCAGACTGATCCTTTTCACTGTGGAAACTTCTCTTGTAAAGAAACAATCTGCAGGAATAGCTGATCCCTTAATAGAGTTTTTAAGGGTTTTCAGTTGTATAAGTGATTGGGACTTAGAGAAAAACTTTCCTTGATGGTACAAATTGTGATGCTCACCTGTACTCACATCATTACAGCCGCTGAGATTTACATCCTTCATTTCAATGTGACATCTATACACATAACTTGTGAGTGCTGCATGCCACACCAAGCAAAATAATTCTGATCACTTCTTTGTGTCTAAATTGGTTAGTTACAGCTCTGAAATAATCCACTACTCAGTGCCCACAACATAGATTTCTTGATAAAGAGAGAGCCAATGACACATAATTTTTCTAAATATAAGGACACTTTTAAATCAGATGACCTCTGATATTTATGGAAATAACTTTTTAGTTTATTTTCATACTGATTTAAAACAATTTTAAATACGTTTCAAAGTGATGTTAACCACAATTTGTAAAATATCACTGGATAGGTAAACTAATAGCTATAATTCAGGTCATATGTCTCTTCAGAAAGGTATTATTAGTGCATTTCTATTGTGGCTCAATGATAAGATGCTAGCATTAAATTTTCCATTTCAGTACTTTAAGTTAGAATCATAGAATCATAGAACAGCATAAGTTAGAAGTGACCTCAAAAGAGAGTCTGGTCCAATCTTTCGTGGGGATGGGGACCTAGATGAGGTTGTCTAATTTCATCTTGAAAACCTCCAGTGTGGAGGGCTCTACCACATCCCCGGGGAAAGTTGCTCCAGTGAATGATTGTTATAACTGTAAAAAATTTATTTGTGATATCAAGAGCAAATCTCTCTCAGTGCCATCACCACTTATCTTCTTCGTGTGGGTCCTTGTGAAGAGAGAGTCTCTGATCTTTTGTATCCACCTCCTTAATATTGGAATACTGTGATGAGGCCTCACTGAACCTTCTCTTCTCGAGAGAGAAGAGACCTAGCTTGTTCAGTTGTTCCTTCCTGTACCAGATGAAACAACAACACGGCCTGAAAAACATAAATGATGATGTACTTGCCTCCAAAAATAAAGGTTGTATAAGAAATATGTGTGAAGTCTAGCAAAGATTCAATAACATCAAGACTATAAACATAAGAATGACTTATTCTAAATGATTTTTAAATTATTTGAAATTCCAGTAAAATATCTAAAGTATCCAATATTTTGCCTTGTTGTTTTGACTGATTTCTGCCAAATGTGTTCCCTGTGATGATCTGTGTGATGATTTTCCATTATGCTAGGTCTCCCAGATTTCAAGTATTTTTTTTCCCTCAAGAAATCTGCAATGCCATGATACTTAACCTCTGGCTGCAAAGATGTATTGGAACCATAGCAACATATCTCTTTGAACCCTTGCTTGGTTTTCCAATAAAAAAATATCATAAATCCATTTCTTCTTCTACTGTTTTACAATAACTACATGCAATTTCACATAATTTTGCCTGTAATTTGTTTATGGAAACTGTATCTATTGTGCTACAACATCTGTTTTTCAGTCACGTCCAGCTAATATCCAGTTTTCCAGCTGAGTTGATTCAAGCACTAATGAGGTCAAATTCATTTAGTGGTCATCTGCATTAACCCAATCTCAAATTCAAGCTTTTTACTGTGTCTACCAATCAGAAAAAGAGAGCCCAATTTATTTTTGGCTACCTCTTATAAGAAAATACCAGGCCAGTATCTATGCATTACTGAAAAGTGAAATATATTTAGTTTAAAAAATGTATTTATTCCTCATCAAAATGTGTTTTGCTGATCAAAACATATGAACCTCATAAAAATTTATAGGCTCACAAGGAAAAGTAACTCCAAGATGTTGCTTTGCTTTTGCACAAAAACAGACTGCTGGCAGCTAATCTCTCTGATTATGCAAAGATGGAATTATAATATGAATTACTGATGGACTCCTGGGCTTGGATTCCCCACTTCAAAAAGACTGAATTCTTTTATGTTCTGTGACAAATGACCTACCTAGTTGTTCGGCCATGCAGTGGAACAAGCACAGAAACTGATGGAATGGTTGATACTTGTGAAACTTGGTCATAAAAAACCTCATCCACTCTGAGTGTTAGCAGATTGTGTCAAAATAATTAATGATATTTCTTTTGTCTCAGCTGTATACTTTGTTTTCATTCATCACAGCCTTATAATATGAGAGGAAGGAAAAAAAATTGGATCATACTTTGGTGGGGAGCCTGCCAAATCGACATAAAACACATGCAGAAAAAAAACTAGTTGAAAGATGTAATTACAGGTATGGTCAGTGAAATGTAATGAAACTGAGAATGTTCTTCATCAGCCTCATAAACTCATATATTTTTAAATTATGCAAAGTTATGGAAGAGCTACATTAAAAATATTCCTTGGAATTGAAGAAATGAATGTAAAGTCCAGATTTTCCAGGTCTCATATGCCTCACAGGTATCCATGGGGCATTAAATAGGGACTCATTTCCATCCAATATGTAAAAGAAATAAGCAAGCACTCACAAGCACCTATTTACCAGTTCTGCTAATGATACAGTAATTTTGTTAGATGTCATAGCAAACTGCATATCAAAAGGTATCAAAACTGTAATTTATAAGTTGATTTAAAAAAAAAAAAATTATTATTTTTCAGAGCTGCATCTGCATCCAGACTGCCTTTCTTATGATAGAGCATTTTTGTACAGAACCTTTTTGAGAAAAAAAATAATCCTGCACCCAAAATGACCAGCTCAGCTGTCAGTCACCCTTATTCCCGTGTTGTTGGCAGCAGGTATGGATCACCAGCTTTCAGTATTCCTCTTATTAGCATTGAAGGCTGTTGACAAAGAGAGGACAGTAATTATGTAGGCCTGCAAATATGGGATTGCCATTGCTTTAGCATGCCACAGATTGTACTAACTCTGTAAGGCCTCATGAATGAGTTTTTTCAGGTTTGTTTTGTCTGAGCTTATTTTGGCCTTTTCTGGCACTTTGTTTAAGCTGCTTAGCTGTAACAGCCATTGTCTAGTTGAGTATTATATATTATGTATTTCCTGTGCAATCTACTCTAGGTGTACCTGATTTAGCAGGTGGGTTGGACTAGATGGTCTCCAGAAATCCCTTTCAAGCATAATAATTCTGTGATTCTGTGATTACCTCTTTTGTTTTAGTTTTACTTTTCTTTGAACTATTGTGTATAGTAGGTGCAATGCCTAGTGTTACACAAACTTTGATTAATTTCTGTTAAGTAATAATTATTGATAAAAAGTATTCTATGCAGAATCTATTACCCTAAAATAATGATGGGATGCGGAGGAGTAAAAGCACAGGATAATACCAGAAGTCTTGGAAGTAGGAGCACAGGGTAATGCTGAAAGCCTCAGGGCTAAGAACAGGTTAGCCATTGTCAGTTAATGATCATCAAAGGAGAGTAACCTTGTGAGCTGAATAGAATTTGTTTCAGGGGTTAACAAAGAGAGCAAAGCAGAGGTACTCAGATGATGTTGTAAACCGCACCATGTAAATGTGGAAGTAGCGTGAAAATACAGAACAATGAAGAAAGAATAAGGTGTTCTCAGTGTGTCAGAATAGCCACCAACAGTAGGGAAGAAACTCCCACTACCAACATCTAGATCTAGGTTCTATACCCTGATGAAGGAGTTGGAATGCTTACAAGTCACTATAACACCCTCAGAAGACCACTGGTTATGTAAGCAAAACCACTTAGAATAGGTGTTATGCAAAAGGTTTTGTAGAACGATGTTACCGGTATTAATAGTGATTTTTTTTTCTGGATTAATTGGACAATTTAGACTAAAACTCTAAGTATTATTTTACCAGGACTACTGCACTTTGACTAGATTTATATTTTAATTGGAGTAAGAATAATTTCTTGGCTTCACATAAAATATGGCCTGTGAAGACTACTAGTTGTACCATAAATCTACTTTTCAATTGTCACAAAGGAAGTTCATGCTCTCGTTATGGAATTTCATGAGCTAAGAAAAGATGCTTTCTGCTCTTTCAAACTGTAAGATTTCAGCATCTGTTTGGCCAAAAGTCGTATCAAATCTTTAAAGAAAAAACTTTTACAGATATCATTAAAATGTTGAGCAAAGCAACTATATAGGGGTCATTCCAACCCATATAGTTATTTTTAATGGTTATTCTAGCCCTTCAATATAGTTTTTTTTTAAAGCTTAAGGGCCACGATCCTCTGAAAATGAAGCTCGTATAATGGTAGTGAAGCCATGTCAATTCTCACAATGTACTATACCTCCAAAATACATCTTTGGAGTATGAGCTTCACTCAGTTTATATCTCTTTCTTTGAGACAGTAGGACTTATTAAGTTCTTGAAGAAAGGCTGGAATGTTCTTAAGATGGTACTTGGAAATGATCAGTCAAAAAAATTTTATATAATGTTGAACTTATTTTGCTTCTATGTTATGAAATGGATTCCTAAATGAAAAATACCCAGATTATTTTCTGTCTGAAGAAATAGAAATGTCATAAATAAACTGCTGGAAGTAAATTTGTTGGCTCTGCAGAGCAGACTTTAATTTTCTCCATCTCTTTTATAAAAACTAATTGCATTTGCATGCAAATATATAGACCTTTTTGTGGATAGTGAGGTCATATACCCTTTGTCTCCTTCACTTGATTAATTGCTTCAGTGGCATGTCTTTTACTACAAAATCTTATGAACATTGTTCCACGCATTATTCACAAGTAAAATGGCTTAATAACATAAGACAAAACAAAAAAAAAAAAAAAAAAGAAAAAAAAAAAAAACAACCAACCAACAAAACTCCCACCAAAAAAAACCCACAAACAAACAAAACCCCAAACAAACAAACAAAACCACCACAACCATCACCAAAAAACCTGCGAACAATGAGATATGGAAGAGCTAAGTGGTATGTCCAAATCTGTTACACAGCCAGAAATTGAATAATGATCTCTTAATTCAACACCTTATTCAGAACAGATTTCTACTATGTAAAGTGACATTTCTTCACATATGTATGCGTATTTGTTTCTTTTGCAGACAGTTTCTTATCTATTCAGGTATTCATTCAAAAACACCTTATCCCAGAAAGTAAATGACTTGGTAGTTTCAGTAAACTTAGAAAAGAGGTAAATATATATAACAGAAATTCAAATCTTAGATGAAATCTCAGATAATTTCGTGATCAAACTTCACATAATATTACAACAAAATGTGGAAATGAATTGCATATGATTCAAAAGTATGCTTTAGTAAATTACATCAAATCCATAATTAATATTCTCTGATGGATGTTTTCTGTTATTTTGGGGTTTTTGTTTGATTTGAGTTTTTTTCAGCTAGTCTTGATATCTCAGCAGATACCAACAGGTCTGTGCAGTGTTCTGTCAAAAGTCATCTGAGGACCAAATTTTTGAAAAGGTATAAGGGAATCAGAAATTCAGATTGTATGTAAGAGACTACATTGCACAACTTTTATTCTTGTTCCCCCTGAAAAATATTGGCCCAAATCATCATTTCATAATTAAACTGAGGTAAATTCTGTATGTTTTCAGTCTGTCATGTGAATATGTCACTCAGTCACCATAAATATTACCCACAATTCACTGATAATAGACAAGAGTAGCTCTACCAATGCTTACCCAGTAAGTCTGTCCACAGAGCCCCAGAATTCTGATACTTACTCTTCAATGAGAAATAAGAAAATATAAACTGTAATCAGTCCATTAAATAAAAAAATCTATTTTAAAAAAATTATTAATAATTCATAGTATGACATTATTTCACAATTTGAAATGGCTGCTGCTCATTAATGCAGAGCAAGAGGGTAGACAGAAATAAATAGTCTAATAAGGTGATGTATTACCACCACTATAATTCACCTGGAGAATCATATGCAAGATATAATGATGATGGTAAGTTGAGTGGTAACAGTGGGTTTAGCTCTGAAACACAGAATAGAATAATTGAATTGATTATTTAATATCAAGCAAATTATGTTAGTTATCAACTTCAGGTAATTCAATTGTGTGGATATGCCAAAATTAAACCTAAAATTCAGCTGTCTACTTGACATCTTGACTTTCTCAAACATAAGCTATGTTCTAAACACACATGAAAATAATTAATGGTGAAGAAAAGGCTGCAAACGCAAATACTTTATCTGAAATTGATTGGACTCTTTTAAAGGAATATTTTCTTCCCTCAGGAATTCATTACTTGGGAAAGGACATAAAGCTAAGTCCAACATTTATTTAGTCAGACAAGGAATTATGTTCATAAAATAAATTGGGGGAAAGGGGACAGGCTCTAGAGGCAACTCTAACCATCAGCAAGAGTAGGGTTGAAGTTATTCAGGGTCTTCATCAGCTTTTCACAATAATGGTAAGGCTTATTCTTTGGTTTCTTCTGGATTCATCATGACTTCTATATTCAGAGAACAGGATTCAGAAAAATCCATTATTTTCAGCAGTCAAAAAAACCTTTCATCCTTTCGAGGGAGACACAAGAATCACTGTTTTGGTGCATGATTTTGTGTCTGTGTTGTGTCATTGAAAATTATTTTATCCAACTCTTGAAGCCATATATGCAAAAGTTTATTCTGTCTCAAGCCTACTTAGTGCTAGTCCTGTTGTCTAACATTTGCAGTAAAAGAGTTCAAGTAGTCAGCAATACATTCTGTTTCATTCAGTTTAGCACCTGTTTCCAGAAGAATACTAAAATTCTTCTGCATGGAAGATGAGGAGAGCATAGTTTATAAAAGTCTGTATGGAAAAGGACTACATTATATAGATATATAGATAACTTTCCTAAAGAAGACTGCTCTATCTTCATGCCAAAAAACAAAACAAAACAAAACACACCAAACCAAAGCAAAACAAAAAAACCCACCTGATTTTAAATAGGAACTTCTCTGTGTTTGTTCTCTGGAGAACATGTTTGTCCATGGTTACTAATTTTGTTCATGGGACTTGATATGTGAGGTGGCAGTGCAGAAGGATGAAGATCTGTTCACAACAGATGGGATCACTTGTGTCTTCTAATCCCATGGAAGCCCTAGGAATGTATATATAAACTGTATAAAGATTACTTTTATTTGGAAAGCAACAACAATAATTTAAATTAAAGTTTATATAATAGTTAACTTTTTTCTTGAGTCTACCTGTCATTCTAATCCCACACACTCCATCAAGTTAACACTGAGATCAATATAATTTTTGCCTGAATAAGGAACATAAAGTTTGGAGAGGTTATAGTATTCATAAGTAAGAGAACAGTTACTTTGTGCAGAACCGTGAATTGTGCAACAGCTTTGCTGAATAGAACACATATTGCCTGAAGCTGAAGAGCTGATTATTTCCAATTGTAAATCAGATAATATTTAGCTGAGTATAACTTCAGATTTTAGAGATCAAAAAGTCATTAAGGGTTAAAGATAGGCTTTAAAATATGATAAATTAAGTATCCAAGATAAACAGGGACCCAATTTCTGTTCCTGCTCCAGTGATGTGACTGACTGGAAGCATTTAGCTTTTACACATTCTGAGCCTGGCCTGGAAACATGTTATATATTTGCTGCCCTCTTGTATTGAACAGAAGGAGAGAAAAAATGATGCTGTTAAGCCTCAAATCACATGCATATATAAATGGAAAAAACAGTCAAATACTTGTATTCCAGCTTGTGTAGGTTAAATAGCAATAGATTTGCAAGGGATTTGGAAAGTTCCACTTAGTGTAAGTACGAGAACTTGTCTCTAATATCTTTATTTTGCTTGTTAAATCCACTCAGCATCCCTTGGAACAGAACAGACTGTCAATATACAGCAACCACACAGTGATATAAGCAGTTTAAATTTTTTAAAAGCTGGGTACCTATCTACAAATGAACTACTGCCTATTACCAAGATACTGACATTAATGTTCCTTTCTACTTTCCTGTTGTTGAACTTTGCATCCTCACGGCTACCTGTGCTTTGGTTCCTGTTGCTATCACCATCCACAGAGGATAAAAAAGTCTTTAATAGAAAGAGGTAAATGAGAAAGAGAAAATTTGCTACTCTAAATGGGATGTCCCTATTCTCACTCCATCAGAGGTGTTTGATCACTTCTCAATGCATATCGGATTATTTTGGCATGAAAGATACTTCAAAATTGTTATTGAAATCCAGACATCCATCTTTCACATGCCCATAATATCTTCCTGACTGTTTTCCCACTTTTGTGTTTGTGCTGCAGGACTATGTTCACTGAAAGCTTTGCAGTTGAACATGGCAGTTAGTTCTTTCTCCTCGTCCTTTGGCCTGTTTTAGGCACTAGGCAGCATAGTATGAGCTGTGTACTTTCAGAATCATATCTCAGAACTGTGAAATAGTTACCTTGATCTTGAATCAACCATCCACTTTCTACCACCTCTTCTATTTTTAAGACTTTTTCTTTTAAATTCCAGAGTCCACACCTGCTCCTGCCACTTTCTGAAATGTTGCATTGCTGTTTTTATCATGCATGAAAACAAAATAGGCTACCATCTTCTGTTTTTTATTCTAGCTACTAAAACAAATGTCTTCTCTCAAAAGCATAGAATAACAGGATAACGTCATACCTGTGGCTGTAGTGTTGAAATTTTCAATAGGTTTCTCAAAGAATAAGTCTCAAAAGTCCACAGAAAAACCTGTCTGCAAATGTGTGCTTAAACTACTGTGGACCATAGCTCAAATAGATCATGCAGAGCTGATCCATCTGCATCTCATGCCATATGCCAGTTTCTCTACTTAGCGTGAGCTAAGGAGTAGATGTATTAGAGATTAAGTCCTCAGTAAACTTTTATCGGATTATGGTATCACCAGAATGCAGTATGTGAAATTAAAAGAAACTTGTTTACATTGGCTACACTTTGCATCTACATGGTGAGAACGAAGGCAGCAAAATGTCAAGGTCCTAGATCATGCAAATGTGAGCTTAGATCAGCTCAATTCTTCATAAACGAAGAGCTGGAGGTCTCTGCATCATCTATTTTTCTTTCCTCACATCACTGTATATCTTTAGGCTTATGTATCTGACTTTATGATAAAATTTCAGTAACCAAAACTATGGGTTTTATTCACACTGTCTACTGTAATCATTTAACCAGATCACTGTGTTACACCTCATCTAAGTTTAATTTTAGACAATCTGGTTTGAGTCAGCATTCTGTCCTTCTTATATAGGTGTTTATGTCTCAGCTAGTCCTCCTACATTGTCTTCATAGCACTCTCTCTCTCTCCACACTCTCAGCAAAGCAGAGGAGAATAACTAATTTAATCTTGGTATTGATTTAGACCAACTTTTATGAGTACCATGGAAATTTAAACTCATACAAGTTTGTGGAATCATGGAATTGTTGGCTGGAAAAGTCTTCTGTACTTCATCCTTGTACTTGAAGCAGGACTATCAACAATCAAGCCCAATTTTCTCATTGAAGTCCTAAAAACCTCCAGAGATGGAGATTCCTTAACTTTTATTAAAAATCTGTTCTTATATTGCACTGCATTTCTAGTCAGTATGTCTGTTTTTACTGTTCCAAAATAGGTCTGTGGTATTTGAAAATGGGAGGTTTGGGATATGAATTGCTCATATAAACAGGGGGAAAATATCATTAATTCAGTGAAGACAGCAAAAACTGTAACTACCACACTGGATTTTCACAACACCTCAGCTTTAATGAAACAAGGTCATTATACCTATGTTGATAAGAAGTACATTTATTTACAGAATACATGCTTCAGGAAACATCGAAATATCCTTCAAATTCTAATGCTAGTGCAAGATATTTTTATGTGTACTTCCATTCCATTTTCAAGTATTTGACCATTTGTTGTTTTTGAAGAAGTAATTCTTCAGTTTAGTAAGTAACAAAAATAGGATGTTTTACTGACCTTCAAAGTATTTTTTTCTGTTACTTATTTACACCATGCTGCTGAGCCCCTGTAGCTCAAATTTATTATTTCTTTTGTTTCTCTTTCACAGTCTTTTTGTAATTTTATATGTTACAAGTGCTCAAATACCATAATAATAAACCCAGTGCAAAATCCAATGAGACTAGATTCTTCTCAATAGTAATCAGGAGTACAGTTTTTCACACAGTCCCACAAGAAGGGACAGTTTATTTATTTTCTTATCTATTTTTTGAACAAAAGAGCATTTGGAGTTTGGAAGAACCCATAAGCAAATGGCTAAATGTTTGGGGATTTTGGCTCTAATTTCTAACACTTGAACAAATTTGTTATTGGGTTTACATAAACATAAAGTACCCCTAATCATCCCATTCTAGGAAGTTATATGTAGAACAGTTTTATAGCCACATGCACAAAGGATATATCATAAATCAGGAGCAGCAGCTGTTCCCTTTGCTGGCCAAGCTGTTTAAGCAGCATTTGCTCCTCAGTTCATTTTTTCTTAGTGTGATCCAAACACAGTGACAGAAAACAATAAGTGTCTTGGCTGACATAAAGCCTAGATTTAGACCGAACCACACTCTTCTGCCAAAATTAAGTGTAAGTTTTGGTTTTGGCTTTTCTTCTCAAGAACAGTTCAGAGATTCCATTTCAAAACAAAAATGCCTACAAGGGTCTTATCCAAATTAAGAAAGCTATAGATTTTTAAGTACCATTATCTTTCAAGGACTGCTAAAGAGTTTTGTAGTTTTCTTTGACTTACTAGCTGCAAAGACTAATTTTTATTAGAAGGTCATTTTCATATAGACCAACCTAGTGGAAATGAAACTGTTTCATAACATCTTTTGTGTCCATTTTGGTTAATGAGCCAAAAAAGTCCTTAAGCATTAATGGCCCAATCACCCTCTCACTGTAGTCAACAATTAAAAAATAAATAGAATCATCATGGATGTTAATTGTAATAAGACTCCTTGAATAAAGCTGCTGTCACTAAAGAGCTCTCCCAAAAAGGGAGAAAAAAAGAACAAGTTAAGGAAAGCCTCAGTTCTTAAGCCAACTGGAAATACTACAGTAGATCTAGTTACCATCTCTTGTCATGAACTACAAGCTAGTATGTCAAGAAAGAAATCAACAGCAGAAAAAGATGGAAAAGAATGAGATGATAGGGTGAAAAAGGAGCATAGGATGGGAGACTCAAACTCCAGACAGGACGTTTTCCTGCTTGTTTGAAAGGGCTTCAAGGAACCTGACTGTTGGAGATCTGCATCCTTGCATGTCCTGATAACATCAAGAAGCAACCTGATTACAAAGAACAATTTAAATAAACGTAGCTGTGTTTATATGCTTAACTAGGTTCTTGAAAAAACTGATTATGTAAAGTTTATAATATGCTTTAAAAACAAAAAGCAGTAGATAAGGTGAATTTAACTATTATTTTAGACACAGTAGTCACTACAGTTACAAATGTGAACTGTTTTTTCATCCTGAATTCTTGGTCCCAGGAGTTGCAGCTTTCTGAAAGTTTTTATGCTTTAGGCAAATGCTACATATAGTCTGACTGAGCAAAGACAATTTGTCTGTTTTTTTGGTCAGGCTTCATAAATATAGAGATCAAGAAAGACCTGTGCATATGTAGTCTGACCTCCAGTATAACACATGACATAGCATTTCAAATAGTATTTCCTGCATTTCAACGGAGTGGCAATTGAACTATTTCTTCTCTTTAGAAAAAGGCACTCTATCTCAATTTAAGTTTTTTGTTTGTTTTTTTCCAGACAACAAATAATCTCCGCAATCACATTTTAATAGGAGCCAGGTAAGAAAATATACTTTTCAAGTTAAAAAAAGATTTGAACCTACAAAGACTTGCATTTGCTCTGGTGAGTAGTATGTGAGTGGGAACATGGGAGTAAGTATTTCTTCTCTATAACAAATGCATTCAGAATCAGGCTATTAGTTTTGTAGTTAATGGACATAGCTGCTAAAAGGCACCTAATAAAACTAGCATTGCTCAGACACAGGCCACTAAATTAGCTTAGTTAACTGTCTCACCCTCTCAATTAGATTGAAAGAAATCTATACTTCCAGAAAGGAAATATATAGTAGAGTCACTGATTAAAATCCCATTTTGCAAAGCATTTCAGCAAGTGATTAGTCTGAAACACCTCCTTAATTTCTACTGAAGTTAAAGGAACTTTTTATATTCTCTAGGGCTTTCCTGAACAGTTAACGGGTGATAATATTAAAACATGTACTATAGACAAAAACAAACAAACAAACAAACAAACACAACAACACCAAATAAAAACCTTGCTATATAAAAGGTCTGATTTGCAAGGCATTTATGTTTACATGTACTTCTGCTTAATCTCAGAAGATGGAGGGAAAAAAAAAAAAAAAAAAGACAGGTATCCAGGACACCAATACCAGAAAAATAAAGAAGCTATTCTAAGATATTGCTTTATGTTATAATATATACACTGTGAAATATTACAAACAGTTATGCATTGGGGTTAGGCACATAACCTTGAATTTGTCACTCACTGTCTATACAGTGAGTGCTCAGACAGGTTTAACACTTTCTCATTGTCATTCTTGTAATGTATTTATTATTAATTTGTTCTATGGGCATCATTTGCTAAGATTAACAAGCAATATCAAAGCATTTTTTAAAATAAGTAAACTTTGACTAGTGTTCTAATCTCTAGAAATAATGTCCAAGAAACAACTATAAAGAATTATATATTCTAGGGCATAATTTCATATACCATGGATAGAGACATAAAACTATCAGAACGCAATAAAGTAAGATACCTTATTTCTTTCTGATCCATATGCAAATTTTTATGAAATAAGTATTAATGGAAGTTTGGAGATGGCAGCAATGTAAGTGACTTCAAAGAATGAAAGGCATCCTTTCCTTAGCAACTCTTGCATGCTGTGTTTATTTTTCTTTTTTTTTTTTTTTCCATTTAGCTTGTTTTGTGGCATGAGTTCTGAACATTAACAAGTATGGTAGTCTGTGCACATATGCCCAGACCATGCAATGTTATTTAAAAGTCTTTTAATAGCTACTGTCAGTAAAAAGAAAGGAAAACTACACCTCTTAATGTGCAGAGCATGAAGACATTTAACATGAAACAGATGAGACATAGAGAGGGTTTTTTTTAATCTGTTTTTGCCTCAGGCTTCGCTGTGGGGAGAGGATACAGAGCTAAAAAGATATGTGGCTGTATTTGTAAGCTCATTTAAATCACAAAAATAACTCTCCATTATTTCCATAAGCTATCTCATAAAGATATTGCTCCAGAAATTTGGTTTTAGTTTGCTTTCGATTAAGAGATTTGCATCTCGTTGAAACTGGTGTAGCATGATATATCAGGAACATACATCTTAATAAATATGCTATTTCTGATATTTGGGAGGGCAAGTGAAAATATAGAAATTTTAGAATATACAGAATATATATTTCCTATACATAGGCTACATAGAAAATACAGTTTTATATAAAATAAATGTTCTAATATTGATCTAAAGTCAGACATACATAGGTCAGGTCTATGAAGCACACAAAATATTTACCCAGATAAATGGCAAAATGCTTTCCAATTAAATGAAAAATGAGGTAATGGGTTGTATAGAAAGAATGCAGGAAGTGAAGGGAAGAAATGGAAGAGTGGATAGAATGTGTTATTACAGAGATGACTATGACAGGGAATTCATAATTTTTTGGATGGACAGACAGAAACAAATAGAATAATATAAACACATATTAGGAGAATAAAAAGCCTTAAAGAACCTGTTTATTCCATAATCAGGTCATCATCATATAAAAGTTTGTTACCTGGGTTCCAGTGCTGTCTTCAGAAGCATTTGCAAGAGTAGCGGTAGGGAACTCAGTGTTGCCCTGAATGGAACACAGCTGTTGGTACGGAAGCTCTTCTTTTCTTACGGAAAGAATAATAGAAAGCATGTGATAGAGAGGGCTTATAAAGCAGAGGCAAGAATAAAGAAGATATGTGTAAAAATAAAAGCAAATAATAAAAATTAGAAAAAAAAATCTGGGTAAGTGTGATCCCTGAAGGAATTAATTTTCACTGCTGCTCTGTTCTGGAGAAAAATATTTTACCTCTTCAGATTCAAGGCGTAAAAGTTCTGGAGACATCTTACCTACATTTCATGACTAAATTTCAAGTTGCATATGTTTCCATTAAAAACACAATATTCTCTGACTTGTGAATGCTGAATCTACTATTTTAGCTATGCCTTATTAGAAGCTAGCTACCCTCTTACCTAGTCTTGATTAGAAGCTAGAGGATAGATGTTTCTATGTATTTTTCTATGTCCTATTTCTGTGTGTCAGGCACCAAAGATTCATTATCATAATTTATCACATTTAAAGCATCATGTCATCTTTTTATTCCAGGAGCTTTCCACTGTCAGGCCTAGACTTCACAACCAGGAGGAAGACTTGAAGTAATATTGACTAAGCTGACTACAGATGGCAAATAACCTCTATGTATTCCTCTGGAATTCCATGAGTATTTTGAAACGAATGAGAAACAGAGAACAGGAAGCAAATTCCCAAACTGAGCTCCTGGTAGTCCACTTGCACTATTTATTTAAACTACTCCAGTTAGCACTGTCTAGGACAATGCCTGAACAAACATCTGAAATATTACTTTGGGCACCACACCAAAAAAACAGAATTGTTCTGCACAATTTGGCTACTTTCACTCTGAACAGTCTTTTACCACCTAGGGCTTTTCACCCTCAAGGATCACTTCTTTCTCTCATGCAACTTCTAGAGTTTGAAACAGTTTTGTGCTCTATAAACACTCCTCTGGTTGGCTGAAGTTCAACCACCAAATTGTTTCAAACATATTCAGCTGAAAATGCACAGAAACTGATAACCATATGATCACCACAAAGCTGGTGAAGGATTTGGAGGGGACGGCACAGGAGGACCAGTTAAAGTCACTGGGTTTGTTCAGCCTGGAGGAGACTGAGGGAATGGCAGGAAGATGTGCCAGGGGAGGTTTAAGTTGGACATTAGGAAAATGTTCTTCACCCAGAGGGCAGTGGAGCACTGGAACAGGCTCCCCAGGGAGATAGTCACAGGCCCAAACCTGTCAGTATTCAAGAAGAGACAACACCTTCAGACATAGGGTATGAACTGTGGAGTTGTCATATGCAGGGATAGAAGTTGGACTTGATGATTCTTGTGGGTCCCTTCGAGCTCAGGACATTCTATGATTCCGTGAATCTATGATTCTGTGATTCTGATAAGGATAAGGAGCTATGTAGGGCCAGGAGAACTGACTGTGATGTAGCATGGGTGCAGCTGCTGTGTTGTAGAAGTAGTCAGCCTTAGGCACCATAGTTATCAGTCACTCTCTACCAGGTACCTTTAGAGAGGACGTGATATAATCAACCCATATTTTTTTTTAATTATCAGTATAGTCATAGTCCATGTGTCCGGTTAGAAGCATGCCTTTGGTTTATGAGAACTATCAAATGAATCATCAATGGATTTCTAAGAGTTAAAGGAAAGGTGAGCAGTAGTGCAGAAATACAGGGCTGAAGACAACAATCCAGAAAGGTGAAAAGCAGAAGATTCAAATGCCATTGTTATGTCAATTACTGCAAGCTGAATGTACCTGGGTCAGTTCCATGGCACAGAGGCCAAGCAGCGTGAACTGGCCTAGAACCTGGTACGTATATTTTATCCCACCAGACAGGATAGCAGCATGCAAACTCTCTGTGACCTGTACTAGCCCATGACAGGTGCTGAGGAAATGTTCAACACAGGACCAGTCTGCTGGTTTCCAGCATAGGTTATTGGGACCTAAGTTCTGGAAGGATCAAGAATCACCTCCCTGGGAACTAAAGCAAGAGTGGACAAAGAGATCCTGACAAAACTCAAATGTAGAAATTAAACATACAAGAGGGGGAAGCAGGGTCAAGTGACCTGTGAGGAATACAATGACACTGTCCAAGCATGGAGGAGTGAAGGTAAGAAAGCCAAAGTGCACCTGGAGTTGAATCTGGCAAAGGATGTGAAAGGCAGCAAAAAGGGCCTCTACAAATGTATCAGCAGCAAACAGAAGATTATGGAAAATGTGAATTGTCTGATGAATAGGTTAGGAGTTGGGGTGGCAAAGGATATGGACAGAGCTGAGTTAGTCAATGCCACCCTTGCCTCAGCCTTTTTCTTTTTAACTCTGGGAGTGTTCAAATGCTGGAACAGACTGTCCAGAGAAGTTGTGGAGTGTCTGTCTATGGAGACATTCAAAACCTGGTTGAACATGACGCTGAGAAGCTCTACCTTGCTCTGAAGGAACATTGGCCTAGATGATCTGAAGAGGTACCTTCCAACCTCAGCCATTCTATAATTCTGAAACACTGTGATTCTGTGACTGTTTAAGTATTTCTTGAGTTACTAGAGTGGATAAAGCCAGTATGACTGGTTGTTCATAGTATCTGATTACCCTACATAGGAAGTCATTACACTTTTCCAAACAGTTAAAAAAATGAGAATTTAAAAAGAAAAAAAAATAAATTACTCACTAATGAAGATTAATCACTCTGTTTAGACTTGTTCTGAATTAAGTGACAATGGATGAAGATGGTGGTCACCAAAAATAACAAATTCATTATTTTTAATTAAAAAAAAATCTTAATATAAGAAATAATTTAAAAAATTAAATCAACACCAAATGATCCCACCATGATACAGCATTTCTGACTTTAAAATTGACTTCACTGTTTGCATATTTATTTTTAAACACAGGATCTGACTCATTCTGAAAGTTATTCCTGTTCCACTTCTAGTTCATGCAAATGATACACAGCATGTTTTAGGAATAATAACTTCCAGTCTTCTGCTCAGGAAATAGAATAACAAGAAACAAGAAAATGAAAGAAAAACACATTTATACATTGAGGGGCAAAACAGAGAAACAGAGAAATTATTTGTTGATGTTTCAAAAATCCAATGAAATTTTTACTTTTCAGTATGGACAAAAATTTTGAATGTAGTATCAAAGAGAAGATAAAAGTAGACAATTAAAAGATTCATGTCTGAAACGACAGGAAAATCAAAAAAAATAATGTAGTCAAGGATGAAATTGCAGGTGTAATGGCAACTTTTTCAGTAAATAAGTAAAGTTAGAGGTAGTTCTAGGTAATCAAAGAACAGTATACACAGTTAATAAAAACAGATGATCTGGACAGTAACAAAACAGGCCTTAAAATTATGCAAACTTTTAGAAGGTATTTGGAAGGAAAGAATAATTGGAGACATGAAGGCAAATGGCACTAGGGATAAATCATGTGAGCTGTATATCTTTCTTTGACACCTATTTTTCAGAGAAGTGAAATATAGTAGATGAAACATGTCTGGACTTCAGTGAAGCAGATGACATGTTGCCACAGGAGAAATTACTCACTGAACTTGAGAAGACAGCAATTCATAGGTAGAATTGAGAGGTGGAAAATGAAGGTTACTGTAACAAAACCTTAAGGAGCACTTTGAAAAATAAATGTATTTACTATTTAAAATTTTCTTTAATGATATTTTTTCAAGAAATCAGATCACTGAACATAGCTAGCAACACAAATTTGTGAAACGTCCTCTTATCAGAGGCAAAGCATACTATTGTACAGGAAGCATTAAACAACCTTAAGAATAAGGAAAGGAAGGGTGGAATAGGTCAGGATAAGATAGAGTACAACAGGGCAGAATGGGAGAGGAGAGGAGGGGAGGGGGGAGAGGGGAGAGGGGAGAGGGGAGAGGGGAGAGGGGAGAGGGAAGGGAAGGGAAGGGAAGGGAAGGGAAGGGAAGGGAAGGGAAGGGAAGGGAAGGGAAGGGAAGGGAAGGGAAGGGA
Source organism: Columba livia (assembly GCF_036013475.1). Lineage (NCBI taxonomy): Eukaryota > Metazoa > Chordata > Aves > Columbiformes > Columbidae > Columba > Columba livia. The sequence goes on along the minus strand of NC_088602.1, from coordinate 38,306,121 downwards.
AGGGAAGGGAAGGGAAGGGAAGGGAAGGGAAGGGAAGGGAAGGGAAGGGAAGAGGGAAGGGAAGGGAAGGGAAGGGAAGGGAAGGGAAGGGAAGGGAAGGGAAGGGAAGGGAAGGGAAGGGAAGGGAAGGGAAGGGAAGGGAAGGGAAGGGAAGGGAAGGGAAGGGAAGGGAAGGGAAGGGAAGGGAAGGGAAGGGAAGGGAAGGGAAGGGAAGGGAAGGGAAGGGAAGGGAAGGGAAGGGAAGGGAAGGGAAGGGAAGGGAAGGGAAGGGAAGGGAAGGGAAGGGAAGGGAAGGGAAGGGAAGGGAAGGGAAGGGAAGGGAAGGGAAGGGAAGGGAAGGGAAGGGAAGGGAAGGGAAGGGAAGGGAAGGGAAGGGAAGGGAAGGGAAGGGAAGGGAAGGGAAGGGAAGGGAAGGGAAGGGAGAGGGCAAAAAAGCAAAACAAAGTAAAATAAAATTTCAGTCATGCATTTAGGATTAATAGTATGATCATCTGCTAAGTGCTGAGGACATCTAATTTGAATATTAAAGGGAAGACAAATAGTCAAGTGATTAGGAAAATGCAGTGCAGGCACAAAAAAGGCAAATATGATCTAGAAAGTATTCCAATAAAGACAGATATGAAATAAGACATTCATTAACCTTTCTGTATAATACCATACACAGTTTTGGTCACCTGTGCTTAAGAAAGATTAGGTGAGATTTAATGCCTGTAAAAGAATGTTTATCAAAAAGACCTTGGGAATGTTAATACATCTTAGTACCCGATGACTAGCAGACAAAAGAGCATAGCTTGTTTATTGCAATAAAATTAAGAACAAAAGGGAGTATGATTGCTCTGTAAATCTCTGGGGAAAATACCAGGTAAGGGAAAGAGCTATAGTCATACAAAATGAACAGAAAATCAAGAACACATTTTTTACTGTTGGAAAAATTGCAAGAATTTTTCACATACTGGAAGTGAAATTCAAAACCAGTTTTCAATTTGGGAGTAGATTCTCAGGTTCTTTTAAGCAATCTCATAAACTTTGTGAAAGGGATCAGAGTAGATGGTTGCCTCTGAATCTGGCTGGATTAAAAAATCTTACTGTGGTTCAAGGTCAAAAGCAGACAGTGCAGCCTTGATGTCACCAGGTCAGTGAGAGGGTTTTTATGCCTGTTGCCTAGTAGACTGCATTTTTCAAGGTTAGAAACTCATTTGGTTGAGTATATGAAGCAACCACCTTTCATATGCATGATGGCAATTATAATAGCTAATTTAGTGAGTGAAAAATGTTGCAGCTTTTTGACCAGCTTTTACAACTGAAGAAGGATCCCTGTTAGCATTTGGAAAGAAAAACTGACAGAAGACCATCTGGGATATTGATCCCCAAAAGATAGATTAATACCCTTGAAGTCCATTATTTCCAGGTTCTCTGTTGTTTTACAATGGTCATGCTTATTCTACCAGTAGAATTAATATGAGCAAATTTTAACAGGCTGCATATATGTTCGTAATTCTTTATAAACAGTACAGGTTAATTGTTGTTTTTAGGGACTGATTCTTATTGTAGATGCCTGAAGCATGTTAAGCAAATCATGACACACGATTGCCTACTCTGGAAATTTGGTACAAACATAGAGCCATAGAGTAATTTGGATTGGAAGGGACCTGTGGGGGTGATCTGGTTCAACATTGTTCAAATTATTCTATTTGAGCTCAGTTTTTATTATCTTCACATGTGGAGACTGCAGTACTGCTCTGGACAACTAGTTTCAGTTTTTTTACTGTCCTCATGCTGAACACTGTTTTCCTAATATAGAATCAGAATTTCCCTCTTTGTAAACTGTACTTGTGCCTTTTATCTATCACTGTGTACATCCCAAAAAAGTCTCGCTATATATTCTATACATCCTCCCATAAGGTACTTGAAGGCCACAGTAAGATACTCTCTGTCTTCTAGATTAAACCCAGTCCTCAGAGTCACTGCCTCTACATGATGTGTTTTAGGTCTCAAACATCTTAGTGATCTTCCATTGGATTCAGTTAAATACATCCATATTTTTGCTTTAGGATGCCCAAGACATGTAAGCAGAACAAACGGATGTGACAAGGTACCTATAGGGACAGGCCTGCTTAAGTGTGAAATCCTAGGTAGTAACAAATGACACATGACATGTTTAAACGAGTGAATTGGATTACAAAAGTCAAATGTAATGCATTTCTGAGCTGGCAACTAATTTTTCACCAATCTGGTTAATTTGATCCTTTTCTGGGCTATTAATGGGTTTTTTGTTTCTTTGCTTGTTTGTTTTGTTTTGTTTTTTTTCCAGATTACATTCTGCATTCCATTTCATCAAGTTAGGTACTGCAGTGTCTGACTTCTCAAAAATCAGAGGCTTTTTAGCAAGGTAGTCAATGCTATGGTCCACAAATATTCAGCCTGAAGTCAAGAAAAACATGTTCAAATTAATTACGTTTCATTTGTACACAGCACAAGCATTCTTCATTTAACATAGTCTAAAAACCTCTGATCCAGACATCTGAATTCTCCAATACAGAAACTGTTCAGTGAAGTCCACTATCTTCTTATAACTTGAGGTGCTTCAGTGATGATATAGACTACTTTCATTTAAAGTAATACCTAAAAAATATCCCAATAAAGAAGTAATAAAGCAAACCAAATGGAAGTGCATGAGTTAAATACACCTGCACCTAAAACTTTTGCTATTTTGCTCGTATTTTAGAAAGCTTAAGGCCAAATACCAGGGTTTCCACTCAGAAAATACTGCCACTGAGTTCAAATTCAAAGAATTACTTAGATCTCTTTTCAATTCTTATACTATCTCTTTGCTCTTTCACTGTGTTGGCACAAGAAGTCCCACCACATAAATCATTTGGATAGAAGACCTTGTAGTAATGCAGCATACCCTCCATTAATGAACAGGGTTCTACAGAAGCTGAGTGGATTATAAATAAAGTATTTTATAATTGCTGTAATCATAAATCAGAAATGTGCCTTATCAATTACTCTTGCATTTTGTAATCAGCATGGTTGCTAGGCTTTTTTCCAAACCTACAGGTCATGCTATATGGTTTTCTTCCTGGTAATTTACAGAAATTCCATAACTGTAATTATTTTCCTTAATAAATGTGTTTAAATATATTATTTCAGGTTCTTGCAGCATCTAACAAGATGCCTTGAGAAGCAGTGCTGAAATAGTTATTATGGTATTAAATACTTATGAGTCAAAGGTGATTGAGTCCAAATTAGTTCATCGTAATAAAACTCGTCATATGAAAAGAATCTTATCTAGTCTCTAAGGTACCTCCAAATGTAACAAATTGTAAGACAGAGGTATTACAGTAATGTGCTTGTCTCTGCAAAAATGTGCTAGGAATTGATAATGAGATAGTCTATAACTATTTCTTTCATCTTATTTCCTTTTAAAACTTCCAATGATTTTAAAATTTTCTCTCTATTGATCTGATCTTCAGCAAAAACTGAGTTTAGGCTAAAGGTAAAAGGTGATTAAATTAGGAAAGTAAATGAATCTGCTGTGTTGGTTAAATTTCTTTCTCAATTATTTAATCAAAATGTACTGTAAGCAGAATTATGTATCTGGGGATAGGATTATCTGGTATAAAGTAAAAGAATGACAGGATTTGCAGACTTTGTAAATGAAATTCTGTGATTCATGCCTTTTTTAAGGATCTGAATGACTTTCAAATGATACAGCCACTTTATGCTTTCCAATCTTTCTTGTGAAATAAATGGGAAAAATATGTTGATGTCACTTTTTCTTTGAAATATATGCACTAGTCACTTTATTTTTTTTAATTGTATTACAGATTTTTGAACAGGTTTGGGGTTTTTGGTTATTTTTTAACTCAATCAAAAACATGTAAAAATATATAAAATGGCCTCTCCGTCATCTTTGAAAGATCATGGAGACAAGCAGGGGTGCCTGAGGACTGGAGGAAGGCCGTTGTCACTCCAGTCTTCGAAAAAGGCAAGAAGAAGGATCCAGGAAGCTACACGTCAGTTGGTCTCACCACCATCCCAGGAAAGGTGATGGAAAAGCTCCAAACATGTGGAGGAAAAGAAGGGCATCAGGAGTAATCAAATTGATTAATCAAGGGGAAACTATTTTTTTAACCACTCTGACAGCCTTCTGTGATGGCATGACTGGTTGGGTAAATGAGGGGAGAGCAGTGCATGTTGCCTACCTTGACTTCAGCAAAGCTTTTGATGCTGTCTCCCAAAACATCCTTATAGGTAAGCTCAGGAAGTGTGGATTAAATGGGTGGACAGTGAGATGGACAGAAAACTGGCTCAATGGCAGAGCTCAGAGGGTTGTGATCAGCAGTGTAGAGCCTAGTTGTTGCCCTGTAGCTAGCGGTGTTCCCCAGGGGTCAGTACCAGGTCCAGTATTGTTCAACCTATTCATTGGATGAAGTGACAGAACATACCCTAAGCAAGTTTGCTGATGATAAAAAACTGGGAGGAATAGCTGATAGACCAGAAGGCTGTGCTGACATTCAGTGAGACATGACCAGGCTGGAGAGTTGGGTGAAGAGTAACCTAATCAAGTTCAACAAGGCAAGTGTAGGGTCCTGCACCTGGCAAGGAATAAGTCCATGCACCAGTACAGGTTAGTGGCTGACCTGCTGGAAAGCAGCACTGTGGAGAAGGACCTGGGAGTCCTGTTGGAAAACAGGTTGACCATGAGGCAGCAATGTGCCTTTGTGGCCAAGGCAAGTGGTATCCTAAGGTGCACTAGGAAGACTGTGGGCAGGAGGTCAAGGGAGGTTATTCTGCTGCTCTAGTCTGCCCTGGTGAGGCTGCATCTGCAGTACTGTGTCCAATTCTGGGCTCTTCAGTTCAAGAAAGAAAAAGAACTACTGGAGAGAATCCAGCAGCAGGCTACGAAGATGAATAGGGGATTGGAGAATCTTTCCTATGAGATAAATCTGAATCAGCTGGGTTTGCTTAGCCTTGAGAAGATTGAGAGGGGATCATATCAATGCTTCTAAATATCTTAAGGGTGAGTGTCAAGAGGACTGGACAAGGGTCTTTTCAGTATTGCCCAATGACAGGTTAAGTGGCAACTAGCACAAACTGAAACACAGGAAGTTCCATCTGAATATGAGGAGAAACTTATTTACTTTGAGGGTGACAGACCACTGGAACAGAGACGTTGTGAAGTCTCCTTCTCTGGAGATATTCAAAACCCACCTGGACACAATCCTGTGCAACCCGCTCTGGGTGAACCTGATTTAACAAGGGAGCTGGACTAAATAATCTGCATAGGGCCATTCCAACCCAAACCATCCTGTGATTCTGTGATCTCTCTTCTTCTGTATGGTACTAGACCTTGAAGGCTTGGAAAAATCCCCAGCTATTTGCACTAAAAGGTTTTCAGACATGAAAATAAATTCTAATAATTGTGTGTTTATTTGATAAGGATGCTCTTACAGGAACTGGAAGGAGGCACTGAAGTTGTATGTGTGAGTTTATTAATTGAAATGTAATTTAGTTAAAGCAGATGAACATATTTTCATCTGTCAGATTTTGCTCTAGTGCATGAGAAACGGACCTGAACTAGAGAAAAAGTGCACAAATGGTTTTGAAGTATTTAATTGTATATTTGTACTCATGGACATTATTCAAAGATAAAGGAGACAGGGAGGTTGCCTGGTTGTGTGAGCAAAATAGTGGCCTTTGCCTTCAGTGTATAACTTTCAGTGCTATGGGTCCCCCAGCCAGTCTCTAAAAGACTGATATTCAAGCTACACAACTACATCAGGCAGATCAGCACAGAACTGAGTTGTTGTAGCAAGGATACTTTGATCTGTTTTCACCTATCTTCAACATGTCTTCCCAGCAGAGTAAAGGACTGTTGGGATGATGTGAGGTGAAGAAAAACAGAAGTAGAATGTTTGTACTCTGACTCTGAGAAAAGTAAATTGTTAACAGCTGCAGGGAATTAAATATTTTGTTTCCAAAGAACAGCATATATTTTCTGTTACACAAACATTCAGTGGGAGTAGAAGCAGGAAAACACTGAAACAGAAGACAGTGTCTTTTGCAAAGAAAAAGCAAAAAAGGTGATACGTAAGTGCACATGCTCCATAAGATCGGTTACACTATAAGAACTCAAACAAGATTCCCAGATCTCCCATCCCAAGCCCTCCCTACAGGTCAGCATTAGTTCCTATAAGCTCAGAACCAGATTATTTTGAAGTTATAACATTAAATTGTGAACAACTTCAGCAGAGACAGGATTTTATGCAGGATCTATATTTACAGAAAGACACTGACCAAACATATGATAATTCATTGATTTTGATTTTATTAAGAACTGTATTTTATGTGCCTGACAAACTGCTATTCTTCATGTTTGTTTTGTTGTATATTACTGAGTCCACATGCAAAGAGCACCCAAGAACAAACTCCAGACTGTTTTATTGTATTAACTAAAGAAAGCAAGGTATAATTGCTGAAACTCCAGAAAGAAATGAAGTAATATGAAAACTATAAAAACAATTGTTGACTAGAAGGATTAACCTTCACCAAATGTAAAGTAAATATTATTCCTTTTTATAGAAATAAATAGATTCCCTTTCACAGAAATAAATGCCTGCAGTATACTTCAGATCTGAGTGTGTATGGTATGATTCAATACAATCCAATATGCTACTTCAGTTATGGACATGTTTGTTTTATTTTTCTTTTGATCTTTCAATAAGATACTAAAAAAAAATAAATTAATTTTTCCTGTTTACCCAGTTTTAGCTGAGAAATTGATCCATTTACAAAGGCAAGTTTCTGTGACTGTGATGCATCGTTGTTTTACTGTAACCTTAGGCATGCTTCTTCTGTCCTCAGTCTCACCTTCCATAAACTGAATGTAAAGGGATAGAATAATAGGTGTTTAGGAGACTAGAGTTGCAGAAGGATAACTGCAAAGAATAAATACTTTCAATTTCTTTAGATATTTGCATAGATCTGTAAATCCCACTGCTCTTTGCTCCACATCTTTTAACAAGGAATAAAGATAAAATTATGAATTGTTTTCCTTGCTTTCTTATATCAGTTAAAACCACACTATTAACATCTTTATATTCTTTTTAAGTCATGAGATGTCAAGCATTTCTGTTTTCCCAAGGATCATCATCAGTGAAGATTGTTTTTCGCTAAAGCTCTGGGTACTGTTTTCATTAAGGCTTTAAAGCTAAGTTGAGTTTACGTATAGGCTTTATAAAAAAACAAAAAAAGTGAATATTTTTGAGGGTAAAATCATTTGCTTGTTCTAGGGAAGCCCTTTTTGTTGTTGTTAGAAGAAAGCAAATTTATAGCTGTTTTACCTAGCTCATCAGTTTTCATTGAAGTGTTTTCCTACGTTTATTTTTAAAATTTTATTTAAAAAAAATGTTTTTCTCTTTTCTGTTGCTATACAAATAACTCTAACAGCAACAGAAGAAACATTTAACTAAAATGAGGTCATTTTAAGAGTTAACCTTAAAGGAAAGGACTAGGCCTCTTATAGGCCTTCTTTGTTACAAAGAATAGAAAAAAGATAAGAGGCAGTAGTTAAGGCCACTCCAGCTTCCATTAAAACAAAAACTGTTTAGAGGAGCTTCTTTCTCTACAATTTTAGCTTTCATATTTTTATCCAGTTACTGATAATTAACAGTTGGACTCTTCCACAACCATTTGCCCAAGAGGTATTTTTTTTTCCCGGAAATGGTAATTAAAAAAACTCCAGCAGACCTTGAAAGAAACACATATATAGGTATTTTTCAATTGAGATTTCAAATCCAGAAAAAATGTTATGTACAGCTATGTAGATATGCAGTGAAATGGATATTTGGTCCCAATAATGTGAGAAAAGAATTAATGGGATGTTTAGTACATATTTATCATACTGCTAGCTGTGGAAAGCTAACAACAGAGCTTTGGAGAATAACTGTGTGCCCATGACTTCAACACACAACAAAAAGGCCTTGGCAGCACAGTAAAATTGCAGCAGTTTCA